>NW_018742412.1:342500-942500 GCF_001683475.1 Chenopodium quinoa | reverse complement strand
AAATCCGGGTGACTCAAAAATTAAAAAAAAATTAAAAAAATCTATGGCTCGACTCTACAAAATAAAAAGGGTTTGATAAGAGAAAAAAAAATAATTAAAAAAAATTCAATAAAAAATGCACATATAAGCACATCGTTAAGCATGATGCAATGAAGTTCGCAACCTAATGTCAAGATCTATGTTCCACTATGGTCAAGCTTTTAGGTGTCAAAGGGTATCATGGTTAAGAGTTTGGACGCGTTATCAAGGCAGCCTCCCTTGAGGGTGTATGCCAACGGGCGGCTCCGCGAGTTCGTGATGAAATTGAACTCGACTCCATGGTTTGGGTGGATTTAAAAACTCGGATGAACCCTTATTGCCATGAGCGTTTTCGGGTTGATAGAGCATAAATCCCTCGGGCTAGCCACATATGTAGAACACGTACTATTGTGGCAAAATAGGTAACCTAAAAAGTATATGCATATGTAACAATGCCAATTAAATCGCAGGAATACAATTCAAGAACCTTTCAAGTCTCATTTCCTCATATCAATTAAATACCGATCACTCAAATCGATAAATAACCAAGAATTCTCCCCAGTGGATTCGCCAAATTGTAGGCGTCGTTCGAAGTGCGCCTACGTTAAAAGCATGGTTTGAATACGCTTGACACTCATAGGAAGTGGGAATTGACATAATTCGATTAGGGACAAGGAAAGTAGGGAGCCTCCAATAAGTTTTTAAGGAACTTGTAAACCGTTCACGGATCATAAAAGGCAACCACGATAAGGGACAACGATAGGCACCAACGATTGACCCGTGAAGGTTACACCCCATTCATAATCCATGAGATTACTAACTCCATATGGTTCGGAACCACGAAAGGAGGATCGGGGATGATGGTACGAAGTGAGTCATGGAGTCACATTCGTCCGTATTGGCCTCTACTCGATTCTTATAGTGAAAAGTGATTCATGCGATCTCAAAGGCATACAAACAAAGATTCAATTTGCTCCAAACTATTATTAGCTAAATTGGTTGAATATTAATGCAACACATAATTCTAAAATATTGTGATTACTTTATTAAATAACAAGATTAAAAAGGATCCTAAACCGGTTGTCGAAATTATCTTATTAGGCGTGACTTTTAATTACATATTCCCCTTTAAACATGCAATATGGTTACCATAATAACAATAGAATTACCATTAATATTGGAAGCAATTTAACAATAAATTGTTAGTCAAATCAAATAATAATAATAACCTAATCATGATACTAGCAATATAAAATAAAATGAGAGTAATTAGTTTAATTAATTACTCACATTCCGCGCGTTCCTTTAAATTGCTACATCATGAATAAATTGTTAGTAACTTCAATAAAAAAAATATAAAGCAAATGAAAATTAAATTAAACTAAATAAAAGTACAGTTAATTTGGTCCAAACCCTCAGTTAATTATACCTTTCACGCCTTGGTTTAAATATAGAACTTCGGGTATTGTATGGACTCCTTGGAGTGCTTAAGTGAAAAATGGTGTAATTAGGAATATAAGTTTAAGGCTTAGAATATGAGAGAGAGAGAAGAAGAATGATTTTTGGTGTGAAAGAGAGAAAGAGAGAAGGATTTGATCATCAAGATTGTTGATTCGAAAAGGGGTGATTTGACCTCTATTTAAAGGGAAAAAAGAGGGTCGAAGAATCAAGAAAAAGATAAGAATTCGAATCGGATAAAACTCTTGCGATAGACAGCAGTTTTTGCGGTTTTTGTTTTTATCATATCTTTTGAACCAGAAATCAGAAAAAGATGAATAAGATATGGTTGGAAATATCTTGAAGTCTACTTTCTAACCCAATTAGAATAAGATTAAAATATTTTGTAGAACAAAAGATATAGCCGAAATAGTGGAACGGTGTCAGTTTTGGATAGAGTTTGACATTTTTTCATATCTTTTCCGTTATAGCTCGGAATTGATATTATAATATATCATTGGAAAGATAATTTCAAGAGCTATCCAACCATATTAAATTTGGATAAAAATTATGAGGTGCGAAAATAATATCTGTCTATCTTTGAATGTCTTTCAATTCGGATAGAAATAGGATTTTTAAAAAAGGAGTTGTATTCAATTTCAAACTCTTTAATCTTATCTTTTGAAAAAGGATAATTAAGATCTTTTAGAAACTTATAGAAGCTTCTAATTAATCCTAATTGGTTTAGGAATTGGATCAAATAATTTGGACCCTCCACATGATCATTGGGTCGTAGGTAAGGTGGGCTTAGGTTCGGTTTGGGCTCAGTTTAATATTTTGGCCATAACTTATTCGTTATAACTCGGATTCGGGCGTATAATATATCGTTGGAAAGCTCTTTTCAATCACCATCTAAATATTCAATCATTGGACCCAGGTTATGGACCAAAATTAACTTGATTAAACGTTTTATAAAAAGGGCACGAAATGAATGATTTTAAAGGACACGAAATGAAATATTTTGGGTTTAAAGGCACGAAAAGAGGAAAATAAGTTATGGTTTGGGGGAATCGGCTAGGAGTTGGGTTGGTTTATGAAATGGAAATATGGATTTAAGCACTCCAAGATTAAATACTCAACCCGACCAATAATAGCGGTGAAAGGTTGTTCATCATCGGGTTTGGTTTTGGGGAGATATTTTTAGGTGTCTACAAGGACCATTTGATTATTCGTGGGTTTATGCCAGACTACAATATTTGGTATGGAATGGTGAAAAATTTCTTCCCATGGATAATTCTTCTTCTATTAACGGCAATGGCAATGAAGCTTATGAATTTGAGCCAAATGGTTTTGAGGATAATGAAGTGGGTTCTAATGATGACATGGAGGAAGACATGATAGATGAGATGATAGACGGGTTAGGCGATCATGTTAATGAAGATTCTCATATATATGAGAATGTGTCGAAAGCAGCTAAGACACCGTTGTATCCTAGTTGATCGAAGTATTCCAAGCTTTCTGGGATTCTAACATAGTACAACTTAAAAGCGAAGAGCGGGTAGAGCAACACTAGTTTCACTTTGTTGTTGGAAACCCTCTCTGATATGTTTCCAGAAGGAAATGACATTCCTAAGTCGACTTACTATACGAAGAAATTGATGTGTCCATTGGGTTTAGAGTACTTCAAGATTCATGCTTGTCCTAATGATTGTGTACTATATCGAAAGGAGAACGCAAAATTGGATGCTTGCCCAAAGTGTGGTGTGTTACGATACAAGCGAGAGGGCTCAAATAAGGATTGCTTGAAGTGGCCACCAGCTAAGGCTCAAATAACAAGGTTGAAGCGCTTGTTCTCAATTAAGGATGAAGTGAAAAAATTGGTGTGGCATGAAAATGAGAGGAAGAAAGATGGGTTGATTAGACACCCGGCTGATTCGTTGCAAAGGAAAAACATTGACAAGATATTTCCCGAATTCGGGAAGGAGCCGAGGAACATAAGACTGGCATTAAGTACGGATGGGATGAATCCATTTAGCACTCTTAGTAGTCAAAATAGTACATGGCCCGTTCTTCTATCAATATACAACCTACCTCCTCGGTTGTGCATGAAGCGCAAGTACATCATGTTATCACTCCAGGTCCTAAACAACCTGGCCATGAGATAGATGTAAATTAGGAGCCCCTTATTAACAATTTGAAACTGTTGTGGGATGAAGGTGTTGTGACATTTGATGCTCTTTCGGGTAAAAATTTTCGATTAAGAGCCATGGTGTTTTGTACCATAAATGATTTCCCTACGTATGGAAATTTGTCAAGGTACAAAGTCAAAGGAGAAAAACCATGCTCTATTTGTGTGGATGACATGGAAATTACACGCTTAAAGCATTGTGGAAAGAACGTGTATATGCATACTAGACGATCACTTCGTCCAAATCACCCATACCGGAAGATGAGACAACAATTCAACGGGCACGTTGAGAATGGAGTGAGTCATGAGCCATTGACAGGAATTGAAGTGTATGAGAAAATTAAAAATGTTAAGACAATCTTCAGTAAGATGCACAGAGAAAATCGAAGAAGGGTGTGTTGTGGAAAAAAGTGTCTAAGTTGTGGGATCTGCCTTATTGGAAGCACTTGTCGGTTTGACATTGTCTTGATGTTATACATATTGAAAAAAAACGTTTGCGAGGCACTAATTGGGACTTTGTTGAATATCAAAGGGGAGACAAAGGATGGTGATAATGTGCGTAGAGACATGAAGAAAGCCAAAATTCGACCTAAGTTATGGCCTGAGGATAATAAAGCAACGAAAAAAGCATTTTTACCCCATGCGTGTTATAAATTGTCTAGTGAAGAAAAAAGGATTTTTTGTGAATGTTTGAAAGGAACAAGGTGGCGACAGGGTATTCATCAAACATAGGAGGTTTTGTTTCTACTACTGATAAGAAAGTTGTTGGTATGAAGTCCCATGACTGTCATGTGATGATGCAAGTGTTTATGCCAATTGCACTCCGAGGCCTTTTGCCAAAACATGTTAGGCATGCTGTTGTGAAGCTTTGCTTTTTTTTTCAATGCAATTTGCAGTAAGGTGATAGATCTAAAAAAACTTGACGATATGGAATATGATATTGTTGAAACATTATGCAAATTCGAGATGTATTTTCCTCCTTCTTTTTTTTGACATAGTGGTTTACCTTGTTATGCACTTGCCTTGTGAGATAAAGGTGTGTGGTCCTGTATTTATGCGTTGCATGTACCCTTGTGAGAGGAAAATGGGTACTTTGGCGGATAAGGCAAAAAACAGAGCAAATCCCGAAGGGAGCATCGTTAAAGGAACCATAGCCAAGGAAGCAGGGAACTATTGTTCAGTGTTTTTAGCTAAGGCTAAGGAAATTAGGATTCCAACTTTTCGTCACGAGGGAAGACTTCAAGGGAAGGGTACAGTAGGTCGGAAATTGGTTAAGCCTCCACTTGATCGATATAAGAAAGCCCACCGATTTGTGCTTCAAAACCTATCTGCAGTTCAACCATACATTGAAAAACACCTAAATGAGTTGAAATTCACAATCCCAAGATCAGCTCCTATGCGTTGATGCAGGAGAATAATCGCCACTTTGTTGAGTGGTTTGAAGGCCAAGTGAAGCTTAAATTGAGTACAAATGAGAATGTTTCAGAAACGATCAAGTGGCTTTCACGAGGTTCACAACCACTTGTTTATACTTATGAGGGTTACGATATCAATGGATTTACTTTTGCCACTTGTCGTCAGGATGAAAAAAGTGTGCAACAAAATAATGTTGTTGTCGTGGTTGCATCTTCTACTGAATACTCAAGCTCTAGGGATACAAGGCCAGTTGAAGCTACACAGGCATATTACGGTGTCATTCAAGAAATTTTGGAGTTGGGTTATGTTGATTTTACAATTCCTTTATTTCGTTGCACATGGGCTCATAACCGTCGTGGTATGAAAACCGATGAGTTATTTGGATTCACCTTGGTTGACTCTAGTCGATACATTGATGGTGAAGAGCCTTTTATATTAGCCTCACAAGCGAAACAAGTATTCTACATCAAGGATAATATAGATCCGCAATGGCGTGTTATAGTTGAAGGCAAGAGAAAAAATGTGGGTGTGGAAGATGTTGTGGACGAAGAAGAGTATGACCAATTTGATGACATCCCGCCTTTGACAATGGGAATGCAACCTCTACAAGAAGGGGAAGATATTGTTGATGATGAAGAGTATGATCGTGAGGATGGGGAAGTGGTTCCTATATCTACAGTCGAGGTTTGTGTTATTTTATTCCTTTATAATATACTTGTATTTTTGGCTATAAATATTGAATTTATTAAATTGGTATATATTTAAATCATTAGTTGCTTTATTGTATAGTATTTACATTAATATGATTTTAATGTTATGATTTTGATTCCAGTTCTTATTAATTTCATTCTTTGTGTAGGTGTAGACTACTACAATGGAAGAAAATATAGGTGATCGTGATGGACAGGAACAATCTGGTGACATGGATGTCTCCACTTCCCAAGGAAAGTCATCTACAAGTAAGGGACGAGGCCCATCTGAAGCAGTCCAATAAACTACACCCATGTTCCTCGAATTTAATGAGTTTGACATGCCTACGGGAAAGTGGGAAGCTGCTTATGGGAAGCAAATTGGTAATTGTGCTCAAAGAGTTAACATTAATGTGAAGGGATATCCGAATTATGTTAAAGTTCAAAAGCAAAACTTGTGGGAGGAGAGTAAGGTAATTAAGATATAAATATGGTTAGTGCTCTAAATTTAATGATACTTATAATTAATTCTGAATATTAACAAACTCTAATTTTGTAGCGGAAGTTCCACATTGATGATCCCAAGGGTATTAAAGAGAAGAAGTTCCACGAAGCTGTGAGAGGGCTCGAGTTATGAGAGTTATGAGAGGGCTCGAGTTGATTGGAGTAAGACCAACAGAATTCCAGCAGAATCTTCAACCTCAAGCAGTACAAATTCCACGACAAGCAGTGTAATGAGTGAAAAGCTTAAAAACCGGTCTCTGAGGTGGATTTTGGCCCGTCAAACTCGTCGTGCAGATGGGTCGTGGGCTGTAGACCCGAAGAATGCCGAAACCCAGCAAATAGCCAGTACTATTGTAAGTGTTGTTCAGGTTTTGGCTGTAATTTTTGAGCTGATCAGTTCTTATCAGTTCATGTTTGGGCTGTAATTTTATAGCTGATCAGTTCTGAACTGTTGTGATCTGTTGTGAACTGTTCTGTTCAGTTCAGGTTAGGGCTGTATTGTTTGAGCTAATCAGTTCTGATTTGTTCAGATCAGTTTTGAACTGTTCTGATCAGTTCGGATCAGTTCTGATCAGTTCGGATCAATTCTGAACTGTTCTGATCAGTTATGAACTGTTCGGATCAGTTTTGATATATTCTGATCAGTTCAGTTCTGATCCGTTCTGATCAGTTATGAATTGTTCTGATCATGGGATGTTTTTGCTTAAAATTTTTTAGCTGATCATTTCAGAACTCTTCTGATCAGTTCATCTTTTTGTCGAAATTATTGAACTGATATGTTCTAATTAGTTCAGGTTTTGTCTGAAATTCTTGAACTGATCAGTTCATGTTTTGGCTGAAATTTGAGAGCTGATCAGTTCTGATCAGTTCAGTTTTTGGCAGGAATTTAGTTCTGATTAGTTCGGATCAATTCAGATCGGTTCTGATCAGTTCAGGTTTTGGCTGAAAATTTTGAGCCGATTAGATCTGATCAGTTCAGTGTTAAGGTTTTGCCAAATTATGTAATTTTCTTGGAATCTCATTATGTAACTCTCTTGCTGTATAATATATTTATTTAAGTTTTTTTTTTGTTAATAGTTGGAAAACATGGAAAGACTGCTGAAGGAAACGATTCAAGTGAAGGTATTGGTATGGATGCCCTGAACAAGGCTTTAGGAAAAAAGGATCACCACGGGCATGTAAAAGGACTGGGAAGGTGTGGGGTTGGAGTTAGTCACACACAAGTATTTTGGAAGGGACATAGAAAGGGTAAATCATCCGGCCAAGGTGGATGCTCATTGGAAGAGTTAGAATCAATGAAAGCTACCCTAACTTAAGAATTTGAGGCGAGGCTAGATGAAAAGGTTGAAAAGAAGATTGAAGAGAGGATTCAAGAGAGGTTGAATCAACGTATGGCAATGGAGGTGAAAGCTTATCTCGCCAATTTACTACCACATATGACCAGTGACGTGAAGGCATTTCAAGGAATGCAACTGAAGACGACCATGGAGGCAACACAAAGCACTCGTGTGATAGAGGTATATGTCTTATAAACTAATACTAAAGATGTGACTTAGCATGGTTAACATGTATAATATTGATCGAGTTTTTTGTATTATGTAGGTAGCCACTAAATGTCACCTTGCATTGAAAGATGAGTACAATCAAAATTTAGTGG
The DNA here is from genome assembly GCF_001683475.1 of Chenopodium quinoa. Lineage (NCBI taxonomy): Eukaryota > Viridiplantae > Streptophyta > Magnoliopsida > Caryophyllales > Amaranthaceae > Chenopodium > Chenopodium quinoa. The sequence goes on along the minus strand of NW_018742412.1, from coordinate 934,591 downwards.
TTGTCGCTGATGGAACGGTATATCCTGTTACCGGTGAAGTTACTCACAACCTGAAGATGTTACCCGATCATTATAGGGTTAGTGTGGACAACCCTTATCCCGATTGTGCCCTCCTCTATATATCAGTACCTTCTGCCGATGGTGTGACTAAGTTGGGTAAAGCCAAGTCAGCCTTTGAACTATGGCCTGTTGTCATGGTTTTTTTTTATGAAGAGGTATATTCTCCTACTATTGACATTAAATTTCATCATTTTTGTATAATTTATCTGGACTAATATTTGTCTTTTTATAAAGGTTTCACCATCGCCCAAAAAGAAACATAGATCTACCCATAGCAAAGAAGGGGACAATAGTTGTGGCGTTAAATCAAGGCAATCTACCATCAAACCCACAAAATTCTAACCACTTGAAGATAAAATTGTTGAGACTTTTGGCGAGGGGTGTTAGTTGTTGTATTGGTTAATGAGTTCTCATGATGCAAAGTATGATACAACATCGGTACTTTTAAAGGCCTCAATGTTTAATTTTGACAGCGACAAACAGATTTGGGTAACTGCTACCGATGTACGTGAATTATTTCTAAGACGAGCGTGGGCTAATGTTTCATTGATCCATGTTTATATCATGTAGGTTACTTAATAATCCTTTACTTTGGTTGTTTTATTTAATATAGTAATATACTTCTATATTGCTGATTTTTCTTTGTTCTATGACTTTATTATGTAGGTACTTAGTAGACAATGTCATCGACCATTTCAACAAAGTTGAGATCATATTCTTTTGTCCCCAACTCATTTCTGAATCTTCAATTGAGAATGATTACCTTGAAACTTACGTGTATGTGAAGAATGCATTTTTGCATGAATTAGATAAGGCGGGTAAACGTTGCAAATTCATAGTGGCTTCATATGTAGCAAGGTTTGAACTATGTTTATTATACTTCCACTAAACTTGTTTTTATAAATGATTTGTTTCCTAATAATCTAACTTATCTTTACCTTTTAAATGATGTAGTGGACATTGGGTTCTTGTGGTGGTAGATCTACAATTAGGTTTAGCGTATGAGTTTGACTCTATGAAGCAACCTACAGAAAATCCACGACCAATGAGAATTGCCGAAATCATGATGACGTGAGCCACTAACTTCAAATTGTGCCCAATTGAGTTTCTATTTTCATATTGTTTGTGGTGTTGTAGATTATTTTGTTCTAAGTGCCAAATTATATATCATTTTTGTAGGGCTTATAAAGTATATCGGGCAAATCTCAAAGGGAATGAATTGAAAGCACATAGGCAAAAATTGAAATTCATACAAATGGAGGTAAATACACAACTCACCCCGTTTTATCATACATTGTTAACTTTGAATATAAAATGTCCTAACTATTTGTTATATATGCTAGTGTGCTCAACAACAAGGAGGCATTGAGTGTGGCTACTACATTATGAGATATAAGTATGAGATTGTTACTTCTCACTTGGATTGCAAAGGTGTCTTAGAGGAGGTTAGTAGCTTTTTCATACATTGAGATGGTTTTCAAGATGATGTATTAACATGTATGCGATGTTATGTGTTTTATTCCTATATGCTCCCAAAAGTGGGTAGATGGTCCTATTTCATAGATTTCAAATCATAGAAACAAAAATATAAGTTAATTATAGATGTTGTGTGTTTTGTTTCTATAATTTAATCAAATACATGAAAGATGGGAAAGATAGAAGTCCCTTAGGCAATATTGAAGCCTTTTTTGCTTTATATGCTCCTAAAAGTGAGTAGATGGTCCTATTTCATTGATTTCAATTCATAGAAACCAAAATATAATTTAATTATGGATTTTATGTGTTTTATTTCTATAATTTGATCAAATACATGATAGATGGGAAAGATAGAAGCCCCTTAGGCAATATTGAAGCCTTTTTAGCTTTATATGCTCCCAAAGTGAGTAGATCGTCCTATTTCATTATTTTCAATTATAGAAACAAAAATATAAGTTAACTATGGATGTTATATGTTTTATTTCTACAATTTGATCAAATCCATGATAGATGGGAAAGATAGAAGCCCCTTAGACAATATTGAAGCCTTTTTGGCTTTATATGCTCCCAAAAGTGAGTAGATGGTCCTATTTCATTGATTTCATTTCATAGAAACCAAAATATAAGATAATAATGGATGTTGTGTGTTTTATTTCAATAATTTGATCAAATACATGAAAGATGGGAAAGATAGAAGCCCCTTAGGCAATATTAAAGCCTTTTTGGTTCTATATGCTCCCAAAAGTGTAAATGGTCCTATTACATTGATTTCAATTCATAGAAACCAACATATAAGTTACTTATGGAAGTTATGTGTTTTATTTCTATAATTTGGACCAATACATGAAAGATGGGAAAGATAGCAGCCCCATAGGCAATTTTGAAGCATTTTTGGATTTATATGCTCCCAAAAGTGAGTAGATGGTCCTATTTCATTGATTTCAATTCATAGAAACCAAAATATCAGATAATTATGGATGTTGTGTGTTTTATTTTTATCATTTGATCAAATACATGAAAGATGGGAAAGATAGAAGCCTCTTAGGCAATATTGGAGCCTTTTTGGCTTTATATGCTCCCAAAAGTGAGTAGATGGTCCTATTTCATTGATTTCAATTCATCGAAACCAAAATGTAAGATAATTATAGATGTTGTGTGTTTTATTTCTATAATTTGATCAAATACATGATAGATGGGAAAGATAGAAGCCCCTTAGGCAATATTTAAGCCTTTTTGGCTTTATATGTTCCCAAAAGTGAGTAGATGGTCCTATTTCATTGATTTCAATTCATAGAAACCAAAATATAAATTAATTATGGATATTATGTATTTTATTTCTATAATTTGATCAAATACGTGATAGATGGGAAAGATAGAAGCCCCTTAGGCAATATTGAAGCCTTTTTTGCTTTATAAGCTCCCAAAAGTGAGTAGATGGTCCTATTTCATTGATTTCATTTCATAGAAACCAAAATACAAGATAATTATGGATTTTGTGTGTTTTATTTCTATAATTTGATCAAATACATGATTGATGGGAAAGATAGAAGCCCCTAGGCAATATTGAAGCCTTTTTGGCTTTATATGCTCCCAAAAGTGAGTTGATGGTCCTATTTCATTGATTTTAATTCATAAAAAAACCAAAATATAAGTTAATTATTGATGTTATGTGTTTTATTTCTATAATTTGATCAAATGATGATAGATGGGAAAGATAGAAGCCCCTTAGGCAATATTCAAGCCTTTTTGGCTTTATATGCTCTCAAAAGTGAGTAGATGGTCCTATTTCATTGATTTCAATTCATAGAAACCAAAATATAAGTTAATTATGGATGTTATGTGTTTTATTTCTATAATTTGGACCAATACATGAAAGATGGGAAAGATAGAAGCCCCTTAGGAAATATTGAAGCCTTTTTGGCTTTATATGCTCCCAAAAGTGAGTAGATGGTCATATTTCATTGATTTCAATTCATAGAAACCAAAATATTAGTTAAGTATGGATGTTATGTGTTTTATTTCTATAATTTGGACCAATACATGAAAGATGGGAAAGATAGAAGCCCCTTAGGCAATTTTTAAGCCTTTTTGGCTTTATATGCTCCCAAAAGTGGGTAAATGGTCCTATTACATTGATTTCAATTCATAAAAACCAAAATATAAGTTAATTATGGATGTTATGTATTTTATTTCTATAATTTGGACCAATACATGAAACATGGGAAAGATAGAAGCCCCTTAGGCAATTTTGAAGCCTTTTTGGATTTATATGCTCCTAAAAGTGGGTAAATGGTCCTATTTCATTGATTTCAATTCATAGAAACCAAAATATAAGTTAATTATGGATGTTGTGTGTTTTATTTCTATAATTTGGACAATACATGAAAAATGGGAAAGATAGAAGTCCTTCAGGCAATTTTGAAGTCTTTTTGGCTTTATATGCTCCCAAAAGTGAGTAAATGATCCTATTTCATTGATTTCAATTCATAGACACCAAAATATAAGTTAATTATGTATGTTCTGTGTTTTATTTCTATATTTTGAGTCGTTTTTTTTAATAGGATTATTGTCTAAGGAAAGCACCGTATGATGTTGAAAAGTTGAATGTGGTTCGAGAACAATGGGCGCACTACTTTAGGACAAAGTATTTATTGAATGCATAACTATTTGTTAGGTAGAACATTAGTAATATTTTTAGTGTTGTTAGTTGTATGTGTTGGATAAATTTGTACAAGTTCTTATTTGTAATATTATATTAGAATTTTTATATTATGTCGTATTAATTTTTACAAAAGTCGGTATAATTGTTTATCTACAGGAACAGGTTTATTATAACAGGTTTTAATTAAAATATATTAATTATATATAAATACATGCTGCCGAAATTTAATAAATAAAAATAATTTAATGACTATTTGTAACGGGCATGGTATTTGTCAGTTACAAATAAGCACTTATTCGTAACGGGCGTTTTTGTTGCCCGTTACAAATAAGTACTTAATTATACACCATAAACCCTTATTTGCAATGGGAATATAAAGTGTCCGTTACGAATAATGGGTTATTCGTAACGGGCGTTTTTAGTGCCCGTTACGAATAAAGACTTATTTTAGTTCAAAAAAGGACTTATTCGTAACGGGCACCTGAAACGCCCATTACGAATAACCCATTATTCGTAACGGCCACTTTATCTGCCCGTTACGAATAACAACTTATTCGTAACGGACAACGCCCATTACGAATAATAATGGCCATCCGTAACGGCTGCATATGTAACGGACACTGCCCATTACGGATGGGCCCTTCTTGCCCGTGACGGATGGCGTTTTTTCCACTAGTGTTCATATCTCTCATTCATCTCATCATTTTCACTTTCATCCATTTTTTTTCTCCTCTTTCTTTTTTTTCTTCTTCTTTTTTTTCTTTTTTTTTTTTCATTCTTCTTGGTTTTCATGAGTTTCAACTTCCTTGCCAAACCTTTTTGCATACTCTTTTCATGAATAATCTTTCAAAACCTTATTTGAACCAAATTACACAACTTTCTTGCTCAAATTCAACATTATCAAACTTGAACCTCACAAGTCGATGCTTCACTAACTACAAGGGTTGGTAGAACATAGGTCGCTAGGTTTGTAATATGGCTATGTCAAGAAAGAGGAAATAAGGATTAAATTGGTTAGCAAGCGGGTGAATGTAAAATCAAAACCAAATTAATATCAAAACATAAAGAAAACAAAGAAAAATGAGAAGAAATGCCCTCTTCCTCCTCTAGAGTTATATGGTCACGATCTTGGGAGCTAGATACAAACACAAAGATTAAGACATTCATAGTTAAAGATCCAAAATGCCGCTCACAAGAATGATGAAGGCTAGAACAAATGACGCTCACTCGGGACAAGAAATAAGCAAATACCAACCAAGGGAATCCTATCCACCATAGAGAGCAACACCATCTTACCACTTTCTCGTGAACTAGGGGTTCAAACGTCCTCAGCTCAAAAGTTCTAAAATGGGCTACCTTAGCTTACAATGTGTCTAATTCAACCCTAAGCACTCTCAAAACCGTGTAAACCCTCATCAACTAGGAAGGTAAGCATTCGAAGACATGTCATCAAGAAAGCACACAAATCCACAAATCCAAATGAACGAGCAAATCCACATAAAAAATATTTCAACTTGTCATGATCATGCTTGTCATACAAAAGAAAAAGAAAAGCGACACAAAAGAAAGAGGAAGAAATTAAAAAGGTTCACAAATGAGGCAAATAATCCAAGTAAATCCCAATCGTCATACAAGTGATCATTGATAACAACATCAACGATCCCAGGTTCCTTAGAACCAAATCAAACAACCTCGAACCATTCAACTTCTTCCTAGTCTAGCCTAAACTATGCAACCAATCAAAATATTTAAAGAGTTGAGAAGGAGTTTTTGTCACCCAATAGTGCTTAAAAGTGGCAAGTTCACAACCGTGAAGCTCCATTGCTCGGAACAACTTGGAAAATGCACCAATAAGCCCTACAAAAATGTCAAAATCCAAAACAACTCGGAAAATATTTAGTTAGTAGCAAGGGAAATATATACAAAGAGATAACAAGAAAATAAAACAAAACAAGAAACTAATAAAGAAAAGGAACAAAGAAAAGAAAAATGGTTTGGATTAAGAGGGAATTTGGATTTTTAAGATTGGGAGGCAAAACAACACAAGGTTATCATAAAAAACATCATTTTTTTAGAAGAGGGAAAGTGTGCATCAACCAACATTAAAAGAAAGCTTGCAAAAGACACATATTGACCATGAATGCCCCATAAGAACAAAGCCCTTTGAATAAAACAATGAATGAGCAACCCCCCCCCCCCACACTTAAACGGAAAAACGTCCTTGGTTTGAGCAAAAATGGAAAATGGGGTGGGGGGGGAAGGGCTAAACCTCGGCCCGAGGGCCCTAGTCCTCCATGTGGGAACTAGAACCCTCTCCATACAGACGCCATTCATAATTGACGTCGATTGGAGGGCCATGGGGGTCCCATCCACCGTGTAGCCCGGTGGAAAACCACGGTTCCGGTACAAAGCTTGTTGATAGTCCGGAAGAGGGTCAAAGGGAGGGGGAATCTCAAGGGGCTCTGATGTGTACATGGGGTAGTTGGGATCCCCACGGTAATCACGCCCCTTCGGTGCCTTGTTTTCATACCCCTCGGAAGTGGGGTAGTTCACACGGGGGGCACCTTGAGATGAAGGCCCGGGCCAATAGGGCCAAACCGGTTAACGGGGAGTCCCGTCTACATGCGGTTCCTCATGACAAGGAACCGGCCCAAGTTGGGGCGGAAAGTACGGATAGTTCACTGGAGGGTCGAAATGCCCTTGGTTTACACGCCAATCATAGATGTTGGCATTGAAAACCGAGTGACCATCGGCGACTTCCGTCAACCGGTTTACTTGCATACTCAAATTTTGAAAGGCTCTTTCAATATTAAAAGAGGAAGAAGAAGAAGCCATACCTCCCTCACTAAAGGAGGGGATGTTCATCGATTGAGAACCCTCCCCATAATGGAAAGGTTGATGCTCAAGCTGTTGTTGTTGGTGATGTTGTTGTTGTTGTTGTTGTTGTTGTTGTTGTTGTTGTTTTTGTTGTTGTTTCTCTTGAACGATCATGTTATCCTCGCCTCCCAGAGCGTTGGGCAACACACCATTATCTTGTGGAACCTTCCACACATTCCTAGCATTCCGCCCCAAAGATGTGCGGCTAGGGTTAGGCAAAATACAATGGTGCTCGCGCTCGACACACCAATCATGAAAATTGTTGACATCGTCGGTTGGTTGAATGAAGACGGATTTTCTCATATACCCGATGTCCACGAAGAGATTTCTATCCCTCCCGACTCGAGTACAAAAGGGAAAGAAATGCTCATACCCAAGCTTAGAAGCAACCCTTGTTATCATTCCACCAAGAGCGATTTCACCCGTTTTTTACCCGATTTGATCGCTTCATAACGTAGGACAAACCAATAGCCCATGTTGAGCCGCCCTCTCAACTCCTCCTTAGTGGCGACCCAAAGGGTAAAGAGCTCTTTGTGCGAGAGCTTGCTCAAATCTTGCTTACTAAACACCGCAAACTCTATCATCAACCATCATCCAAACATCCATCATCACCGTTCATCAACATTATCATCATCTAGCATCACTAAATTCTTGGCCTTTAGATTAATCGAAGGAATCGTGGCCGTCCGATTTTCATTAAAATCACGTGAAAAGCTCGTGATTGACCCCTATTTGCGCGCCCACACAGAAGTCGCGCACAGGTCGCGCAAAGCTTCTGCCTCAACTCTGATTTTGGACTACAATTTGTGCGCTTTCTGACAGGGGTGTGCGGCCGCGAATTGGTTGCTCTGTGAGTTTGGGTTGCAGTGAGTTGCGTGGCTTTATTGGTGAGTGGTTTGGTGGTGATTTGGGTGGTTGTTGTTGTTGTGTGAAGTGAGGGAGCAGGGGAATTGGTTGTTGCGGTGGTGTTGGTGGTTCAGGTGGTTTGGGTGGCGGAGATTGGTGGCGAAATGGGAGGCGCAGCAAGTGGTTTTCGGTTTAAGAGGTTGAAGATGGTAGGTGACGGCTGGTTGTTGTTGCGTGAAGGCTGCGTGAGTTGTAGCTTGGAGAATGTTGTTTGACTCCAATCTCGGACCTTGAACCCGATCGACCAAGGACCCAAAACACCTACAACCAAAAACAACACGAGGGGATTTTTAAAAGATAAAATAAAATAAAATAAAATAAAATAAGATAAATAAAGTAAAATAAAATAAGATAAATAAAGTAAAATAAAATGCTAAAACTAAATAAATAATAAAATTAAATGAAATAACCTAAAATAAAGACAACAAACTAGAAACTAAAATAAAAAATAAATAAAAAGAGAGAAACTAGGAATTAATAAAACTAAGTTAATCTACACTAAACTAAAAACTACAAAATACTCAAATAAAAAAGATAAAAGACGAGAATAAGCAAAATAATAGAAATAAAGGATAAAATGAGCTTAATTATTATAATAAGCCGGAAAAGTATTCAATAAACAACCCTAAAATTGACATAAAAGTCACTTATCAACAATATGATCTTAACCTATCATTTGTTTAAATTGGTCAATCTAATATTTAGTTAACGCTTTTATCTTAATGTTATCACTGTTATTTAATCGATAACAAACTTGAATGGCTTTTTTAGGCCTGTAGACACCCATTTGTGTCTCTTCAAAACCAAGACCAGTGAAGAATACCTTTCATGTCATTTGATTATCGAACGAGGTGAAAGTGTGAATAGTCTAGTGATGAGGATGTTTTTATTAAAATATCTCTTATTTCAGTTTTTGAAAATATTTCTTTTCTTACCCTATTTATGAAATACGTGCATTCCAGTTTAGTTTTGTCCATGATAAGGGTCCAATAATAGTGTAGTTGGATAGAGTTTGAAAAGACCTTTCCAACGATATATTATAAGCCCAAAACCGATGAATAATGAGGAAGTTATGACCAAAATACTAAACTGTGCTCAGTTTGGTTCTTATATACGGCCCAATGATCTAGAGGAGGGCCAATTATGAATTATCATTCCTACAGAAATTAGGATTTATTATAGTCTTCTAGAATACTCTAGAAGGATCTCTTAAATCCTAATGGAGTTAGGATTGATAATTATGTTTTAAAGAGTTCACAATTAAATAAAACTACTCCTTTTGAAAATCCTTTTTTGTACAAAGTGGAATATATTTAGATTTTATTTTTGTACCTCATAATATTTATCCAAATCCTATATGGTAGGATAGATCTTGAAATTATCTTTCCAATGATATATTATAATATTAATTCCGAGTTATAACAAAAAGATATGAAAGGAATATGAAACTATATCCAAAACTGACACCCTTCCACTATTGTGAACAAAATACTTTAATATGACTCTAATTGGGTTGTAAAGTAGACTTCAAGAGATTTCCAACGACATATTATGTGCCTTATTTGGACTTCGGGAACAAAAGATATGATAAAAATAAAATCCGCATAAACTGTCTGCAGCACAGCACCATAGGCTGTCACTTGGCGACAGGCTCTGTCGTTTGGCGACAGAGGCGTGTGTGGTGACAGCGTCGTTTTTTTTCTTTTCGAAACTCTGATTCTTTTTTATCATATTCCGGCTGATTTTCGTTATAAATAGCCTCCTAAAACCTCTGTTTTTAATCACCAATTCTCCATCTAATTCTAACCAACTCTCATTAAGAAATTTTTGATAATTTCTCTCTCTCTCTTTTCTAAAATAACCTATTCAAACAAAATTCCGCATTCACAAGATCTAAACACACCTAGCAAAGTTCAAAGTTGCATTCGCCCTAGACGTGAAAGGTTTGATATTTCTTAGGGTTTGGTCCCAATTCTCTCTTTCGATTATTTAATTTAATTGTCTTGACTTATATTTTCCTTGAAGTTACTAACGTGTGTATTTTAATATTAGAAACATGTACGAGGCATCCAAGTAAGTGCTTTAATTGATATAATGATATAGAAATCATGTTTAGATTATTATTTTGATTCCTAGTAACATGTTAGGATTTTTTCCCTAGTATCATATTTAGGGTGATTTGCTTATATCAATTATGATTTCTATGATGCTTCGTATTTTCTTTCCTAATAGCATGTTAGTATCATGTTAGGGTTAAAGGTTTGATTTTTATTGTTTAGTGACATGCTAGGGTTTGTTATTAATCTTGTTAGTATTATGCCTAGGATCTTGCTATTATTATGCTTTATTTTTAACATGAACATAATTATGATAATTATGATAATTATTATTTTTTTGATGATGATTAAAGTTATAATTATTATGATTATTATGTTGCTTATTTTTTGTTATTGCTTGATCACACTTTTATACATATTTAAAGGGAATTCGTACTTGTAATCACGCTTAATAAGATAATTAATTATCTTGTTTAGGATAATTTGATTATAATTCAAGTGATCGCCAATAATACTTTTATTATTTTTTTTATTAATATTCAACCAACATAGATTAAACAGGTTTAGAGTAAACCTAATGATTGCATGTTAGTCAGAAAGCGCACATGAATACGAGAAGAATAAAGTAGAGGCCTTTTAGATTGGATTTGTACCTTCATCCCGAAACTTCCAGTCTTGGTCCCAGACCTATTAGAGTTGACAATCTCTTGGATCGTTAAGGGGTGTAACCTTCACCCTGTGAACGGTTTACAAGTTCCTAAAACTTGTTGGCGACTCTTTTGCTCTATCTTCCTTCCCTTTGGTCACCACCATGCTTAAGTGTATGATCACAGTGGGGTTTAAGTTTATGGTATTGCTTGAAATATTCCCTATAGTTTTTGGTGACTCCGCTGGGGAGGATTTCTATTTTATTTCCTAAAATTTATTTCGGCAATGATTTAGAATGAGTGGATGAGACTCGAAAAGTTCTAAGTATTTCATGTGCGTAATTTTGATTAACATTATTATTATATGCATAAAAAAGGTTCTCATTGGTAAGACCATTTGTAATGAGTAAAAAACTTAGGATTTTTTACACGTAGGAAATTTGAGGAATATCTTTCACAACTAGGATCGAAATAATGATGCGAAAAACTGGAAAATTTAAGAATACAGAAAGCTACTGAAGCATGTCGCAGAAGATATGGCGTTTAGTGTCGCTTCTGTCGCTAGGCGACATGGCTATATCGTGGCAACAGTCCCTGTTGGCTGGCGCTGCGTTCTTCCAATACCGAGCTAGAAATATGAATTCTAATTTCGACCAGTTCTAGCACTGTTGGCTCGATTCTACTTCCTGATTGAGTTTTTCTCACTTTTCTGAAACCCAAATGTGTTCTACATATGGACATAACCCTCTGGGAATTCATGCTCCATATACCCGATTGAACGCTCTGAGCAACAAAGGGTACATTCGAGAATGTTGAATTCACAAAACCATGGAAGCGAGTTCAACTCACGGGGTCCCATCCACTCGCACCAACCCTTCCAAAGGTAAGACTTCCGCGCGGTGCATCTCGAATCATAACCATGGACCCTCTTTGACTAACCCATATCTCGAACTTTAGAGAACTAGAGCCACGGTTAGGTTGCAAACTCATTACATCATATTGTGCCTACTTGACTATTTGTGCATTATTTGTTGTGCATGCTCTATGTGTTTTTCATAACCGTTTGTTTGACTTTTGATTAAGTATAAATAAAATAATTAATGACTAAAGGACTTTTCTTAATTAATTAATTAATTAATTTGATCTAATAAATATACCTAAAATCGAGTCATATTTCCTTTAAGTCAACCCGGATTCTTGTTCCCGTATACTGCACACATATCAACTTGTTCTGGTCATAGCCTGAGTTCTAGGAAGAACTACGAGTCGTACAACCTATGGATCTGTAGCCCCGAGTTTTATATTTAATTTGGAATTGGTTTCGTCCCAATCAGAGTCACATATCAAAATTTATGACTAAAATACCATAGCTTGTCCAGTATAATGCATATACATGAAGTCTTAACTCAGTCCTTGTTCGAGTCTAGTCACATAGTCTAGCCACATGGTCATGACATGAGTCTTAACATGTCACCTACACTCACTAGTCTTATCACACACATTGTATATGTCACCATGACCATGTTTTAGGTTCATGCATGAGTCGGTTTTTTTCCGTCATTTGTGTTGGGGGTACATTCTATTCCTAATTTTTTCATATCTCTCCATCTACATCATCTTTCCATTCTCTACATGCTTTCTCCATATCACAACCTTCATTCTTCTTAACTTCTTCCATCCATGCATGTTGAATCGAGTTTGAGTCATGTGATTGACAAAAAAAAAATGAGGGTAATGATGAAACAAATGCACAAGGTAAGCTTCTCACCAAGATTTCATGCTTTCTTCTTTTTTTTTCAAACCCCTTCCCCAATAAGTCTAGCATAGGCACCCTTCATCCTCCTTGAATTTATTTCTTAGAGTTTAATTTTTACCCTTCACTTATTTTAATAAAATGAGCATTTATTTCCTTTCATATGATCATTTCATGGCAAAAAAAAAAAAAAAAAAAAAAAAAAAATTCCATGTCGAACTAAGCACAAGGTATACCAATGATTTGAGGCACCCCTTGTAGCCACATCATATTACCTTTCACCCTTCAAATATACATCCTTTCTTGATAAACCACTTTGAGCCTCGTCTAACGATAGACCTTTCTTTCTTCAACCCACATATACCTAACCTTGGGATGGGACAGTGTGCAACTTAGGCAATTTTAAAATGCTTGAGTGATTTCAAAAGAACAAAATAAATAAAATAGCAAAAACAATAAAAGTGTACAAAAGGGCAAGTGTTCCAATGTCTTTAATATGATCACGTCTCAGATTGGCGTCTCTTATCGAGTGCTCGGTAACGTACCTAAGAAACATGAATGCCAAGTGAGTGATAGACCGCATGATCGGGATTTCCCAAACTTATAAAATAGAAAAATGAAAAAGCAAAAAGATAAAAAATAAAAAAAAAGCTAAAAAAAAGAGTTAAAAACCTCAAGCATTAAAATATAGAGATTCAAATGCAAGGTTGCACACCTTGGGGGCTTGTCTAGGGTTTTGAGCCTTTATACCCTTCTTCTTCAACCATTAGCCTTACCACGTCACAACCCTTAAAAGACCTCTTTGAGGTGTATACACACTTGTGCGAGGTTCGGCTAAAGCTACGTTCGGCCTGATTCCTAACGGATACGTAGGCAACCTCACATCGAGGTACGGCTATAGTAAAAATGTATTCATATTTACGTTCATAATTGATCATATCAAGGAAATACCAATGCTCATACTTTACCATTTAGAGCTAGGCTTGGGGGCTTAATCCCTACATTATTAGCCTACCCAGCCTAAGAGTCACTACCATTTGACTCTTTTTAATATATTTTTCCACACACTTAGCCTTTGTGGCCTCACTTTCACACAGTGCACAGATACATGACAAAATAGTCCTTCCCTTAGGAAACCTTTGTCATGAAATCTTAACACAACGCTGAAGCATGTCTTGTCGTATCAAGATCAATCATCATTGCATCACAAAGTATGAAGTACTTAGCCTCCAGGCCTAAGTTACCAAAATACTTTCATTATCGAGTCAACTAGGATAGTCTAAGATGTTACAATCCTTGTACTTTGAGCGACAACGTTAACGGATTAAGCTCATTCAACATGCACCTTCAAAAACTTTGCTTCTTTCTTCCTTTTCGCGTCTTTCTTTTTCGGGAGAGAGTCGGTACCCTCCACAAAAATGACGGAAATTTTTGTTTTTCTACGTGTTATCACATTGAGTCAACACTATGCACACACGAGTCACACGAAGTGAATCATCATTAAGTCAAGTTTATAACTTGAGTCTTGTCAACTCAATGATTCAAGCAACACTAAGCCTTAGGTCAACCCTAAGATAATTAAAGAGATGTGCAAAGTCCAATAGTCAAAAATATAAATGCAAGAACATTTCCGGATCTTTTTTTTTAAAAAAAAAATCGCTAATATGATCGCATGAGATTCTTTCAAGATGAGAGGAGTTTGAGCAAAATTACATAGATTAGTAAATTAGATATGAAGAGCTTTAAATGACAAAAGATTTGAGCGGGTTTGGTTGAAAGGAAACGACCAAGTTCAAAGCAAAACTGAGCAACGAACAACAGCATCAAGGGCAAAATAGGGAAGACCCGACTCTAGCGCCAGACGACAAGGCTGTCGCCTGGCGACTACATCTGTCGCTTGGCGACAGAAGAAGAGCGCGGCGAAAGATAGTTCCAGCGAGTGTTGGTGCGGCGACACAATGCGCAACCCCCACATTAGATTATGCAGACCTAGTGCAGCTATTTCTAGGTTCCTTGGTACGCCAGTTAGCCCCTATAAGCAATTTGACATGATTAAGTAGAAGGCTTGATTACAATCGCAATAAGTGATTGACATGGCAAAAGATCATCTCACTTAGCTTAAAGCGCCTAAGCATTGGCTCATCGCAGGCTGATGTGCCTATTTTATATAGTATTTTACCCTCGTCCCATGGTCATAATTAGTAGTGTTTTTGACTCTTTGGAGCCATTTTTATTACTAATTGGTGTTTTCTAGTGTTTTCGTATACTTGGTTGACTTTTGCAGGGATTTATGCTTTTGGAGTATTTTCCCGACATATTTTGGAGCAATCGCCTGTATTGGAGAAACACGACCAGATTCTATAGCTTAGGGCCGGTTAGAGCCATCGAACAGGTGATTAAGGGCTCGGTATAGGTGATACCGGGCATTTGGACTGAGTATTCAAGACCGGAAGAGGAAAGCCAGATTGGCCCGAAGAATTGGAGCCAATCGTAGTCCAAATAGTGGCCCAAGTGAGCCGCCCACCAAAGAGGCCGGCGCCGGCGAGCCCGGCCGGGTGGGAGAAGCTTAGGTTGGCGCTTGGTGACGCGCCCGGCCGGGCGCGAGATTTCACTTGAAGAACAAAAAGGCGCACCCGATCGGGTGATGCCTCGCCCGATCGGGCGCGTGTAATTGTTAAGAGACGTTTAGCGTCGTTTTAGTTTGTTTTAGTTTAGGATTTGTACGGAGTATAAATACTCCGCCGTAATACGATTTTACGCTCTCTCTCCCTCTCTCTCTCTGTCTCTCTCTTTACTCTGACTTTACTCTCTTAATTGTTTTCTTAGATTTTCTTTCTCTCAACTCTTATTCTTAATTACTTCCATTAATTCTGATTTCCTTTGGTAACAATTTCTTCTCCTTTAATTCCAGCTATTTTATTTACTTCTTTGATTATGTTTTGTTTTATTTATTTGTTTAGTTTAGTTATGATTATGTGTGAGTAGTTTCATTCTAGGGTTTATGGGGATCCATAATTAATATGAAGGGATAATTTGTTATTATTGATTATTAGTATTGCATGATAATTTCTTATTGAATTGTTTTAATTCTTTGCAATTAGATTATGAATTGAGCAGATATAATTTGATTGTGAATGTTTAGCAATATTGAATTGATGAATCGAGCAGATGTTAATTTAATATTAAAGGCTATTTTTAATAGGAACTTAGATCTCGTAAATTGTGAGAGCCTGTTAGATCTATGTTGATTAATAAATTGCGAGAGCCTGTTAATCATGTTATTTGTGCAATGCTAATTATTAATTATTATGTTTTATCCCGGAATATTAATTATTGGTGAACCTGTGACCCTAGGCCTTCTTATTATTGTTTCTCTCCTTATTCTTGATCTTCGTAGTTTAGTTAATTATTCAAACATCAATATTGGTTACCTCATAATCTAGATTATATTAGTTAATTAGGAATAGAAAGATCCGTTTCTCTGTGGATTCGACCCTACTTTCCTATCTACTTTAGTTAGAGGACTTAGGTATTTATTTTTGATTAGGGGATACGACTTTACCCTGTCAAAAATTTGGCGCCGTTGTCGGGGAAACGGTTTTATTTTTATTTATGATTATTTTTGTAGTCTTGGTTATTTTCTTTTTGTCTTAGGCAAATCTCATATTTGCTTCTAGTTTTTTTTTTATGCCCAGGTGTTCCAGATCAGGGTTCATCCCATTCGATCCTGAGATCGAACGTTCCTTCCATACACAGAAAAATCTCTACAGGCAAATCCTGGCGGATTCTGGTGATAATAATAATAATCACCGTGATCCTCCAACTAGTTCCAGCGATTCAGAGGTATCATCAAACGCAGAATCAGAGATCGCGGTTCCAAATAAGCTTAGTGACTACTCACAACCAAAGCTTTCAGATTTTCCACATCTCACTCCTACTCCGGCTCTTGATGGGGTTCAATTCGAAATTAAAACTTAATTTATAACAATGATAGAGAGGAAGAAATTTAGTGGAGCCAAGGGTGAAGACCCAAATCTTCACATTGCCGACTATTGTCAATATTGCAATACCATCAGGCAAGCCGGGGTCACTCAAGACCAAATCAGGGAGATTCTCTTTCCCTTCTCTTTAACTGGAAAAGCTAAATTGTGGTTTAATGGCTTAAATATAATTGCACTTGGTATAACTTACTAGGAAACTCTGGTTTTGAATTTTTATAACAAGTATTATCTTACAAATAGAACAGCCGTACTACGGAGTGCGATTCTAAACTTTGCCCAAGAAGCTGATGAATCTTTATATGAGGCTTGGGAGAAGTTCAAGGATCTACAAAGAGACTGCCCCCACCATAATTTAGCACAATGGCAGTTAATCCAAGCCTTTTATAATGGCCTTGGAAATTCTTCTCGAATAATTTTAGATTCTGCAGCTAGTGGGAGATTTATGAATCTTGATGTTGAAGATGCAGGTCAGGTTATTAAAGACATGGAGATACACAATTCTCAATATGGGAATCCTAGAGGATTTGCTAACAAGGGGAAGCATAGTGTTGACTCTATATCCTTTTTGCAAGCTCAGCTGACCTCTATTTGCCAAAAATTAGATAATCTAAGCACTGCTAATGTAGCTAATGTTTCTGCGATTAATAATAATTATAATGAGGCTTTCTGTGAAAATTGTGGTATTTTAGGTCATTGGGAACAAGATTGCAGGAGTTCCGTGGAGCAAGTTAATGCCTTTCAAGCTTATAGGCAGAATAACCCATACTCCAACACCTACAATCCTGGGTATCGGAACCATCCGTACCTTTCCTACCGGAGTACTAATGTTCAGAATCCACCACCACAAGAACCACAGGCGCCACAACAACAGCAGCATAAATATTACCATCCCAATGCTGGCCAGAAGAATCAACCACAACAACCCTCCCCATATTCCGACCCTTCTTTGGTGGAAATTAGAGCAATGTTGGTTAATATGCAGAAGCACATGGAGAGTAGAGATGTGACAATTGATTCTATTCTAGCGCATAATAAAATTGTAGATAATCAAATTGCGCAACTTTCCGCTAATCTACAAGCCCGCCAACAGAGAGCTCTGCCGGCATAGCCGACCAGGCCTACGGATCAAGCCTATGCAATTACTCTAAGGAGTGGTTCAAACTATG
Organism: Chenopodium quinoa; assembly: GCF_001683475.1. Classification (NCBI taxonomy): domain Eukaryota; kingdom Viridiplantae; phylum Streptophyta; class Magnoliopsida; order Caryophyllales; family Amaranthaceae; genus Chenopodium; species Chenopodium quinoa. Next base: position 916,986 of record NW_018742412.1, on the reverse strand, counting down.
AAGGGCCCCCTATGCCCAGAGTTGATGAACCTGTTTTATTAAATAATGCTAATCTTGATTCCGTTATACCAAACAAGGTAGTTAATAGCTCTGCAGGGCTAAAGGATAGTACTAATACATCTAATTCTACATTATAGGGTACGACTCCAGAGAAGGTGGCTACTCCAGATAAGAGCAATAATGCTCCAAAGCCAATTATCAAACTTCCATTCCCCAATCGTCACTTGAAGACAAATTTAGATAAGCAGTTTGGTAAGTTCCTGGAGGTGGTAAAAGATTTGAAGGTAACAGTTCCCTTCATTGAATTAATTACACAAATTCCTTCATATGCAAAATTTATGAAAGAAATATTGACGAGGAAAAGGTCTATTAGTGAGGTAGAGACAGTAGCTTTCACCGCAGAGTGTAGTGCCGTACTTCAAAATAAGTCTCCACCTAAATTAATATATCCGGGTAGTTTTTATATCCCTTGTCACATAGGCAATCTAATGATTGATAATGCTTTGTGTGATTTGGGTACTAGCGTTAGTGTTATGCCATTATCTGTGTGTTCGAAGTTGAATATGGGTAAATTAAAATCTACTAATATTGCTTTACAAATGGCCGACCGTTCTTTCAAATACCTCTTAGGTGTTTTAGAGGACGTCCCCGTTAGAGTAGGTAAATTTTATATACCTGTTGATTTTGTTGTTCTTGATATGGCTGAGGATATGCAAACCCTAATTATCTTGGGTAGACCATTCCATAACACTGCAGGAGCAATCATAGATGTGAGAAGTGGTAAGTTAACACTATCGGTAGGGGATGATAAAGTTATTTTTAATTTTAATAATACCCTTAAAAGCTCCATGACTGAGGAGAAATGTTTTAGTGTTAATGTGGTTGAGAATTATTCTAACAAGCCCTAAGCTCTTGAAAAAGATCCCTTGGAGGCGGTATCTTGTGTTGCATCATTTTCAGATGAGATAGACAAATGGCAGAAGGAAGTTGATGCAATAGAAAGAGCACTCTACAATGTTGGTATTGGTTTTGAGGACGAAAAGGTGGAATCAATCAAGCAAGTTGTGCGATTGGAGCCTACGGTAAGTGTTCCGCCAAATGGAGTTGCAAGTGTTGAATGCAATGACAGTTTGAAGCAACCTTCGATCAAAGAAGGATCTTTAATGCGTAGAATTGAAGACCCCCCAATCCAAGTAAAGGAGGATCCACCAGATAAAGTGAATGGCGCCCCACAGGGTATGTCATGAAACCGCGTCGCAGCCGAAACACCGTTAGACCGGGTGAGAAACCACCCGATCAAGCACTAGGACAAGGGTCCTAGTCATTGTACTTGGTAAAAAGGTCGTGCGGGACTTAGATAAACCAGCGCTTTGCGGGAGGCAACCCGTATTTTTAATGCTTTTAGACTAGTTTCTCTTTCCTTTTTCGTATGAGAGGTGAGATGAGGGAATTTAATGAGTATTTGTACAGGTTTGAAGGAAAAGAGTTAGTCAAATTTTGAAGAAATTAAGAAAATGTGGAAGCTGATAATTAGCCTCGGGCCCGATCGGGCGAATGCCTCCCGACCGGGCGCGAGAGCTAGTCTTCAAAGTTGAGCATTTCGCCCGACCGGGCGCGAGAGGTGTCGTATAAGGACTACTTTTTCCGCCCAATCAGGCAAGCCTCGCCCGACCGGGCGCGAGAAGGGGCAAAATTTTGAGCGATAGATCGCCCGACCGGACGAAGGGCGCCCGACCGGGCGCGAGAACCTCCAAATATTAGAATTCCAAATCGCCCGACCGGGCGACCCACCGCCCGACCGGGCGCGAGGGGCGTCCGCGTCTTCTACTTCTTTCTTTTCCTCTTTCTTCCTTCATTTCTTCTTTCTTCCATTACTTTCTCTCTCTAAAACTTAAATTCTCTCTACCTTCTCTCTAAGATTTTTCCTCCATCCCTCAACCAAATTCAAAACTTTTTACATTTTTGTAATCCTCTCTTCATCCTCTACATTTCCATATAATAATTTTCAGATTTTATTCAAATAAATTTTCAACCCATTTCTATCATGGCTTCAAAGAGGGCTAGGTCTATTTTCGGTAGGAGCTCTAGTTCGAGGGAGAAATACGACCCGGATTTGCAACTCCCGTACTGCCCGACGATTCGTATAGCTAGCCGAGAGCAAAAGGAGCGGCTAGAACACTTAATCGGGCGTGAGGAAATTCCTTCTCGGTGGTTACACCGCCCTACTTTGGAATCATTTGGTTTGTATGATTTTGTAAAACGATTTTTAAATGACATTGGCATGAGAAAATTTGTTGATATGCACTATCCTACATTTCGAGAAATTACTTGTGAATTCTTGTCTACGTTACATGTAGTTAGTAGTAGAAATGGGTCGAATTTAATTTTTAGGTTGAACAATAGGAATATTAGTTTAACTTATGTAGAATTTTGTAAATTATTTGAATTAAATTCTGAACTACCTCAACAATGGCATGCGGACTATAAAATGGGTGACATATATTATGCTTTGAGTGGTTTGCCTACTCCCGACCCCCAACATGCTAGTACCAAACCTATTCACCACCCTGTCCCAAAAATCTGGCAAAGATTTGCGGGTTTGTGTTTTTTAGGTAGGAACGAGCCCCATAATGCCCAATCTAATGAACTAGCTGTCATAGGAAACTATGTGTATGGGTACGGGAAATTAAAAATAGGTAGGTTTATTATTCACCATCTGAGCAAGCATGCCACGGCAAGCACTACCTCTCGCACCCCCATCCGTTTAGGAGGCCTTATCACTCGAATAGCAGTGAAAAAGGCCGATTTTGTATTGGTTGGACCCCACCAACTGATCAAATGTGGACCAGATACCTATATGACTGCTAGGTATTTTGAGGAGTTGGGGTGGGTACGACCGGATAGCGAGCAGACACCCTTTTAGTGTATTAGGTCTGGGAGCGAGCAACCTTTGCCCATCTTTCCCCTACCCAGTCCTGACTTGATCGCCTTTCCCCCAGGGCAACCATCTTACACATATGATGTTTTAGTTGCCAACTCTAGGGGGCAGGCACCATCACCACCAGTTCCACCACTCCAGCCTCAGCCTCAGCCCGAGGTGGCTTTCTCTCCACCTCGCATGTCTCACTCCGTCCCTCATGTTGACTCTGACCTAGTTTGGGACCTTCAGAGTATAGGTAAGGCTCTAGGACGTATCGAGCATTCCCATACTGAACTTAGGAGGATGGTTGGCTCCATAAACCATAGGTTAGGGTACCTAGAGAGGAACCAGGGTAGAGCTCTCTACCCTATGTATGATGATTATGCTCGTCGGGGCAACATTCTCGACGACGCTATTCACCCTGACTGGTTTTAGCCTCCACCCAAGGGATACGATAGGGATCCCACTGCCCATGGTATTTACACTGACTATTCTTCTTTCTATGGGTACGGCCAGGACATTCCTTTTGGGGGACCTACGGGGGGGGGGGGGGAGTTTTCATGCTGATTATTTTTGTGGTAGCTCTTCTGGTGCAGGTGGTGCAGGTGGTAGTGGAGGTGCGGGTTTCGGCTCGATGGATGAGGTTGATCAGGACTAGCTATGCTGGGCTAGTTCCCGAGCCAATGAGGACATTGTCTGATTCTGGCTTTGGGGAGATTTTGGATTTGATATCTTTCTTTTTCTCTTTTCTTTTTTGTGTGTTTTCTTAGGTTAGATTTATTGCTTTCTAGGTTAGTTTTATTACTTTCTTATATATGAAAAATAAAAAAAAAATGAAAATAAAAAAATCCAAAAATACATTCCAATGAATTGTAAATTATGCTTCCTTGTGCCCCTTACTTGAGAAAATTGTTTTGATTCTTGGTATTTGATGATAAGCATTGTGGATTAGTTGATCATGATTTGATGTTTTATTGCCTTGAAACCTTAACATGAGTCAATTTTTCCCAACTACTTGTGAATATAGTGCTTGACTAGTTGATTTGATTAGGAATGTGTGATAGTTCCATAGTTCACGGTATGTAAATGAATTTGAGTATTGGTTGGAAACTATAAGTAATATTTATATGATTCATTATTATGCATATTGTGGAGGATGAAGGCATTTGTTCTTTTAGGTAGCCTCCAGATGATTGTAGATTTATTTGTTCCCTTCTTGCTACCCATGTTGTTGCCTTGACTTTTTGTTGTTTTATTAGCCACATTACAAGCCTATTTTGCCCCATTGGTTACTAGTCCCAAGCTTGGCTTGGGGGAGCTATTAGTGAGTGAGGTGAGGGAGTTTGTAGTCTGCTTATTATTTGCACAGCTTGGGTGGGTTTTTGAGAAGTTGTTTTGTTGTTGATCATGTTTATTTTTGATGAGTTTGAGAGTTATATTTTCTTGAAAAAAAATAAAGCATGATTTTATGAAAAAAAGAGAATTTCAAGAAAAAAAATGTGAAAAATTAAGTGAACTTCAAAAGAAAAGAAAAATTGTTCAATGTTCAAATGTTCTAGTTGGAGGTTGATCAAAGAAAAAAATAGAGCTTCAATGAAAAATTCAAGTTTGGAAATAAAGTTTGTTTACTCACTCCACTTCTTCATTATTATAATTTTATGAGTGATATGTAAGAGTTGGGATTGTTTATTATGATTGGAGTATATTTGGTTGATGTTAGAGTTGGTTATGTGGGAGATGTTGATCATTATTTATTTTGATCATGGGTTTTATTAGGATTTGCTCCCTTAAGCTTAGCTTTTCTTTCACTTATTCCCAGATTTATCCTACCCTTTACCCTAGCCTTACATTACAAGCTTTAAAGACCTTCCGACCTTTGTGCATAGAATTGTATGAATGTGAAAGTGTTGTTTATCAATGCAAGTTATGATTTGGCATATTTTGAGTCGACTAGTAGGATTGAGTGTTCATTGTTTTATACACAGGAGAGTGTGAGTTGGGAGGGCATTGTTCACAAAAAGGGGTTGGATGGAGAGCGATCGAGTACATCTTTTACTCGCCACAAAAATGAGAGCTGAGTGCGTGAGCACTAGTCTTGAATTCTATATGCTCTTGTGGTTTGCTCTGTTTGACAATTGTTAGGGAAGAGTGGTAATTAGATGGATTTGATTAGTTGATTTTGAAGCATGTTTATTTGATTTAACCTGGATCGTTTGTGCTTGATTTTTACTTTTTGGGGTGAAGCGTATTTATTGATTCATTGATGAGATCTTTTCTTAGGGACAAGCAAAGGTTTGGCTCATCGCAGGCTGATGTGCCTATTTTATATAGTATTTTACCCCCTTCCCATGGTCATAATTAGTAGTGTTTTTGGCTCTTTAGAGACACTTTTATTATGGTGTTTTATAGTGTTTTCGTAGATTTTGTTGACTTTTGCAGGGATTTATGCTTTTGGAGTATTTTCCCGACATATTTTGGAGCAATCGCGAGTATTGGAGAAACACGACCAGATCTTTAGCTCAGGGCCGGTTAGAACCATCAAACCGGTGATTAAGGGCTCGGTATAGGTGATACCAGGGCATTAGGACCGAGTATTCAAGACCGGAAGAGGAAGCCCAGATTGGCCCGAAGAATTGGAGCCAATCGTAGTCCAAATAGTGGCCTAAGTGGCTGCCCGGCCAAAGAGGCTGGCGCCCGGAGCCGCGCTTGGCTGGGCGGGAGAAGCTAAGGTTGGCGCCCAGTGACGCGCCCGGCCAGGCGCGACATTTCACTTGAAGAACAAAAAGGCGCGCCCGATCGGGCGGTGCCTCGCCCGATCGGGCGCGTGTAATTGTTAAGAGATGATTAGCTTCGTTTTAGTTTAGGATTTGTACAGAGTATAACTACTCCTCCGTAATACGATTTTACGCTCTCTCTCTCTCTCTCTCTTTACTCCGACTTTACTCTCTTAAATGTTTTCTTAGATTTTCTCCTTTAATTCCAGCTATTTCATTTATTTCTTTGATTATGTTTTGTTTTATTTATTTGATTAGTTTAGTTATGATTATGTGTGAGTAGTTTCATTCTAGGGTTTATGGAGATCCACAATTAATATGAAGGGATAATTTGTTATTATTGGTATTGCATGATAATTTCTTATTGAATTGTTTTAATTCTTTACAATTAGATTATGAATCGAGCAGATGTAATTTGATTGTGAATGTTTAGCAATATTGAATTGATGAATCGAGTCGATGTTAATTTAATATTAAAAGCTATTTTTAATAGGAACTTAGATCTAGTAAATTGTGAGAGCCTGTTAGATCTATGTTGATTAATAAATTGCGAGAGCCTGTTAATCATGTTATTTGTGCAATGCTAAATATTAATTATTATGTTTTATCCCGAAATATTAATTTTTGGTGACCCTGTGACCCTAGGCCTTCTTATTATTGTTTCTCTCCTTATATTTGATCTTCGTAGTTTAATTCATTATTCAAATATCAATATTGGTTACCTCATAATCTAGATTATATTAGTTAATTAGGAATAGAGAGATCTGTTTCTCTTTGGATTCGACCCTACTTCCCTATCTACTTTAGTTAGAGGACTTAGGTATTTATTTTATTAGGGGATACGATTTTACCCTGTCACAGGCACCGACATACTAGTTCACAAAGCAACAAAAGCATCGACGCATTGGAATAGCAAAAGCAAAATTCAAGCAGCATTAAGGATCAACAAGCGTTGGTCTTTGATAGTTTCTTTTGGAATATTATCGCAACAAATGAGGATGACTTCAAGTGAAGTTATCTTCGACATCATTCGCTAAGATTGTGGAAGTTGTCACCAAAAATTTGAGAAGATAGCACGAGATGGGCGGTCTTCGACAACATTAACTAAGATTGGGGATGTTGTCACCAAATATTTGATAAGATAGCACGAGATGAAGTCTTTGACAGCATTCTCTAAGATTGTGGAGGTTGTCACCAAGAATTGAGAAGATAGCACGAGATGGGCGGTCTTCGACAACATTCGCTAAGATTGTGGAGGTGTGGAAAGTATAATGTTGTGGTTAGTTTTTATCTCTCTTTTTGTTTTTGAAAACCTGCTCTATTTTAATAAAATATCCAATCCAACTTAGTTTAGTCCATGAAAAGGGTCTAATAATGGTGTAGTTGGATAGGGCTTGAAAAGAGCTTTCAAACGATATATTATAAGCCCAATTTCGATGAATAATGAGGAAGTTATGGCAAAATACTAAACTGGGTCCGGGTTGGTTCTTATATGCTGCCTAATGATCTAGAGGAGGGCCTATTATGACTTATCATTCCTAATGAAATTAGGATTGATTATAATTGTAGGCGTCGTTCGAAGTGCGCCTACGTAAACGCATGTGGTGAATATGCTTGGCACTCATAGGAAGTAGGAATTGACATTACGATTAAGGACAACGATTAGGGACAAATAAATTAGGGAGCCGCCAACAAGTTTTTAAGGAACTTCTAAACCGTTCATGGATCATAAAAAGGCAACCACGATTAAGGGACAACGATAGGCAACAACAATTGACCCGTGAAGGTTACACCCCATTCATAATCCATGAGATTACTAACTCCATATGGTTCGGAACCACGAAAGGAGGATCGGGGATGATGGTACGAAGTGAGTCATGGAGTCACATTCGCCCGTATTGGCCTCTACTCGATTCTTATATTGAAAAGCATTCCTGTGATCTCAAAGGCATACAAACAAAATATTCAATTCGCTCCAAGCTATTATTTAACTAAATAGGTTTAATATTAATGCACACATAATTCTAAAATATTGGTGATCACTTGAATTAATTAACAAGATTAAAAAGGATCCTAAACCGGTTGTCCAAATTATCTTATTAGGCGTGATTTTCAATTACATATTCCCTTTAATATGCAATATGGTGATCATAATAACAATAGAACAAACATTAATATTGGAAACAATTTAATTACAACTCCAACAACATAAAATCGTTAGAAAAATAATAGAAATAAAAGGAACATGATCCTTACTTTGATTATGTTTGTTTGCAACTACAAAATAATAAACGAGTTAGTAACTTCAAGGAAATAATAAAATAATGATTAAATTAAATTAAATAAAGTAGAGTTAATTTGGGGCTAAACCCTCAAACAGTTCTACCTTTCACGCCTAGGCTTAAGGACAGAACCACGAGTAAAGTATGGACTCCTTTTAGTACTTGAAGAAGGAATTTTGAATTAGAAAAGGGTAGGCTAGTGTTTAGGCTAAATCATAGAAGAGAGAAAAATAAATCAGAGAATTACTCGGTGCCCCGTACATCAGAAATGAGGGGGTATTTATAGGGAAAATGTGTTGAGGGAGCACACGGAACCCTAAAATGATAAAAACCCTAAAAAAGTATCATGTTACACGGAAAACTGTACCGTGACACGGGAAGTCCCACCGTCAGACGACACACTTTCCCTTGTCACGATACATTTTTAGTGTGACGCGGGAAATTTTCAGAAAACGGGATAGAAAACGCGTTAAGGGTTTACGCGGAAAAGACACGGAATGCCCCGTGTCACGGCAAACTTCCCGTGTCACGGGAAATCCCATCGTCAGACGGAAAGGATTCCCGTGACACGGTGGGTACCTGCTGTGGCGCGGGAATTTCCAGCCTGTTTTTCCGTCTAAGTACATTTTTAACCCTAATTTCATTCGGCATTTTAAGTGCCGATTGATAATTTCGGGCCTTTTCTGACTTATTATTATTTGGGCTAAAATAAGAAAATATAAATAAAAATAAATAAAAGGTTTGGGCCAAAAATAAATAATAAAACAATAAAAAAGGTTTGGGCTAAAATTAAATAATAAGTTGGGCTGAAATTAAAACTATGCTAAGACTAATCCATGGACTGTTCAAAAATATGAATTTAATCAAATACGATTTTTAAGCACTCTCGGGATTAAATACTAAACCCGACCAATAGTGGCGGTGAAAGGTTGTTCATCATTAGGTTTGGTTTTGGGCAGACATTTTTAGGTGTCTATAGAAGCCCCCACTTTGACTGAGTTTGTAGAAACGTCAGTTTCGAAAACGATAGTCAAAGTAGCCGATAGGGACGGAGAATGACTTAAGACGTTCTACGATCCTAAATCACTCTGTATACGCCGATACCTGCAAAAAAATGTTAATTCCATAGATAAAAGAGTAAAGGGATAGAATACGTATCTGGCACCAGTGTATTGGTGACAAACGAATTTGCAGCTTTTTAAGCTTGAAGGAATCCACCGAGTGACATTTGTTGAAACACTTTCCATGCTTGAGGAAAGCCGACTAAAGAGCTTGGTAGCTTTCTAAGCTTGAAGAAAGCTACCGGATAATAATTTCCATGCCTGAGGAAAGTCGACGAACGAATTTGGTGTCATTCTATGCTTGAAGAAGTCCACCGATAATGCCTTCCATGCTTGAGGAAAGCCGACAAAGGAATTTGGCGGTTTTCTATACTTGAAGAAAAATCCACCAATAACGCTTTCCATGCCTGAGGAAAGCCGACACAGGAATTTGGCGGTTTTCTATACATGAAGAAAAATCCACCGATAACGCTTTCCATGCTTGAGGAAAGCCGACTTGGCGGTTTTCTATACTTGAAGAAAAATCCACCGATAACGCTTTCCATGCTTGAGGAAAGCCGACTTGGCGATTTTCTATACTTGAAGAAAAATCCACCGATAACGCTCTCCATGCTTGAGGAAAGCCGACGATTGCTGAAATTTGTAAGTGAATCATGGTTCGATTATCCCCGAACGTGGGCCGCAGATGATTCACACCTTTAAGTCGATTATCCGACCATATTAGGTGCTTAAAATGCCGAAAAATAGACTTTGATGCTTGCTAGGGGTAAAATGGTAAGTTTAGTCCCCTTTAAGTATCAATTACAATTTTCCGCGTAATTCCAGCGAAAAATAACTGTATAAAAATGTCAAAAAATCGTGCAACCTTAGTAAAAAATGTCAGGAATATTTGCAAATAACAGTACAAAGCCACCGTGTCACAAAAAATATTCCCTTTACACGGTAAGGGTCCCCCGTCACGCGGAGCTGCTTCCCGTGACGCGGCAAGGGGGTCCCGTGGCACGGGAATCAAGTGGCTGAAAAAATGGTCAAATGGCATCTTTGACCAGTCAAAGCTTGTGCACCACACAAAATCTGATCGTTACGTGGGAACGGGGTTCGTTGCACGAGATTTTTATGTTTTAAATATCAAACATTTTTCTCATTTTGGCTCATCCTCTTTCTCGTCCGATTTTCAACCAAAAGCTCGAAATTTTTTTTCCTTTTGCTCGGTTTGCCGTGTCTCGGCTGCTTCTCACCGACGCTTGGTGTTCGTTCCCGTCAGGCGGCTTGCCTCACCGTGTCACGACGGTTCTGTTTTCTTTCTCTTTTTTTTTTTATTTTTGCTGCGATTTGCTGCTAATAGTTGGTGCTGTTGCTGTAGCCTGAAGTTGCTGTCGGAGTCGCCGGAGCTCCGTCTCCTCTCAGGCTCACCGTGACACGGGACAGACTCACCGTGTCACGGCGTTATTCGACCGTGTCGCGGCGGTCTGCTGGGTTACCGGAGTTTTTTTTACTTTTGTTGCTCGATTTTCCACCAAATTTACTCCAAATTTTTGCCATACAAGGATCTATGTAAGTTCTTCTTAATTTGTGTCTCAAATTTGCTTCAAATAAGTAATTTCATGAAAAACCCTTAAAAATCAATTTGGGGATTTTTGATTTTAAGGTTTTATGTTGAAATTCTTGCCATGATTTTACTTGTATATGTATGTACGCGTGTTTGTGAGAAATTTGAGACAAAAATTGCATTATATTTTTGATGGAGAATTGAGTAAATCACCATTTTTGGGTACTACTTTTGTGAAATGATGTTCATGTTACTTCTTTGCACTTGAAATGGTGAAAATATGGTGGTAGACTTTGTAAAATATTTCATGATGTGTTGATTCATTGTTTTTGTGCAACTTTGAAACATATTTTGCGTATGTACTATATTGTCATGGAGAACATAGTATCATGCGGCTAGGAGAACTGTAGTATTAGTTTGTCATGAAGAAAGTAGATACCATAATTTTGCCAATTTTTAGCCTAGAGGTAAAAATTTAGCGTATAATTCGATAAATAACTAAATAACTTAGGAAATGATGCTAAGTATTTAGATCTTTAATTTTATAAAAATGCAACTTGAACTAAATGTCTTAGGAAATGATGCTAAGCATTTAGATCTTTATAATAGCATGCCTAGGCGACGGGATCGCGATCTTTCTACCCAGGGCCGGCGTCAAGCTTTTCGGGAGGACACTCCCACTATTCCTGAGGGTATGGACGACGATGCCTTGGAATCCGAGCCTCGGGCTTCCACGAGTAGAGGTAGGTGGGTTCCACCTCCGTGGACTCCAGACCAGTTGGTTTTCTGCCGTGAAAACCATGTTTCTCATTGCCCACTCTCCGGCATAGTCGACGACACGCTTCGCCACCACGGTCCTAGAGCCGGCGATTTGATTCCTCGACTTCACCAGATCATTACGAGGGATCCTGCTACGAACGCCCAATGGGAATCGGCTAGATTAGTAGATTTCTATACAGCGGTTGTAGGGTTTCGCAGCCCCTGGGGTTGCGGTGCGACGATCGTTCGCGCCTTGTTGGAGTATTTCTGGGATACTAAGCTACCAACACTTTTCATTTTGCTTTGTGAGAGATGACAGTAACCCCTCTGGACTTCAGTATGATTAGCGGGCTGCGCTTCACCGACCGGGCTGTAGCTCAGATGTCTGATCTGTCTTGGGGATCGGCTGAGGCAGCTAATTTGTTTGGTCTGATTGTTCAGCATATCAGGACCCGACCAGTGTCTCGAGGTGGTCCTAGGAGCGGGCGATTGGAGCTGGCTTCAGTTTTAGCTCGTGGCTTTGACATGGAGGATACATAAGCTGAGCAGCGAGTGCGGATTTTCATCCTGATTCTGATCTCCATGACCCTTTCTCCTGATAGGAGTTCACGCGTACTCCTTTGCTACCTCCCTTATCTAGTCAGGATCCATGAGATAGGATCCTATAGCTAGGCCAGCCTCGGATGCGCCGACCTTCTCTTATTGCTACGTCATGGGTGTCGGCAGCTGAATGACGAGTCTCGCATCACTGTTTATGTTGTGTGGAGAGTCGTAGAGGTGATGATCTTTCCCTCTTTTGGTTTCACTTTAACTTGTTCGACTCATGTGCTAAATATTACTTTTCATTGCAGCTATGGTTTTACGAGTACTTCCCAGGCTTGGCTCCTCGCCAGCGTCGTGGAGCGGTCCATGACTTCCCTGTCGTGGCCAGCTAGCGTTATCGAGGAGAGTCGCGGGTGTAGTCTGTCCCTGCACTGCGTGGACTACTACGCCGAGGCACCTCTTCTGTTGGCGTAAGGATTAGTTTTGTTGCCTGTTATTTTCCCTCTGATGTTGTTTCTATTGTTTCACGCCAACTTTTACGGTTTCCAGGTTGCCATTGATGTCCAGTATCGTCCTTGGGCCGGGATGGCTGATTTGCCTGAGGCCTTGGGTCTTTCAGCGCACCGCACCATTTTGGTTGGTACCGGACGCTTTGCCTGGTATTTGGGGGAGCGAGTCGTTCGTCAGCATAGCGGCGATCGCTTTGTGGTGCCCTCATCTCCACTAGAGTCGATGCTGGACTCACGCTTGATCAGAGAGTTGATAAACAGGGGAGAGCGCTATACTTTTCCATGGCAGGAGCTTGTACACATGGAGAGTGACTATGAGCGGGACTTTCTTCCCTCTCTGACTCCTCCACCCCGTCTTCTTGAGGTATGATTTCTTTTGAGGATCTTCGTTACTAGTCTCTATTTTAAATAGTCGAATAACTTGATTATTCGATCATATTTTCAGACGACTATTCGCCCTGTGGGGAGGATCGAGATTCCTCCTCAGTCTTTCCGCTATCCAGGGCCGATTGGTATCACCGAGGACCATATTGCTGATGCGCCAGAGGGTTACAGACAGGCGCAGGAGTCTCTGCCCGAGGTCTTTGAGCCGGTAGGCTTTTTGATGCATTATTCATCCTTTTAACACCACTTGTTACTGACTTTTCTTTGTTTTATCCTCAGCCTAACCGCCCGGAGATGATGGGATTCATGAAGCTGGTTGACGCTCTGAAGTACTGCATCATCAAGCTTCGGCGCGGTGCGAGTTGTCGGAGGTATCATTCATTTTTTTCAGTTCTACCATTTGTTTTATTTTGCATTGTTGACACCTTTTGATTTTGTATCTTTCGGGAGCAACGGAGGTCCCGCTCGCGCTCCAGGCATAGAGGCTCGGATGAGGAGGAGCTTAGACGTGTTAGACGATCTCCTGAGATTCACCGGCGTTCTCATTCTCGGCGAGAGCCTCAGACTACTCAGCCGTTTCAGCAGGCTCAGTGGCAGCAGCCTCAGTCTTCCCAGCGCTTTCCGGGCCAGAGTCATGGGCAGCGGAAGTCGTTTTCACAGCCTCCACAGCTGAGCTTGGGTCTGTTTTGACTCCCTTGGATCCTGGTTCATTTTCAGCTCCATTGTCCGGGATTCCTCCACCGGTGTCGGGCTTGTTCTCAGTTCCGATGTATGGGACGATGCCTTCACCGACGATTCTTGTGTCTTTGAGCCAGTCTACACCGTTTTCCGACTGTACGGGTCATGCCTTGATCAGGCCGAACGTAGCTCTAACTGAACTTTGCACAAGTGTATGTATACCTCAAAGAGGTCTTTCAAGGGTTGTAATGTGGTTAAGCTGATGGTTTAAGGAAGAAAGTAGTAAAAGGCTCAAGACCCGAGAGAAACCCTAAGACGGGTAATTGTGAATTGGACTTTGCAAGTTTTATTTTCAACATTTTTTGTTTTGAATTTTTTTTTTTTTGTTCTTTTGAATCAATGTAGGCAATCTCAAATCATGCGGTCCATCACTCACTTAGCATTCATGTTTTTCAGGCACGGTACCAAGCACTCGATGAGAGACGCAATTCGAGACGTGTTCGTATCAAAGACATTGGAACACTTGCCCTTAGACATCGTTTTATTTTTGCTTTGCTGCTCCTTTTTTTTTTTTTTACTTGCTTTTTGAATGTTACACAAATTGCACATCTTCCAATTCCAGGGTTGAGTGAATGTGGGTTGAAAAAATGAAGGACAAACGTTAGACGAGGCTCAAAGTGGTTTATGAAAAAATGGATATGTGATTGAATGGTTAATGGGGAATGAATGGGTTGCAAAGGTGCCTCAAGTCATTGGTGTACCTTGTGTTTAGTTCAGCAATTTATTTTTTGTTTTTTTTTTTTTTTTTTTGCTAATCACATGATCGAATGTAAGAAAGAGATGCTCATTTATGAAGAAGGTAAGAAATGTGACAAATAGACACATGGATAAGGAGAACCTATGCTAGACTTTTTAGGGGGAAGGGTTTGAAACAAAAGAAGAAGAAAACATGAAATATTGGTGAGAAGCTTGCATCGTGCTTTGTCTTCAAGGCTGTTTATGAGTTACTTCTTGCCGCCTACTGAGGAAAAAAGTTTCTTGTTGTTGATGCTTTGATTGGAAGGAAAAAAGGAAGGAGTGACGTTCCCCTTATTCTTCCAACTATTGCCTATTGATTTTAGACTCGAGTATTGTGTAAGGACGAACTCATCTAATGCATTAACTCAATACTTGGATTGGAAAGGAAGAGTGTATGAAACAATTTTGAAAACTTATGGGAAATACTCCACTCATTCCTATTACGACGGAAAGCGATGCATGCATGGTCCTAGTATACGATCATAAACAATATAGTGCATTACTCTAAGACAAAGTGTGTGCAATGACTCAACATGTGTGATTAGGTGAGTTTATTAAGACTCGTGGTATGATCGCATGGCTAGACATGAGGACGCTGTGAAAAAACAAAGGACCCAATGACCAAATAGCTCGGAAGATTAAAAGACAAACTAACTTGATTAATTTTGTCAACTTTTAATGTTTATGCTATTTACTAGGTGAAAACAGTCCATTGGCAATCATTAGTCATAAATAAGATCAACCACAATCAAAGACAAAGAACACATGTTAAGGTTAGCACAAAAAATCACAAGAAACTAGGAAGAGGACTAGAATTCTAGAAGAGTTATGACTCATTGGGGGTATAAAAAAAAATTAAATAAAAATAAAAATCTATAATCCTATGTTATACGAGTTGACATGAATTAAAGGACTCGGATAAGAATAGCTTGACACGAAAAGATAAAAAAAAAAAAAAAGAAGAAAGTTGACGCTAAAAAGACACCTACACTGGGCAGGATGTAGTGTATCGGTTATAACTTTCTATCTGTGACTCTGATGTGGACGAAACCAATTCCAAATGAAATATAAAACTCGGGGCTACAGATCCATAGGTGGTACGACACGTAACTCTTTATAGAACTCCGGATATGAACAAAACAAGTTGACTCTTGTGCAGGATACGGGAATAAAAATCCGGGTGACTCAAAAATTAAAAAAAAATAAAAAAAATCTATGGCTCGACTCTACAAAATAAAAAGGGTTTGATAAGAGAAAAAAAAAATAATTAAAAAAAAATTCAATAAAAAATGCACATATAAGCACATCGTTAAGCATGATGCAATGAAGTTCGCAACCTAATGTCAAGATCTATGTTCCACTATGGTCAAGCTTTTAGGTGTCAAAGGGTATCATGGTTAAGAGTTTGGACGCGTTATCAAGGCAGCCTCCCTTGAGGGTGTATGCCAACGGGCGGCTCCGCGAGTTCGTGATGAAATTGAACTCGACTCCATGGTTTGGGTGGATTTAAAAACTCGGATGAACCCTTATTGCCAAGAGCGTTTTCGGGTTGATAGAGCATAAATCCCTCGGGCTAGCCACATACGTAGAACACGTACTATTGTGGCAAAATAGGTAACCTAAAAAGTATATGCATATGTAACAATGCCAATTAAATCGCAGGAATACAATTCAAGAACCTTTCAAGTCTCATCTCCTCATCTCAATTAAATACCGATCACTCAAATCGATAAATAACCAAGAATTCTCCCCAGTGGATTCGCCAAATTGTAGGCGTCGTTCGAAGTGCGCCTACGTTAAAAGCATGGTTTGAATACGCTTGACACTCATAGGAAGTGGGAATTGACATAATTCGATTAGGGACAAGGAAAGTAGGGAGCCTCCAACAAGTTTTTAAGGAACTTGTAAACCTTTCACGGATCATAAAAGGCAACCACGATAAGGGACAACGATAGGCACCAACGATTGACCCGTGAAGGTTACACCCCATTCATAATCCATGAGATTACTAACTCCATATGGTTCGGAACCACGAAAGGAGGATCGGGGATGATGGTACGAAGTGAGTCATGGAGTCACATTCGCCCGTATTGGCCTCTACTCGATTCTTATAGTGAAAAGTGATTCATGCGATCTCAAAGGCATACAAACAAAGATTCAATTTGCTCCAAACTATTATTAAGCTAAATTGGTTGAATATTAATGCAACACATAATTCTAAAATATTGTGATTACTTTATTAAATAACAAGATTAAAAAGGATCCTAAACCGGTTGTCGAAATTATCTTATTAGGCGTGACTTTTATTTACATATTCCCCTTTAAACATGCAATATGGTTACCATAATAACAATAGAATTACCATTAATATTGGAAGCAATTTAACAATAAATTGTTAGTCAAATCAAATAATAATAATAACCTAATCATGATACTAGCAATATAAAATAAAATAAGAGTAATTAGTTTAATTAATTACTCACATTCCGCGCGTTCCTTTAAATTGCTACATCATGAATAAATTGTTAGTAACTTCAATAAAAAAAATATAAAGCAAATGAAAATTAAATTAAACTAAATCAAAGTAGAGTTAATTTGGTCCAAACCCTCAGTTAATTATACCTGTCACGCCTTGGTTTAAATATAGAACTTCGGGTATTGTATGGACTCCTTGGAGTGCTTAAGTGAAAAATGGTGTAATTAGGAATATAGGTTTAAGGCTTAGAATATGAGAGAGAGAGAAGAAGAATGATTTTTGGTGTGAAAGAGAGAAAGAGAGAAGGATTTGATCATCAATATTGTTGATTCGAAAAGGGGTGATTTGACCTCTATTTAAAGGGAAAAAAGAGGGTCGAAGAATCAAGAAAAAGATAAGAATTCGAATCGGATAAAACTCTTGCGATAGACAGCAGTTTTTGCGGTTTTTGTTTTTATCATATCTTTTGAACCAGAAATCAGAAAAATATGAATAAGATATGGTTGGAAAGATCTTGAAGTCTACTTTCTAATCCAGTTAGAATAAGATTAAAATATTTTGTAGAACAAAAGATATAGCCGAAATAGTGGAACGGTGTCAGTTTTGGATAGAGTTTGACATTTTTTCATATCTTTTCCGTTATAGCTCGGAATTGATATTATAATAATAAAAACGGTCGCAAAAACTAATTGCGACCGTCAACGGTCGTAAAGCGGTGGTCGTTATTCCCTTAGTTGCAAAAAAACAAAATTACGACTGGTTGACGGTCGCAATTTTATTACGACCGTTTCCTATATTTTCAACGACCGGTACCAAAACGGTCACAAATAAATTTAATTGCGACAGGTATTTAAGCGGTCGCAAAAATTGCCATTTGCGACGGCTTTAGGCGGTCGCAAATAGTTTTCAGCAAAATTAAATAAAAAAAAAAAGCAGCACCCACCCTAAACAACCCTGACCCACCATCGTCGACCACCCAAACAACCCTTAACCCAAAAAAATAGATCCAAAAATTAACCAACAAATTTATCAAAATCAAACAAAAATTAACAAAAACCAAATCAAAATTCTAAGTTAACAAAAAAATATCAACAAAATATGAACAAATATCATGATAATTCGAAAAAAATAAGACAAAATTCACGAAAATTTGAGCAAAATAAACAAAAACTAAAAAAAAAAGAAAATAAACGAAACCAAAACAAAAATTCAAACAAAAATCGAAAAAAAAAACAGACTATTCGTATGAATACAGACATAAAAATTCAAAAACTAATAAAAATAAAACCTAAAAACAAAGAAATTCATATTTTCATGAAATCAGACCCAATAAAAAGATTTTCGAATTTTCATAAAAACAAAGAAATTCGAAACTAAAAATCAAACCCAAAACTCAAACAAAAATCGAAAAATAAAATCAAACTTAACCAAATAAACAAGGAAATTCAATTAGATACAAAATAAATTAAATCCATGAAAATCGAAAAAAAAACCAAAATAAACAAAATTTTAAAACAAAACAACATACCTTATCCAATAGTTCTTCCTCTTTAGGTTTATACGGTCAAATATGACCATAAAAACACCAAATCTGGAATTATTATGGTCAAATTTGACCATGAAAACCACAATTTATTTGATGATGAAAATCCACACACCACAATTTGTTTGATGGTGAAAATCTTAAGAAAAAGCAAGAATGGAGAAGAATATGAGAGCGAAAATGGAGAAAATTAGAAGAAAGAGAAAGCAAAGAGAAGAAGAAGGAGAAATGAAATAGAAGGAGATGGAGAGGCATGAGAAAGGAAAGAGAAGAGAGAGAAAGAGAAGAGAGAGAAAAAGAAAGAGGAAATGCGGCGTGTAGTTATTAGGGTTAGGGTCCGTATATTTTATACCCAATTTTCCAAAAAAAACAATTACTGACGGCTAAAGGCGGTCGCAAATCTGCGACCGGTCTATGATCAGTCGCAATTGTTACAATTTGGGATGGCTAAAGGCGGTCGCAAATCTACGATTGGTCTATAGTCGGTCGCAATTAATGACATTTACGACCGTCTCTCTGACGGTCGCACATTATGACATTAACGACCGTCTTTGACAGTCGGAGATTATGACATTTACGACCGTCTCTTTGACGGTCGCAGATTATGACAATTACGACCGTCCTTGACGGTCGCAGATTATGACATTTACGACCGTCTCTTTGACGGTCGCAGATTATGACATTTACGATCGTCTTTGACGGTCGCAAACGATTTATTTTTAATTGTTCAAACATCCTAGTGACCAACTAAAAGGCTAAAAACAGTCGCAAAACGGTCGCAAATTTGCGACCGTTGTCAAAGCAATCGTAATATTGCGACCGCATAAAAAAGCGGTGTAGAAAAAAAATCGCAATTTAGCCGAATTTTAGTAGTGTATCACTAAGTCACGATGCAAAAAATTTGGAAATTTTTGACGAAATCCACGATCCATTTGCTGTCCATGAGAATCGGTTAAATTGTCTTGTTCATGTGGACTAGATTCAATAGAAGCCTGATCAAGTATTGTAGGTGTGGGTTGCTCAAGGGACTCAAGGGGCCAAACAGGTGTTGTTTTTCCATTATGAGGATCAGAAGCGTAAGTGGGCTTCTTGTGCGGCCTAGCGGACGAGTGGTTACCAGTGGGCTAACAAGATGGAGATGCGGGCTAGTGGGAAGATGGCCTAGTGTTTGCTGGGCTTAGATTTGGGCTCTGCTGAGGGGCTGCCTGCGTTTCTGGTAAGTCACCAACCTCTACTTCTTCATCATAAATAATGCATGAAAAATCCTCATGAATATTATGGTCATTATACTCATTATTTGCAATGTTTACAACCTCGGGACTCATAAAAGGGAAAACCTCTTCAACAAATTTCACATCCCTTGAAACAAAAAATTCTTTTGTAGCTAAATCAAACAACCTCCACCCCTTTTTACCAAATGAATAACCCAAATATACACACTTTCGACTGCGACTAGAAAATTTTTCGCCCGTAGTTTTCTGATTATGAGCAAAACATAAACACCCAAAAGTTCGAATGACATCAAAAGAGGGGGGTTTATCAAAGAGAATTTCAAAGGGATTTTTATTATGTAAAAGAGGGGTAGGAGTACGGTTGATCAAATGAGCAGCAGTAAGAACACATTCACCCCAAAAATAAATGGGTAATTTTGCTTGAAACCTCAATGCACGACTAACATTCAAAATATGTTTATGTTTCCTTTCTACCCGCCTATTCTGTTGAGGGATCCCTACACAAGATGTCTGAAATAAAATTCCAGTGGCTCTAAAATAGTCAAGTAAACAATTAAACTCAGTCCCATTATCACTTTTGACCACTTCAATTGTTTGGGAAAATTGTCTTTCAACCATTGCAACAAACGCCATAAACATTTGAAAAACTTATAATTTATCAACTAACAAATAAACCCAAACCGCTCTTGAAAAATCATCAACAATGGTAAAAAAAATACCGAGCTCCACACGACGAAACGTGTCGATATGGACCCCACAGATCACAATGTATTTTCTCAAATATTCGAGAAGCTTTATTTTAACTTAAAGGAAACTTGTCTCTCGGATGCTTAGCATACATACATACTTCACAACCGATATTTAAATGATCTTTACTACCACTAACATGAGGAATCAACTTAACTATTTTTTCGGAGGGGTGCCCGAGCCGGCGATGCCATAACTGCAAATTTGATGTAGCTTCAACACTTGACACAAATTTCGGTTTGCTAAAATAGTACAGTCCATCTTTCCTAGTTCCTGTTCCGATCAGCTCCTTCATTTGATCTTGTATAGCACAAACATTAGAATCAAATTGAAAAATAGTGTGTACATCATCATTAATTTGAGAAACGGAGTGTAAATTGCAATTCAAGTTTGGAACATAAAGAAACCCAATGAGAGTTATTTTATCCGACAAACTAACGGATCCCATCAAAGTAGCTACCACATTTGCACCATTCGCCAATCCAACAGGACATTCAAACTTATGAGTGTCAAATAGCCGAGAATCATCTCTAGTCACATGATGAGTCGCTCCAGTATCAATAATCCAAGAACAGGCATCAAATTTACCGGTCAAATTATTTTCAGAGATTTGAGAGTTACATACAAGTCCTGCAATAGTCTTCCAATGTTTAGGGGTAGATAATTGTCCCAAAGCCAAAACAAAAGGAGAATTAGGTAGAGAGTTAGGCTCAATTTTGGCAGGAGGTGGTGGTGGGAAATCGTTATCACCAGCCATTGCAATTTAGAGAAGAAGTAATATTATTGGCCTGATACCGTGATAAATTTTGAAACAATATGAAATGGGCCTGGGCAACTCGACCAAGGAGGAGGAGAGTTTGGTCCACAAACAAGGTTTTGGAGATTCCATACTAAAACCAATTGGCAATAGTAGGAGTAACTCCTCTATCTTATAAAGTGGAACCACCTCTCCTCTTTCTCCAATGTGGGACACACACAAGTGGGTTACAATGGGTTTCAACAGAAATGTTGGTGGCAGAGTCGATGGACTTAATTTAACGATGTTGTGATTTATAGGTATAGTTAGATAAATCAACCTCTGGACTACATAAGCACTTACATAGTTGCAAACAATTATAGTAGTTGGACTACATTCTCCGGAGCAATATTTGAAATATGGGTGTATTTACACAACTTTCCCAATGAGAAGGCGGTGGTGGTCACAGAAGTAATGCCTACCGTTTGTTAACTTGGACATACAGTTTACTTTAGATGTGTCAAAGTTGATGGATACTACACCGAATCTAGTTGGCCGGACCATGAATGTTAAAGTATTCGAGCGAAGATTAATTGTGTCTTGGTGGTTGCGCAAGCGGAAGCTCGTCCGTGAACTTGCTTGTTGCACTAGTTGCAATGCTTATTTCGTGGTATAATACTGTACATTACATGGATTTAGTTGTAGGTATGAAGTTTTAGAGGTAATATTTGTAAGTGATTTTGTTGATCAAGGATTTAGAATTTGTTCTGTAGTTGTGGGGGTGTTAAACGGTTAATGTACAATTCTTATTAAAAGTCAAACTCATGTGGTTTAGCTCTGTAAGCAATTTCGGACAATAGTGAACTTCTTATAGAACGTAAAATATAGTGGAAGGTACTTTGAAATGTGCTACACAAAACTTGCTTGATTGCAAGAATAATTAAGGGATTAGCAGATCAAATATATGATCTGCTCGCTTTAGTTGTTAAAATCATCTTCTTAATAGTGTTTTGCTGTTCTGGAAAAAAGATAGCAATATAACATCTGCTAGCTGTTTATTCTTATCCTATTCTTTATTAAACATCTAATAGTTGAACTGTAGGGAATAATTTCAAGCCTTTAAAAATCCCACTAGCTTGAACCCCATTGTGATCATACACTAAAGTACGGTGTCGTCCAAAAGGGAAGAAGATAGAGCAAAAGAGTCGCCAACAAGTTTTTAAGGAACTTGTAAACCGTTCATAGGATGAAGGTTACACCCCTTAACGATCCAAGAGATCGTCAACTCCATAAGGTCATGAACCAAATAAGGGTTCGGGGATGATGGTACAAATCCAACCTAAAAGAGATTAAATCTGTCCTAATAATAGGCCTCTACTTTATTCTGCTTGTATTCATGTGCGCTTTCTGACTAACATACAATCAATAGGATTAACCCTAAACCTGTTTAATCTATGTTGGTTGAATATTAATGCACAAATAAATCTATTATTGACGATCACTTGAATTTATAATCACAATTAACCCTAACTAGATTATTAAATATCTTATTAAGCATGGTTGCAAGTACCAATTCCCTTTAAACATTCAATAAAGGTGATCAAGCAATAGCAAATAAAATAATATGCATATCAAGCAACATAATAAATAATCAACATAATCAATAAATAATAATAATCAATCATAATCATAATCATCATGTTAAAGCATAGCAAGATACTAGGCATGATACTAACAAGATTAATAACAAATCCTAGCATGTCACTAAGCAATATAAATCAAATCTTTAGCCCTAACATGATACTAACATGAGTAAATATTAGGAAGAAAATAGGAAGCTTCATACTTTTAATCATACTTAATATTAAAGATACCCTAGACATGATACTAGGAATCAAAATAACAATCTAAGCATGATTTCTACATCATAAATCAATTAAACCATTAAAGTACTTACTTGGATGCCTCGTACCTCTTTCTAATAACAAAATACACACGTTAGTAACTTCAAGGAAAAATAATAATCAAAACAACTAAATTAAATAATTAAAATAGAGATTTGGGACCAAACCCTCAGAAATTAAAACCTTTCACGTCTAGGGCGAAGGCAACTTCGAATATGGCTAGGTGTTTCTAGATCTTGTGAATGCGGAATTTTGTATCAAAAATCAAGGAAGAAAAGAAAGAATGAATGTTAAAGAATTAATGTTATTGAAAATTGATGAATGAAGAGAGTTGATGATCGATGATGCTTGTTGATGAGAATTCGTGAATGAAGAGGGTTGATTAAAACTTAAGAATAAAGAGAATTGGTGAATGATAGATGTAGATGATGAATGAAAACGGAGTTTTTGATACGATATTTATAGAGAAAATCATCCAAAAAAGATAATTTATCAAAACAGAGTCTGAAGACCACAAAACTAACTTGGCGCCAGCCCTGGCTCATTGGCGCCAGGACCAGTGGCTAGCGCCAGGCGCCAATGGCTGGCGTCTAGCGCCAATCCTGATTCTAGGCGCCAAGGCCTGGGGTTGGACGCCAAATTGGATTTCAACGCGTTTTCGAAAATCTGATAAATTTCCCGTACTGGAAGATAAAATAATATAATTTCAGTCGAAAATGCTATTTGATCTTGATTAAAACTCTGAAGAATCCTAATTGAATTAAGAATGATAAGACCTTCTAGAATGTTCTAGAAGACCAAAACCATTCCTAATTACATTAGGAATAATAAATCATATTAGGCCCTCCCCTAGATCATTGGACCGTACTTAAAGCTCAAACCGGGCCCAGTTTAGTAAATTGGCCATAACTTCCTCAATATTCATCGGAATTGGGCTTATAATATATCGTTGGAAAGGTCTTTGCAAACCCCATCCAACTACACCACCATTGGACCCATATTATGGACCAACCAAACTGGATTGACTGTTTTCAAAAATAATGTTTTCAAAAACAGAGAGAAGAGAAAAGAAAAGAAATAAAACTTTCCGCAACACTTGACCTTTCCACACTTTCATTTCATTCGATTATGACTTGACGTGAAAGGGACTCATCACTGGGTTTGGTTTTGGGGAGACACAAATGGGTGTCTATAGAAGCCCCCACTTTAATTGAGAAACGCAAGTTTCGAAAACAAAAGTCAAAGTATCGATAGGGACGGAGAATGATTCAGAACGTTCTGCGATCCTAAATCAATCTTATAACGCCGATACCTGCAAAACTAGCATAGTTAAACAGATAAAAGAGTTAAGAAACGCGTATCTTGCACCGTCGAGCACACGTCTCTGAAAGTAACCGATTGTTGCTGTTGCTGTTGTTTTGACGACCTCCTGCAAGCTGGAGAATGCCATCCCGCTTGAAAACTGCTACGCCCGTAACTGCTTCCAATATAGAAGATTGCTTCGCCTGAAACTATCCTCCTCCGCAATGATAATATTCCACGTCCAAGAGAATACAATCGAAGATTTCTTCTCTTGAAACAATCCTCAGTTTTTTTTGTGACAACCCTCCACAATCTAGGGAACGCCATCTTGCTGTTTGTTTTTACGATCTTCCGCAATCTAGGGAACGTCGTCGATCAATGTTGCTACATCTTGAGCCTTTTCTTGAATCACTGTGACAACCTTTCCAATCATAGCAAAAGTCGTCGAAGACTGCCCATCTCGTGTTATCTTCTCAAATCTCGGGTGACAACCTCCACAATCTTAGCGAATGCCGTCGAAGACTGCCCATCTCGTGCTATCTTCTCAAATCTTTGGTGACAACCTCCACAATCTTAGCGGATGCTGTCGAAGACCGCCCATCTCGTGCTATCTTCTCAAATCTTTGGTGACAACCTCCACAATCTTAGCGAATGCTGTCGAAGACCGCCCATCTCGTGCTATCTTCTCAAATCTTTGGTGACAACTTCCACAATCTTAGCAAATGTCGTCGAAAATAACTTTACTTGAAGTCATCCTCAGTTGTTGCGATAATATTCCAAAGAAAATTACCGAAGACCAACACTTGTCGATATTTAAAGCTCGCTCGAACTTTGCTTCCGCTATGCCTGTACGTCGACGCTTTCATTGCTTTGAACCTATACGTCGGTGCCTTTTGCTAATGAACCTGTATGTCGGTGCTTTTTGCTAATGAGCCAATTCTTAGGCGCTTTAAGCTTAGTGAGACGATCTTTTTATCAGGTCGATCACTTTATGTAATCAAGCCGATTACTTAATCATGTCAAATTTCTTAGAGGGGCTAACTGGCGTACCAAGGAACCCAAAATACGTTGCAGAAAACTAGCACAACCCCAACAGGTGGCTGGCTGCTTTGGCGTCGCTGAAAATCAATCAGCGCCAAACATATGGCATTAGTGCCAGGCGCTGGAATTGGCGTCTGGCGCCAAGCACAGAAAGTGACGCCAATGCCTAGGGACTGGCGCCAGCACGGATTCTCCTTTAAATTCAATTTTCCATTTTATTTCTTGCTTTGTTCGTCGCGAACGCTGCGATAGGGTCTTCCCTGTTCTGCTGCACCT
Source organism: Chenopodium quinoa (assembly GCF_001683475.1). Classification (NCBI taxonomy): domain Eukaryota; kingdom Viridiplantae; phylum Streptophyta; class Magnoliopsida; order Caryophyllales; family Amaranthaceae; genus Chenopodium; species Chenopodium quinoa. The sequence goes on along the minus strand of NW_018742412.1, from coordinate 891,472 downwards.
GTATTTATTTTGACGATAGAACTTTGCCAATCTCTTTAATCATCTTAGGGTTGAACTAAGGCCTAACGTTGCTTGACTCATTGACTTGACACGACTCAAGGTATAAACTTGACTCGATGTGACTGACTCGAGGTTGACTCGACTCAAAGTGAGATGACACGTGTGACTTATGACCCGTGTGTGCATAGTGTTGATTATGCGACTTGAAAAAGCAAAAATTTTCCGTCATTTTTGTTGAGGGTACCGACTTTCTCCCGAAAAGGAAAGACGCGACAAAGAATCGAAAGTTTGAAGATGCATGTTGAATGAGCTTAGTCAAATGTCATTCGATACTATCTCTCAAGGTGCAAGGATTAATCCATCCTAGGCTATCTCAATGGTTGACTCCATAATGAAAGTATTTGGGTAACTTAGGCACGGAGGCTAAGCACTTCATACTTCTATGTAATGACAATTATGAGTGATGAGTGATGTGACAAGGCATGCTTCAATGTTGTGTTAAGATTTCATGACAAAGGGTTCCTAAGGAAAATATATTTGGTCATGTATCTGTGCAGTTTGTGATAGTGACACTAAAGCTAGGCCGCAAGAGCTAAATCTGTGGAAAAATATATTGAAAAGAGTCAAATGGTGGTGACTCTTAGGCTAGGTAAGCTAATAATGTAGGGATCAAGCCCCCAAGTCTAGCTTTAAGTGAAAAGGGATGAGCATAGTAAATCCCTTGATATGATCACGGTGGAAGTGTGTGAATGTGAATATGAATGCATGTTTATTACAGCCGCACCTCGATGTGAGGTTGCCTACGTATCCGTTAGGAATCAGGCCGAACGTAGCTTTAGCCGAACCTCGCACAAGTGTGTGTATACCTCAAAAAGGTCTTTTAAGGGTTGTAACGTGGTTAGGATAAAGGTTAAAAGAAGAAGGGGATAAAGGCTCAAGACCCTAGATAAGCCCCCAAGGTGTGCAACCTTGCTTTTGAATCTTTGTATTTGTACTTGAGTTTCTATTCTCTTTTTTTTTTAGCTCTTTTTGCATTAGCATTTATTTTATTTTTATAAGTGTGGGCAATCCCGATCATGCGGTCTACCACTCACTTGGAATTCATGTTTCTCAGGAACGGTACCGAGCACTCGATAAGAGACGCAATCTGAGACATGTTCTTATCGAAGATATATTCATATCAAAGACATTGGAACACTTCCCCTTTGTACACTTATTTTCGTTTTTTATTATTGCTTATTTTTTTCTATTGATTTCTTTTGAATATGCTCAAGCTCTCTTTAGAATTGCATAAGTTGCACGCCATCCCATCCCAAGGTTAGGTAGATGTAGGTTGAAAAAAGAAGGTTCTATCGTTAGACGAGGCTCAAAGTGGTTTATGTAGAAAGGATTGTATAATTGAAAGGTGAAAGGAGATATGATGTGGCTACAAGAGGGTGCCTTAAATCATTGGTATACCTTGTGCTTAATTCGACATGGTTTTTTTTTTTTTTTTTTTGAATGCAATGTAATGAAATGATCATATACAAGGAATTAAATGCTTATTTTATTAAGGGAAAAAGGAAAAATCTACAAAATTAATCTAAAGGAAAAGAAAAGGTGCCTATGCTAGACTTATTGGGGAAAGAAAAGATGAAAAAGAAATAGAAAAAAGAGGCCATGAAATCTTGTCGTTGAAGCTCGCCTCTTGTCTTGTGTTGTTTGCTTTATCATCACTCGCTCTTCTTGTTAACTGGAGGCATGGGAAGCTTGTTATTATCAATCAAATGTTGGATAACCTCCTTTAGCTTCCAACAGCTCTCAGTAGTATGACCCCTACCTTGATGGTACTTGCAGTGTTCGTCTGGATTCCAACTAGGCAATCTCTTTTCAGGTGCGGGATCTTGAATAGGTCCAATGGGAGTAATGAGTCCTTTGGCATGGAATCGATCGAAAGAAGTATCGTAGCTCATCCCAATGGGGGTGAATTCTTTCCTTAGTTGCTTCTTAGATCCTTTGTTATCCATGGCTAAAACTTCACTGAGATCAAAGGTACTAACATTGTTACTAGAGTGGGCGTTTTCGGAAGAAGAAGGATTGTCGTTCTTCTTTCCTTTCCAGCCACCGTGGTTACTATTGTTAGTAGCTTTTTGCTTTGCAAGGTCATCTTCGATTTCAATTCCGATGTCATAAACGGCCTTGAAAGTATTCAAATTGTGTTGATATTTTAGGTGCTTTGAATACTTTTCTTGGAGATTCTTGATAAACATCCTCACAGATTCCTTTTCGGTTGGGACTTCAATCATCTTAGAGGAAGTTTCCCTCCAATTATTAAAGAAATAAGTAAAGCCTTCATTTTCTTTTTGTCTTAGCATCTCAAGTTGTCTATGATCGATTTCAACTTGGATATTGCACTTGTACCTATCAACGAAAGCGTTTACTATCGGTTCCCAGGTAGAGGTTTTCTCCTTGTCAAGGGAGAAAAACTATTGTTGGAAAACGATTTCAAGAGATAGTGGGAACAGAGAGGGGAAAACCTTCTTATAGATACCCTTAATGGTCATTATAGTTTCAAAAGCTCTTAGATGGAAGTAAGGATTATCTGTTGCCTTGAATTTTGGGATGTCGTTGGCATTGAACTTCTGCGGAAGAAGTTCTTTATCCAGCGAGACCCCTTGTGATGTAAGCTCTTGAAACTTGTAATCGCTAGATAACTTGCTTAGGCTCTCTTGCATGAGGTACATCTGTTGTAGCTTCACGGGATCATCAACCTTGAGGGTGAGTAGCTTCAGTGTTTCAGTCATGGTAACCAATTGGTTCCTAAGCTCATTGAATTCTTCTTGAGTTGCCATTATCTTCTGAGCCTTCCTCTTTTGACGAATCATTTTATCAAAAGCGAGACTTGAATAAAGAGGTTGTCCTTGATTAATCGCCCTTCTCTCCTCGACCAAGTACTGTGAAAAGGAATTTGGGGATACTTATTGTTAATTATTTGACTCAAACTTTATTCAACATGCAATGGATGAAGGAGGTGAAGAAAGATGGAAGAATGTGAAGAAAGATTTAGATGGAGGTGGAGGGATATGAAGAATTAGGAGTAGAATGTACCCCAACTCAAATGACGGAAAAGACCGACTTATGCATGAACCTAAGACATGGCCATGGTGATGTGTACTCAAAGTGTGTGCTAAGACTAGTGAGTGTAGGTGACATGTTTAGACTCTTGTGTAAGACCATGGGACTTAGTGCCTAAACTAAAAAATTGATTCAATTAAGCATTATTGCCAGCAAAATTAACCGAATTAAACAGGAAACTGATTAATTAGACATTAGGTGATGACTCGACAAATAATCCGAACTGTCGGCCAAGCGACAGGACTGGCGTCACAATATGGTGGTTGGCGCCAGACTTTTTAGTAAATGTCTGGCGCTACACACAATACAGTGGCGCTACAACCAAGATTTTGGCACCAATAATGGAGCCTCGGTCTGGAACTGTTTTCGATATTATTATTCAACTAGGGTATGCCTAAAGTCGTACTAGGTCAATTCCGATTAAAAGAAGAAAAAACTTTATTGACTCAAATTAATTAATTAATTAGGCAAAGTTCTTTAATTCATTAATTATAATCTCAACACAAATCATCAAACGGTTAGGAGGAGCATAGAATATATATGCACAACAAATAATGCAAAATTAGGCAAGTAAGCACAATATGATGCAATGAGTTCGCAACCTAACCATGGCTCTAGTTCTCTAAAGTTCGGGATATGGTTTAGTCAAACAGGGTCCATGGTTAATTGTCCAGATGCACCGCGTAGAAGCCTAACCGTGAAGGGTTAACGCGTGTGGATAGAACACTGCGAGGTTTTTTAGAAAAAAACTCACTTCCATGGTTTGGTGTATTCAACCTCTCAGATGTACCCTTTGTTGCCAGGAGCGTTCAATCGGGTAGATAGAGCATGAATGCCCAGAGGGTTATGTCCATATGTAGAACACATATGGGTTTCAGAAAAGTGAGAAAATATTCAATCAAGAAGTAGGATCGAGCAAACAATACGAAAAACCGGTCGAAATTAGAACACATATTTCTGGCTCGGTATTGGGGGAAATTGGCGTCAGCAAACAGAGACTGGCGCCAACTTTTAACTGTAGCACCTGGCGCCAATATTGGCGTCTGGCGCTACGACAAAAAGTGTGGCTCCAAACTCTGGTCCCTGACGCTACTTCCCACATGCCTCAGCAACTTTCTGTGCTCAATAAAATCATCCAGTTTTGCGTGGTGTTATTTCAGTCCTAGTTGTGAAAGACATTTCTCAAATTTCCTACGTGTAAAAATCCTATGTTTTTGACTCATTACGGATGGTCTTTCCAATGAGAACCTTTTTATGCGTATCACAATAATGTTAATCAAAATTACGCACATGAAATACTTAGAACTTTTTGAGTCTCATCCACTCATTCGAAATCATTGCCGAAACAAATTCAGGAATTAAAATAGAAATCCTCCCCAGTGGAGTCGCCAAAAACTGTAGGGAATAATTTCAAGCCTTTAAAAATCCCACTAGCTTGAACCCCACTGTGATCATACACTAAAGTACGGTGGCGTCCAAAAGGGAAGAAGATAGAGCAAAAGAATCGCCAACAAGTTTTTAAGGAACTTGTAAACCGTTCATAGGATGAAGGTTACACCCCTTAACGATCTAAGAGATCGTCAACTCCATAAGGTCATGAACCAAACAAGGGTTTGGGGATGATGGTACAAATCCAACCTAAAAGAGATTAAATCTGCCCTAATAATAGGCCTCTACTTTATTCTGCTCGTATTCATGTGCGCTTTCTGACTAACATACAATCAATAGGATTAACCCTAAACCTGTTTAATCTATGTTGGTTGAATATTAATGCACAAATAAATCTATTATTGGCGATCACTTGAATTTATAATCACAATTAACCCTAACAAGATTATTAAATATCTTATTAAGCATGGTTGCAAGTACCAATTCCCTTTAAACATTCAATAAAGGTGATCAAGCAATAGCAAATAAAATAATATGCATATCAAGCAACATCATAAATAATCAACATCATTAATAAATAATAATAATCAATCATAATCATAATCATAATCATAATCATCATGTTAAAGCATAGCAAGATCCTAGGCATGATATTAACAAGATTAATAACAAATCTTAGCATGTCACTAAGCAATATAAATCAAATCTTTAGCCCTAACATGATAATCCTTTCACGTCTAGGGCGAAGGCAACTTCGAATATGGCTAGGTGTTTCTAGATCTTGTGAATGCGGAATTTTGTATCAAAAAGCAAGGAAGAAAAGAAAGAATGAATGTTAAAGAATTAATGTTATTGAAAATTGATGAATGAAGAGAGTTGATGATCGATGATGCTTGTTGATGAGAATTCGTGAATGAAGAGGGTTGATTAAAACTTAAGAATAAAGAGAATTGGTGAATGATAGATGTAGATGATGAATGAAAACGAAGTTTTTGATACGATATTTATAGAGAAAATCATCCAAAAAAGATAATTTATCAAAACAGAGTCTGAAGACCACAAAACTAACTTGGCGCCAGGACCAGTGGCTAGCGCCAGGCGCCAATGGCTGGCGTCTGGCGCCAATCCTGATTCCAGGCGCCAAGGCCTGGGGTTGGACGCCAAATTGGATTTCAACGCGTTTTCGAAAATCTGATAAATTTCCCGTATTGGAAGATAAAATAATATAATTTCAGTCGAAAATGCTATTTGATCTTGATTAAAACTCTGAAGAATCCTAATTGAATTAAGAATGATAAGACCTTCTAGAATGTTCTAGAAGACCAAAACCATTCCTAATTACATTAGGAATGATAAATCATATTAGGCCCTCCCCTAGATCATTGGGCCGTACTTAAAGCTCTAACCGGGCCCAGTTTAGTAAATTGGCCATAACTTCCTCAATATTCATCGGAATTGGGCTTATAATATATCGTTAGAAAGGTCTTTGCAAAACCCATCCAACTACACCACCATTGGACCCATATCATGGACCAACCAAATTGGATTGGCTGTTTTCTTAAAATAAAGTTTTCAAAAACAGAGAGAAGAGAAAAGAAAAGAAATAAAACTTTCCGCAACAATAGACCTTTCCACACTTTCGTTTCATTCGATTATGACTCGACGTGAAAGGTACTCATCACTGGGTTTGGTTTTGGGGAGACACAAATGGGTGTCTACATGAACCAATCAAAAACATTTGTGCTGTAGCTTTCTTTGACATTTTTGGAAATTTCTGTATCCTTTTTCTGAGCCAATAAATCGAACCATCATCCGACCAGAACCCACACGAGGCATACTCAAGTATACGAGTGATACTATTGAACTCCATATATGCAAGTGTTGCCTTAAACATTGATATAAATGCAAATGTTGAACCCTCATGTGCCGCATACTCATATTAATTATACTCTACAAACTAGCTCTTTAAATTTTCATAATGTAGGTCTAATAGGGGGGCTGCCCAGTTAATCTTCATGATTGAAAAACTTTGTCAATCTTGATTTCCATGTAAAAGTTGGAGGACGTGGACAACTACTCAGCAGGCGAGTCAGAAGAAGCCTTATACATGTTGGCATATTCTTTTTAAATGGCAGTCACGTTATTCGTTAGGTGCTACTTGACGGTGGAAGATTTAATTTATGTTTGCATTAAATGTTGGTAGGTTGTGGTTTGTAGACCAGACAAATTTAGTTGTTTGACTCATATTAACTAAATGTAAAAGAAAAGCTACTGAGTGTTTGTAGTATTACTATTATACAAGTATGAAATACTCTTTTTTTTTTCTTTTTTGCATCAATTTGGCTGGTACATTTGCTGAAACGCAACTTTGACCATCAATATCTTTAATTGTTTATTACAGTAGTAAAAGTTATAACAATATTATATCATGAAAAAACATTATGAATAATCTAATGTATATTATATAATAATTTTTTTTTTATTTTATAGAGGTGAAAATATTAAATCAACCATGATAGGTATATAATGCAAAAAATCAAAGTGATGCATTTAAAAAAACGGAGGGAATATATATTACATAAAATTACACAATCTGTTTTTAAATAAATGTTACTATTTGTCCGCAACATTTTAGGATTTGAGATGATTTAACTTACATGGTATATGCATTACAAATCATAAATTGTGTACCGAGTTTAATATTTTATTGAAAAGTAATGTGCAACAAGACCTAAAAAGAAGTTGGTGATTGTATAGGATTGAATTACATGATACGTCCAAAATTACAAATATTATATTGTGGACCAAGTTTAATATTTTATTGAAAAGCACTATGCTACAAGACCTACAAAGAAGTAGATGATTGTAGATGATTAAACTTACATGATATATGCATTACAAATACTATATTGTGGACCAAGTTTAATATTTTATCGAAAACTAATAAGCAATAAGACCGAAAAAGAAGTAGATAATTGTTGATGATTGGCTTAAATGGTATATGCATTACAAATAATAAATTGTTGGTCAAGTTTAATATTTTATTAAAAAGTAAAGTGAAACAAGGCTAAAAACACGAAGATGATTATAGATAATTAAACTTACATGGTCTATGTGTTATTACGGATGATATACTACAAGAGGGGCGGTGAATTGTAGTATGTCCCTAGTGCCTACTTTTCGCGGAATATAAAACTGATTGTTGTTAGGAACTTAGACAATGCGAAGCGGATTTTACGAAGAAACCATCCAGGGCCCAACTGGAAGTAAAACCTCGACCCTCCAAGGGATTTCAAGCCAAACCAATCCACTATAATAGGGCAAACACCAAGTTACAAACCTATTAAATGACAGACCTTTACTCACAAGTTCCTGACTAAACTTGCTACACGATAAGACCCTATTTTACCCAATCTAAGTCCCAAACTTAGATTCACTCAGCACTCCCAAAGTGCCTACACTCGACCTCTCACTAGAAGCTCATTCGGCTTCACCCTAGAAGCTTACACATTGCACTCTTACAATACAGTATTATAAAAACGAGAATCCTCACGAACTCTCACACCCCAATACATAAAACACTCAAAACCCTTTTTCCCAATTACAAGATCTCAAAGAATAACTCTAAATACATACCAATGAATAAAGAGATAAAACTAATATGCTGGACACTTCAAGATCTGTCTGGAACTTACTGGACGAACTGTAACTGGAACCTGACGGGAATTTCGACCTGGAGGTTTGACTTAGCTTCGTGGTGAAGGATGAAACCATTAAGCACGAACACTAAGCTTCATCAGCCTCAACTTTGAATGAATACATATGAGCATATTTATAGTACACCCAAATTATTCTTTTCGTAAAAGATAAGTTTTATTAAAAGATAGAAATAAAAGATATTTTCCAAAAATAAGTTTTCCCAAAATATATCTTTTGTTAAGAATATATTCTATCAATAATAATAAGATATATTTACCATAAAATCAGATTTTATCTAAATCTTATATTTCCAAATATACTAATATATCTTTTAACAAAAGATATACTTACCATATCTTTTTACAAAAGATATACTTGCCATATCTTTTTATAAAACATATACTTATCATATATTTTTACAAAAGATATATTTACCATATCTTTCAACAAAAGATGTACTTGCCATAAAACTAGATTTTATTTAAAACTTATTTTACTGAAAATATTTTCCAAAAATAACTTATCTTTTTCCAAAAGGGATTTATTAGAAAATAAATATTTTTATTCTGTAAAACTAAATCCCTAAAAGATATGCACGTATTAGGTAAATATTTATATCATTAAATTCGACCTGCGACCTTTAACGACGTGCAGACCTAAGTTCCGATTAGGTTCTGGAACTCTGACAGTCTCTGAGTTCCTGAAAAGTCAGTAACTCTAATTTCATTGACTATCATGAGTTCACCTTGGTTCTTTAGACTTGTTCCAGACTGACTTTTATGTCCAACATACTTACATGAATCCTACAGCGACATACTCCGATTTCTCCGTCTTCATGTTGTTTCTTTAAAACACTTGTTCTGGAATCTTGTAATATTGATGTATTCTATATCTCGTGGCAAGTTCCTGTTAGGGAACTTAGATAGTTCTTGTTAGAGAACTAAGTTCCTGTTAGGGAACTCTTCATGTACCTGTTAGGGAACATGCTCCGGCTTTTGTGGGAAAGCCTGCCGAAAGTTCCTTCTGGATCTTGTTAAAGAATACCTTCAGGTTCCTTCGTGGTTTGGTTCTCATGGGAGAACCTGCTTTAGGTTCATTCATTCTCTCTTGTTCCTCTTGAAGTCTTCTATGTTCCAACCCATTGACTTCACCCAAGTCAGTTCCTGTCTTCACATAAACACTTAAGAGAAACATTAGATTGAAGTTTGTTTGTCATAAACAAACTTCAAGTGAGAGAACTAATTAAACTTAAAGCTTATGTAAATACTCCTACACATATACAACTCATGTATGCATAGTGTACTTAACTTATGAAGCTAACATATGCAAACACCTATTTACATAGTTACCTTCATGGTTCTTTAGCCATCTTCATGTTTATCAACCATAACACTCATCATTGTTCTTGTTTCTCTATTGTTTATCATATATATTGCTCAGGTTCCTTATATATATATATATATATATATATATATATATATATATATATATATATATATATATGTGACTGCTCAGGTTCCTTGTATCCTGTTCCAAGTATAACTTGTTCTTTCTATGCACAACTTAACAAACACATTAGATAGATAATCATCATTAGTTTACAATCATCAAAACCTAATTACTCAACAATTTCCCCCTTTTTGATGATGACAAACTAATGATGCTTATCACACATTAAAGGATATAAATCGTTGTACACTTATTGCCCCTTAGTTCTTCAAGGAAATAACATTTAGAACAAGTTAGGAACATACACATGAACTTCACATAGTTAGAAACTTAACAATACACATCCTTATCAATATATATATACTTTCAAAGATCAAAGATCATGTTGTAAGAACTTTAGACTTAACTACTACATACCATAAGAATCATACATATTCTTCCCCCTTTTGTCTTTATCAAAAAGGGTATTGTTCCACAAGTTTTTTTTTCCGTAAATTACACACACATAAAGTCATATGTCACACCTACCACCATATAATAAGTAAATATATAATGGTTAAACACTTGTTGTTCCTAAAAGCCTCAAGGTACTCACTTTTCAAACTGGATACTATTTCCACACTAATTTCCAACTCACAATCCAAAGGTCCAACTTCAAAACCCTTAATTGAACTTGACAAATAAGAAGTTAAAAATCAAGTAAAGATCAAAGCTAAAAAGTTAGAAATGGATTGCATGAATAGGAAAAGGAAAGCGCAAGCTCAAAGGATATTTAAAGAAGCATATGGAACAAAATAAGTAGAGCGAACATGAAGTGAAATTTTTGCTCTTCGTTTAGACCTTTTGAGATGATAAGGTTCACCACATTTGTTCTTCATTTCATACTCTTGAACCTCCTACTAAACACAACACATATTCATCTTGCTAATTGATAACCAAGTTCCCTTACTTCAACTGCCAACTTCTTTGAGAAACATTCTGCTTATTGGAACTTAAACAGATTTCAGCTTCATAGTCAAGTTCCTTCAACGTTTAATGTTGCTCCTTCACTAGCTAGCTTACCAAGTATACGAGTACACGACATCAACATAGTCAATATTCTTCATATTTAGATATCTAGGAAATTAAATATTGGATCACCCTTATTATTCTTAGGGTGTCATTACAAAGATTTTGCATGCTTTCCTAGAATAACACATTTTAAATCAATGAAGAAAATACTTACTCATACACTTGATTTCCACAACCAAATATGAACCAAATTGATTTCTTGGTTCCTACCTTATTCCCCCTGAGTTCCTTACCATTCTTCTTCCTTTTCAAGTGCTTACTTCTTTTCTTTTTCTTCAACTTCCCCCTCAACATGTAATTACTTTCTTCACGTTTCATTGAACCATAAAAAGATGATGAACAAACTTAGAGTACGTGGGAATTAAGAATAAGAAGTATGGCTATATAAAAAGATAAGGAAATAGGGTCAATAGAATTCCGAATATATGAAAATATGAAATAAGTATAGCGCAACACGGATACACAACTAAAAGTTGTTGAATAATGTTGCATTCGAAGAAATATGGTGTGGATGCTTGAAAGTTGGCTAATAGATAGGTTAGTTCCCTCTGAAATTTAAACGGGTGAGATACAAACGGTCTGGGAACTTACCTGTCTTGTTTCATCAAAGTTTCTTCCATTGTTCCTTTGGCAACTTAGGAACTTCGTGTTTGACAGCACCCATAGTTCTATTATGAGACCTCTAATACTCTTAGGCAAGTGAGTATGTATTTTACAACACAAGAACTAAGTGTGACACATAAAAAATAAGCGTACATTCTTTACTTCAAGTTTAACATGCATAAGAACCCCAACTTGACATAACTTAAGGGAAAAATACTTTATACTCATGTTATGTTTCATCAAGTCTTGTTCCATTAAGCAATATACAAGAATATGACATGTTAAGACATAACCATAAGTCAATCAATTCATAAATTCACATATTGCATTCATACCAAAAATATATCAATTCAATTCATCTAATGCCGCGTCATGTGAACAGGAACTTATATCTTATGTAGTCTTAAACTAGTAAAAATATAACTTTTAAAACTTTTGTTGATATGATGGCTTACCTTGGAGTTCTTGAAGTGGTTGTTTTGTTCCTTGATGATCTCAAATCTAATATGAACTTCCACTTCTAACTTAAGTTCCATTGTCAATGGTTAATGCTTATGAATATATATTCTCATCATAGAACCATAAAAAACCAATGCACAATGGCTCGTTAGTTGTACCAAAAATATAATCAATGTAAATAAGTACAACTAATACCTTAGTCCATCTTGAAAACAAAAATTGACAATTTTAAAGCTCAATTTTCAAGAAGGAACTTGGATAACAATCTATCCTAGAGTATGTTCCACATAGACATCTATAACAGAAAGTTATACAAAAGACATCCATGTGGTACAACTCTAATCCCATATAAACAGCAAGATAAAATAATATTCAATTACCTTCTAGTCTAGCTATACGAGCAACAAGTTCCTGAAAAACAATACATACCTTTGTATTGGTTGTTTCCTATAAGAACCAACATGGCCTTGTTCCAATCACGTGCCTTACTCAACAAGCTTTTTCCAGAACACCCTTTTTAATCTCCAATCATTTTTAGGTGTTCTAGAATAGGTTCAGGATGTGACAAACACCTTCTTCCTTTTAAGCTCATTGAGTTCTTGTTACACATCTAACCTTCAAGCTCCATACTCAAATGCTTCAATATCTTGAGGCTCGGTCTTAGTTACATATGCATATAAGACACTGTAGCTCCATAGTTTGTTGAGATTTTACTGGTCGGAACAAATATTATCTCAAGAGGGGGGGTGAATTGTAGTATGTCCCTAGTGCCTACTTTTCGCGGAATATAAAATTGATTGCTGCTAGGAACTTAGACAATGCAAAGCGGATTTTACGAGGAAACCATCCAGGGCCCAACTGGAAGTAAAACCTCGACCCTCCAAGGGATTTCAAGCCAAACCAATCCATTATAATAGGGCAAACACCAAGTTACAAACCTATTAAGTGACAGACCTTTACTCACAAGTTTCTGATTAAACTTGCTATACGATAAGACCCTATTTTACCCAATCTAAGTTCCAAACTTAGATTCACTCAGCACTCCCAAAGTGCCTACACTCGACCTCTCACTAGAAGCTCATTCGGCTTCACCCTTGAAGCTTACACATTGCACTCTTACAATACAATATTATAAAAACGAGAATCCTCACGAACTCTCACACCCCAATACATAAAACACTCAAAACCCTTTTTTCCCAATTACAAGATCTCAAAGAATAACTCTAAATACATACAAATGAATAAAGAGATAAAACTAATATGCTGGACACTTCAAGATCTGTCTGGAACTTACTGGACGAACTGTAACTGGAACCTGACTGGAACTTTGACCTGGAGGTTTGACTTAGCTTCGTGGTGAAGGATGAAACCACTAAGCACGACCACTAAGCTTCATCAGCCTCAACTTTGAATGAATACATATGAGCATATTTATGGTACACCCAAATTATTCTTTTCGTAAAAGATAAGTTTTATTAAAAGATAGAAATAAAAGATATTTTCCAAAAATAAGTTTTCCAAAAATATATCTTTTGTTAAGAATATATTCTATCAATAATAATAAGATATATTTACCATAAAATCAGATTTTATCTAAATCTTATATTTTCCAAATATACTAATATATCTTTTAACAAAAGATATACTTACCATATCTTTTTACAAAAGATATACTTGCCATATCTTTTTATAAAACATATACTTACCATATCTTTTTACAAAAGATATATTTTCCATATCTTTCAACAAAAGATGTACTTGCCATAAAATTAGATTTTATTTAAAACTTATTTTACTGAAAATATTTTGCAAAAATAACTTATCTTTTTCCAAAAGGGATTTATTAGAAAATAAATATTTTTATTCTGTAAAACTAAATCCCTAAAAGATATGCACGTATTAGGTAAATATTTATATCATTAAATTCGACCTGCGACCTTTAACGACGTGCAGACCTAAGTTCCGATTAGGTTATGGAACTTTGAAAGTCTCTGAGTTCCTGAAAAGTCAGTAACTCTAATTTCATTGACTATCATGAGTTCACCTTGGTTCTTTAGACTTGTTCCACACTGACTTTTATGTCCAACATACTTACATGAATCCTAGAGCGACATACTTCGATTTCTCCGTCTTCATGTTGTTTCTTTGAAACACTTGTTCTGGAATCTTGTAATATTGATGTATTATATATCTCGGGGCAAGTTCCTGTTAGGGAACTTAGATAGTTCTTGTTAGAGAACTAAGTTCCTGTTAGGGAACTCTTCATGTACCTGTTAGGGAACATGGAACTCTTCATGTACCTGTTAGGGAACATGCTCCGGCTTTCGTGGGAAAGCCTGCCGAAAGTTCCGTCTAGATCTTGTTAGAGAATACCTTCCGGTTCCTTCGTGATTTGGTTATCATGGGAGAACCTGCTTTAGGTTCATTCATTCTCTCTTGTTCCTCTTGAAGTCTTCTATGTTCCAACCCATTGACTTCACCTAAGCCAGTTACTGTCTTCACATAAACACTTAAGAGAAACATTAGATTGAAGTTTGTTTGTCATAAACAAACTTCAAGTGAGAGAACTAATTAAACTTAAAGCTTATGTAAATACTCCTACACATATACAACTCATGTATGCATAGTGTACTTACCTTATGAAGCTAACATATGCAAACACCTATTTACATAGTTACCTTCATGGTTCTTTAGCCATCATCATGTTTATCAACCATAACACTCATCATTGTTCTTGTTTCTCTATTGTTTATCATATATTGCTCAGGTTCCTTATATATATATATATGTGACTGCTTAGGTTCCTTGTATCCTGTTCCAAGTATAACTTGTTCTTTGTATGCAAAACTTAACAAACACATTAGATAGATAATCATCATTAGTTTACAATCATCAAAACCTAATTACTCAACACTATGCATTACAAGTCATAAATTGTGTACCGAGTTTTATATTTTATTGAACTTTAATGTGCAACAAGGCCTAAAAATAAGTAGGTGATTGTATATGATTGAATTACAAGATGTGTCCAAAATTAAAAATACTATATTGTGAACCGAGTATAATATTTAATGGAAAAGTATTGTGCTACAAGACCTAAAAAGTACTTTATAATTAGTACTTTCTCCGTCTCATAATAATAGTTGATATAAAATCCTTCTTTAGTTCTTTGGGTGTTTATGGCTTAATAAGATAATTGAAACAAAAAAAAAAAAAAAAAAAAAAAAAAAAAAAAAAAAAAAAAACTAATGATTGGAAGTACATGTGTGCATTTGAGGTTAAAGAGAAAGAGAGAAACATAAAGTAGATGGGTATACCTATCTTTGTACATTTTACAAAGAGATTAAAAAAATATAATTTCAACAACTTATCAAAAGGAGAGTAATTATGTCAATAATTGCAAACTATAAATATAAATTGGTCTTATTTTTTTGTTTTTACCTTACATTTTTATTTGATTAATTTACTTATTATATTCTCCAAAACAGCATACAAATTAACCCAAACACTAATCACCAACACAAACCAATTATTTCCCAAACAAAACATAATTTAATCTACCTATAAATCATTATCTTCTTAGAATATTTATTTTGTTGATTAAATCATTTATGACAAAATTTTTCACAATATATTAATTCTTTACGGCAATTGTTTATATATGTTTTTTTTAGCATATTATGGTATATTATTATACAAAAAATTGTCATATAATTTTTGTGGACTAGTTGTCTGGCTTGTCCCTAGTATGTCCTTGTCATTGTTGGTATATAAAATTATATACTATGTGTCATTAGGCCTCTAACTAAACGCCCAACACTTATTCTATATCGGTGTCTTCAGTGAGTCAATGAGTAGGGGCCTAAGCATTTAGCTTTCTTATATTCTCACAACTAACTAATATCTTGAAATTGGGCTGCTTTTTTTTTTTTTGCTTATTCTCTCATATCAAATGTCCAACAAGTCAAAACAAAAGCCATAACATTCAAAGTGTTTATTGGTTTATCAAAGTGTTTATTGGATAATCAACTGCTTGACTATTTACTCATATCACCATCTACATTTGGGAGGTCGTATCCTTAAAGACTTATTTCATAAGCAAATACCGTGTACCAAGGATATGAGAAACATCTTACACAACAGATACATAATATTTCAATTAGTCCAGATATAAATCAATTATGTATTGAACAGTTCCATTTCCAATTCCATAGATCTACTATACAAATTTATATTTTATAACAATTCACAAATTAAATTACAAAACTCTTAATTCACAATATAATTTTAATATTCTACTTTACCTAATTAATCTATTTATTTACATGTTGATGATTTACACTAGTAAATAAAGTTAAATACTCCCTCCGTCCCAAAAATTCGACCCTTATGGCCTAATTTTATTGCCAAATAGATCGACCCATTAGTATTAAAATACCCACCAATTTGCAACAATATTTATGCAAAATTAGCTTGCCCATATAAAATTTTGTTTTTCCATATACTTTTATTACTATCTTCCTCTACTTTTTTACAAACCCCTTGTAAATTTATCTTTCCAATATTTTATTTAACTTTCTTAATACCCGCAAAATCAACCTCAAAAGGTTGATCTTTCAGGGACAGTGGGAGTAACAATTTTACATAAAAATCCAAGGTTTTTGTAAATCAGATGCCTAAGTAAGTATAAATCAAGGGTTGTGAGACAAATGGAAAGGTGTCACAACTATTAAAATAACATAAAAGTATAAGAAAGAGAGAGAAAGGAGGAGAGAGATAGGAAGAGTGAAAAAATGGTGTGGGCCCCACTATAGCTTTTCAAACATGTATCACGTGCAAAAATGCACAAATTTTTTTTGGACCACTACCACTGAGTTTATATTTTGTTCCACTAAAACTCAAGTGGAGCTTTTTGAAGTATCATTGAGACTATATTTTGTACCACTGAGAGTTTATTTTGTACCACTGAGAGTTTATTTGGTACCACTGAAACTCCAATGATATTATTTAATAACTCAATAAGACAACTTTATCCTGACGCCTGAAATGCCGATATTACCCTTGTGAGAAATGACTTTATTGTCTCTCAACCCCCCTTTATATAACCTCCAGATGCCTCAACTCATTTTTACCAAATCAAATAATGCCTCAATTTTGCCGAATCAAATTATGCCATGTGTATGCCCATTAATGAAATCAAGTTATGGCATTAACAACATTGAACGTGTGGTACTAGGAAGTCCAAAAGGAGGGTTGCGAGACACGAATCTAGTGTCTCACAAGGGTAATTTAGGAAATCCTCTATATTAAAGTACCTCTATAAAACACTAAAGTACCGCTAGTGGTCACAGTGATATATTTTAAACGACTAGTGGTACATTATCATTATTTATCTATAGTAAACGATTAATTTAGACTAAAGAGTTAATTACAAGAATCTAAGTTAGTTTTTAAAAGCCTTAAACTCTCGGTAGTATTATTACGAATCTTAATAGTACAACATTATTGTTCTGTGATATAAAATAACTACCTAGTGGAATATTTTATATAGACTGGTTGTTTCCAAATAAAGTTTAATAGCTACTTTGTTTATCTCTAAAAAAATCATGTTAGTCTTAAGTGTCGCGTCCATTTTGGTATCAGAGCCATACAATTAAAAGCATAACAAAGTTGTTAATTTATTAATTAAATAAAACTGGAGAATAATAGGCCCTCTACTAAGTGTAAGAAACCTGATTTCAAGCATTATTATCATATTCTTGAAAAAAACTAGAAATTTTTGCCCAGTCTTTAATTATATAGTAGATCAAATTGGTGAATTAAGATCGGAAGTTGATAACCTACATGCTCTTTGTATTAATATCAAAAATAAAACATCAATAACCACAACCGATATTAATAAAAGAGTAAGCGATCTAAAAGGACAAGTTAAATAAGTTCAACTTGCTTTAACAAATGAAGTTAGGCATCGATTTGGTAAGGAAGTATCACCTAATAAAGAGAAACTTGTCCCGTATAAATATAAGTATCCTTTTCAAAATTTAGATAAAAATAAAAATTTTACTATATCACTACCTAAAAGACCTACTAGTAACCAAAAAAAGAATAAAGAAACTAAAGATGAGCCCACATCTTCAGGAGACAACACTTAACGAACTACAAGCCCTTTTTGATAAAGAAGAAGACCCTAATAAACTTAAAGAAATCATGAAATTAATTTCTAAAAAAATGATTGCTATTGATAATGAAATAGAGGAAAATAATTATGTAACTTTAGAGGAAGATTTATATCAACAGATGGGATTAATGAAATTAAATGAACTAGACTTTATACCCATAGAAGTTATTCGACAATATATTGAAAATAAACTAGGCAAAAGAGTAATGGATAATTTACTAATGATATTGGAGAAGAAATTATTAATGAAAATAATGTTATGCATAGATCTAGGTACCAAGGAGAAGAAAGTTGCACACAACAAAGATACATACCAGGGAAAACTACTTGTTTTAGTGTCAAGGTTATGCCTAATCATATACCTACACAAGAAGTGACTCTTGAACCTATAAGTCAAACTGGTTATGAGCTTAATTTAGATGGTGTAAGAGATAGACAAGATGTTTTAGATTATTGGAAAAAGAGTATTAGTAGTGTACTTAACCTAAATACTAAATGGACTTCTGAAAATTTCTTAAATTATATCGAACGTAGTTTCTATGGTTGTGTAGAAGATTGGTATGATGGTATAGCGGAAGAAGTCAAAATTACGTTAAGAGCTAATGAATCTCCTACTAGAATGTTTAGACAGCTATGTCAATACATTGAGTTGGAATTTATTGGTCCTAGAGTTGATCCTAATGAGAAAAGAATGGAATATCAAAGAAAGTTAAGTAATTTTTCCATCTGTAATATGAAATATGTGGATAACTATACTATGGAATTTGAAACATATTATTATAAAATTGGTGAAAATGAAACAAATCTTGGAATGTTCTATGATAAATTACCAAGTCCTCTTAATGAAGAAATTAGTGAAAAATATCAAGAATAGAGAGAGAAATTCATAGCTAGGGATGCCTTAGGTAACAAAATTGCTTTCCTAAGAAAGTGGATTGAAAAGAAATGTAGAGAGGTTGCAGGGACTCAAAAAATGAAGAGACAATTTCTCATTTGTTGGTATTTCACAAATAACTATGGATGTAAAAGTAAAAACTATTATAATAGAAGAAATTATAATAAAAATAAATTTGATAGATCAAGAGGAGAAACCTATAAGAAAAGGTATTATAAACATAAATATAGAAAACCAAGTAGGTTTTTTAGAAAAGGCGACATATTGTACTGAGAAAAAAAAAGCAAATGTTGGTCTTGTGGAGGACTAGGATATTATGATAATGAATGTAAGAAAACTAATCATAAATTAATGGAAGCCTTAGGTAGTTGGGACTACATAGAAATAGCAGAAGACGAGGCTTTAGAATTGGCTTTAAGTAATAATAAAGGTATAGTAGAAATAGTAGAGGAAGAAAATGAGTATAACGAAGAACTCGAGGATAGTGAATTTGAAGAAGAAAATTATGAAGAAGTAAATAATATGATAGAAAGAGAAGAGTTAGAAAATTCAGAGTCAGATGACAATGAGGAAGATCAAAGCAAAATGACTATAGGTCAACTGAAAAGAGCTGAGTATTCATTTGAAGATAATGACCTAGATCATGTAAACAAAGAAAGTTGGAATTTCCCCTAGATTACTAAGGATAAAATATTTTAAACTTCTTTTTTTAAAACTAGAACTAAATATGTATGTGAAGAAATGGAAGAAAGTATAGTAATCGAACATTGTGAAAAAGGTAGTCAAAATTAATAACATATACTGGAAAAGAATTAAAAAAACATACAGAAAAAGGAAATTATAGTTATATTTGTATTGGTGCAGTACAAGTATAAATAACTCCTTTACATGATTTGGGCAAGGATATTAAATGCTTGAGTTTTATTTGTGATAATAGACATGAAGAATTTTATGATCAAATAATTAGTGGTATCACATGTAACTTAAGTCAAGGAACAGTAACCTATATATGTGAACCTAGATATTATGTGAACTTAGAGGAATCATTTACGTCAAAGATTTTAGCTATCAAGCTATTAAAAAAAGGAGTGAAAATGCATAAAGGAACACGACCCATACAATTAACGTGGAAGGTGCTTTATAAGTTGGTAAATACTATAGACTTATCTTTTAAGAAACAGATAGTCGATGCTCAGACATATGAGCAAGGAGGAGGTCCTAAGAAGAAAATTACACCTATAAAAGTAAATTCTAATGAAATTGAAAAAACAAGGGAGGAATTCTTTATGAACCCTATAGTTAGCAATAGATCGAGTAAGATGTTAATTGATGAATCATGATTACTTCATATTGGAATGACTACAAAACCTAAAATACAGATAAATATGAGTCTTAGAACACCAGGTCTAAGTAGACAAAATTCACCAATAATAAGGATGAAAAAACAAGGTGATGAAAAGCCAGAAGAGGATGAAGAAAAAATATTAGTTCTACTAAAGAAACTAAATGAAAAATATGAAAGTAAAAAAGTCTTAAAACAACAGGCAAGGCATAGCATTGATATGGGGTCATATTCTAATTTAGAGTTAAATGAAGATCGAAATAATTCTATTGATAAAAGAAAGGTAATTGGATATAAGACCAAAAGGGTTAGTGAACCCGTATATGAAGGTGAAGTTAATATGCAAATAGAAGCTTGTAATGAATATCTAATACCAATCCTAATAGCATTTATATTCCAATTGATATATGCATAGAGTATTATAATAAATATAAATTGTGTGCATATATTGACAGTGGTTGTTCTATATGTTTTGGAAAGAGGTCATTATTTCCAGAATTCTTGTGGAAAAAGGCTAAAAATCCTATGCAAGTTAGAATTGCTAATAATAGTGTCATGATACATACGATGATAATCAAAGAATTATTAATAGAAATTTGAGGAGTTTAATATGTTATTCCTATTTTATGGGCAACTGATCAACCTATTCATGATGATAATAGGAAATAATTTTAAGAGATTATACTCTCCATGCACTCAGACCATTGATTAGATAATCTTTACTATTAATTCTCATTCTTTTCCTATATAGAAAATAACAAAGGCTTATACTCATCAGACTATAGAATGTATGTGCAGCCAACGTGGTGATAGAGTTACACCTACACAATGAAAGGTTGCTAATATGTCTATTTTATTTAGTATTTTTTCTCTGTCCTTTGGTCATAATTGGTAGTGTTTTTGGCTGTTTTGAGCCACTTTTATTACTAATTGGTGTTTTCTAGTGTTTTCGTAGTTTTAGTTGAGTTTTCTAGGGAATTGCTTTTTTGGAGCATTTTCCCGAGATTTTATGGAGTGACTACAAGCATTGGAGGAGCACGACCACTTTTCGCAGCCCAAGGTAGGTTATAGTCATCAAACTGGTGATTAAGGGCTCAACTTTGAAGATACCGAGGCATTAGATCGAGTGATTACATCCCCAAGGAGGATATTTGGTTTGGGCAAATTTACGAGCCCAAGAAAGAAGTTCAATGTGCCTAAGTGGCCTTGCCAGGCCAAAGAGGTCTCGCCCAAAGGCGTGCCCGATCGCGCGGGGCGGAAGAAGTAAAGAAGTCATTCACCAGAGCTCGCACCCGACCGGGCGCGAGAGAAGACCTCTGATGGAAAAAGGCCGGCTCAATCAGGTGGTGTGACACCCGACCGGGCGCGTGTCTCTAAAGAAGGTTTAGGCATTGTTTAGTTTGTTCAAGTTTAGGATTTTCTTGCCTAATATATATACGTTTTCTTTAAGAAATTTTAGGACTTCTTTTAGATCTTCTCTTAGACTTTCTCTCTCTACTTAGTTTTATTTCCTCTCTTATTTTCTCTCTCTACAACTTTACACTTTGTTCTTGATTCATCTTATTATTTTCGTTAACTTTGGTAACGATTTCTTCTCTATTAATTTTAGTAATTTTATTTTTTTAATTCATCTTGACTTGTTTAATTGCTTTGATAAGTTTAGATTTAATTATGAGTGAGTAGTTTTCAATCTAGGGTTTATGGGGATCCATAAATCATATGAAGGGGTAATTTATTGTTGTTGATTGTCAATGTTTAATTAATTTCCTATTGATTGATTTAATGCTATGCAACTAGACTTACGCAGGTTTTTTATGTATGAGTTTAGCAATGTTGATTCGAGATTCGAGAGATGATAATTGATGTTAAGGCTTAGTTTCAATAGGCGGGCTAATTTATAAATGGTTAAGTCGAGATTTGAGAGATGAGATTTAATACCAGTAAATTAACTATGTGATTGTAATACGTAGTGAAAGCCTTTTAAGATCATATTAATTGATGCATTGATGATTGATTATTATGTTTTACGCTGGAATATTATGTATTGGTGAACCTATGCCTTAGGTCTTTTATTCATTGATTTCCCCCTACTTTTATTTCTCCCTACTTTTATTCTTCGTAGTATAGTTTCTTTATATAACAACAAATTGGTTACTAAATAATTTAGATTTTTCTTAATTAGGAATAAATTGACTTGTTTCCCTGTGGTTCAACCCTTCTTCCTTATCTCCATAGTTAGTGGACTTAGGAATTATTTTTGATAAGGTGATACGACTTTAGCCTCTTAATATTTGGCGCCGATACGGGGGAAACGGTTTTATTTTTATTTCTGATTGTTTTTTGTAGACTAGATTACTCCCTCTTGTCTCAGAGAACGTTAGTTCTTTGAGGCAATTCTTATATTTGTCTTTTAGTTCTTTTTTTATGCCCAGGTGTTCCAGATTAGGTTATATTCCATTCGATCCTGAGATCGAGCGCTCTTTCCATAGGCAAAAGAATCATTACAGGCAAATCCTTGCATGTTCTGGGTAACGATATTCCTAGAGACCCTACAACTAATTCTAGTGATTCAAAAGCTCCTTCAGATTTAGAATCAAAGATGACAACACCTAAAAAGCTCAGCGATTATTCGCAGCCGTCGCTTACCAATTTTCCACATCTCACTCCCACTCCTGCTCTTGATGGAGTGCAATTCGAAATAAAGCCCCAATTTATCAAGTTGATAGAAAGGAAGCTATTCAGTGGAGCTAAGGGTGAAGACCCAAATCTTCATGTTGCAGACTATTGTCAATATTGCAATACCCATCAGGCAAGCTAGAGTCACACAAGACCAAATCAGGGGGATCCTTTTTCCTTTCTCTTTATGTGCGTGGGGAGGTTAAATTAAGGTTTAATGGTTTAAATAGAATTGCACTTGGTATTACTAACTGTGAGACTCTTGTTTTTAATTTATATAGCAAATATTACCCTATAGAGAGGACAACTTTGATAAGGAGCGCAATTTAGAACTTTGCCCAAGAGCCAGATGAAACTTTTTATGAGGTTTAGGAAAGATTCAAGGATCTGCAGAGAGAGTGTCCCCACCATAATATAGCATAGTGGTTGTTAATCCAAGTCTTTTATATTGGAATTGGAAATTCATCTAGAATAATTTTAGATTATGCAACTAGTGGGAGGTTTATGAATCTTAATAATGTTGATGATGCAGGTCAAGTTATCGAAGATATGGCAATCCACAACTCCCAATATGGGAATCCTAGAGGCTTCGCTAACAAGGGGAAACATAGTGTTGACTTTGTATCCTTTTTGCATGCTCAGTTAACCTCTATTTTTCAGAAATTAGATAATCTTAGCACTGCGAATATAGCAAATGTTTCTGCTATTAATAATAATTCTAATGAGGTTTTCTGTGAAAATTGTGGAATTGTAGGTCATTGGGAACAAGATTGCTAGAGTTCCATGGAGCAAGTTAATGCCTTTCAAGCCTATAGGCAGAATGACCCATACTCTAACACCTACAATCCTGGGCTCCGGAACTATCCATATCTTTCCTACCGCAGAACCAATGTTAAAAACCCGCCACTCCCACAACAATCACAGGTACCACAAAAACCACAGCAGAAATAATACCATCCTAATGTTGGCTAAAAAAAACCAACCACAACAACCTTCCTCATCTTCTAACTCTGCTTTGTCAAAAATTAGAGCGATGCTAGCTAGTATGCAAAAGCACATGGAGAGTAGAGATGCTCAAATTGATTCAATCATAGCCCATAAAAAAAAATTGTAGATAATCAAATTGCGCAGATTTCCTGTACTCTACAAGCTCGTCAACAGGGAGCCCTACCATCGCAGCCAACCAGACATACAGATCAAGATTTTGCAATTACTCTAAGGAGTGGTTCACACTATGATGGGCCCCCCATGCCCAGAGATGCTGAACCTGTTTTAATAAAAAATGCTAATCTTGATTCTGTTACACCAAACAATATTGCTAATAGCCCTATAGGGCTCAAGGGTAGTACTACTATTTCTAATAATACATTACAGGGTACAACTCCAAGGAAGACTACAATCTAGGATGAGAATATCAGAGTTCAAAAGTCAATTATCAAACTTGCATTCCCAATTCGACATTTAAAAACAAATTTGGATAAGAAGTTTGGTAAGTTCCTGGAGATTGCGAAAGATTTGCAGGTAACAGTTCCTTTTACAGAACTAATTATACAAATTCCTGCATATGCTAAATTTAAGAAGGTAATATTGACTAGGAAATAAATCTGATGATCGATAATGCATTATGTGATTTAGGTGCTAGTGTCGTACTACAAAATAAATCTCCACCTAAACTAAAAGATCCGGGTAGTTTTTCTATCCCTTTTCATATTGGCAATCTGATGATCGATAATGCATTATGTGATTTGGGTGCTAGCGTATGTGTCAGGCCATTGTCTGTGTGTTTCAAGCTAAATACGGGTAAATTAAAAGCTACTAATATTACTCTACAAATGGCCGACCGTTCTTTTAAACACCCCCTAGGTGTTTTAGAGGATGTTCCTATTAGAGTAGGTAAATTTTAAATACATGTTAATTTTGTTGTTCTTGATATGGCTGAGGACTTATAAACTCCTATTATTGTAGGTAGACCATTCCTTAATACTTCAAGAGCAATTGTAGATGTGAAATGTGTTAAACTAACACTATCAGTAGGGGATGATAAAATTATTTTCAATTTGAACAATACCCCTAAAGCCCCATGACAGAGGAGAAGTGTTTTAGCATTGATGTGGTTGATAATTGTTCTAATAAGCTCCAAGATCTTGTTAAAGATCCCTTTGAGGCGGTATCTTGTGTTGCATCTTCTACAGGAGATATAAACAGATGGCAAGAGGAAGTTGATGCAATAGAAAGAGTCCTTTACTGTTAAGGTCTTGGTGACAATGAGAAGGTGGAGACAAGTGAGTAAGCTGGGAAAACTCAGCCTATAGTGAGAGTTCCACCGGATCAAGTTGCAATTTCTCAATCAAGTAAAAAACCAAGGAAACCAAAGGCCAAAAAGAGTTCCCTTGCAAGCAGTACCGAAGAACCACAAATTCAAGCCAAGGAGGATCCACCCGATAAGGTTAGTTGGCGCCCTTCTTGGCGTGTACGAAAGAAGACTCGTGGTCTAAAAACCACTCGACCAGGTGGGGAACAACCCGATCAGGCAATAGGCCGAGGATCTTAGCTTCCCGACATATGGTAAGAGGGTCAAGCGTGACCTTGATAAACCAGTGCTTTGCGGGAGGCAACCCGTATTTTCTTACTTTATAGTTTAGTCTTCTTTCTTTTTATTAGTGTGAGGAGACAGGATGGAATTTAATAATTTTAATGAGTTTGTGTACAGGTTTAATGGGAAAAAGTTAGTCAAATTTGGTACAAGAAAAGAAGAAAAAAAAATTGAACTCAGTGCTGCAGCGCGCCTGATCGGGCGTGAAAGCATGGGCTTAATTTGAGGAAATTTGCCTGACCAGGCGAGGCTCTGCCCGACCGGGCGCGATAGCAAGGATGAAAAATCAATAATAATTGCCAGACCAGGCGGGATGGCGCCTGACCGAGCGCGAGAGTTGACGAGTACAGAGTTTTCTATCGTCCGATCGGGCGAGAGCGCGCCGAACAAGAGTTGAAGACAAATTTAAAGGGGAGCTCGCCTGACCGGGCGCGAGTTTCCCAATCGGGCGCGAGAAGAATTCAGAATAATGCCTTAGATCGCCCGATCAGGCAGTGTGGCACCCGACCGGGCGCTCGCGGAACCTTTCCCTTTTATTCTTCTTCTTTCTTTTTCCTCCTTCTTTCTTTCCTCCTTATTTCTTATTTCCACCATACTCTCTCTCTCTAAAACCTTAAATTCTCTACCTTCTCTCTAAGAGTTCTTCTCCATTCCTCACCCAAATTCAAAAATTCTTACATATTTCTTCTCCGCTTTTTATTCTCTATATTCCTATACCAAAATTTCCCAATTCCAAACAAATTTTTTGTTAACCCATATTTGCAAATGGCTTCAAAGAGGGAAAGAATGTTGATTAGGTGGAGTTCTTCATCAAACCAAGACTATGATCCAGATTCGCAACTTCCACAGTGGCCAACAATCCGAATCACCACCAAACACAACGGGAGTGGCTTAAAAAGCTCTACGAGCATGAGGTAATCCCTTTTTAGTGGTTACACCGCCCTACTCTTGACTCCTTAGGTTTTCACGATTCATGAATGATATAGGAATGAGAAAATTTGTTAACATGCATTATCCTACGTATCGTGAACTGACTTGTGAATTTTTATCCTGTTTGACTTTTGTAAATAGCAAAAATGGACCAAATTTGCATTTTAGGTTGAATAATAGGAATATTAGGTTAACTTATGTGGAATTTCGTAAATTATTTTATTTGGAATCGGAACTCCCCCACCATTGGCATGAAAACTATAAAATGGAGGATATATATCATGTTCTAACCGGTTTATCAGCCCCTCCCTTCTCAACATGCTGGTGCTCGACCTATTCATCACCCCGTGCCTAAAATTTTCCAAAGATTTGCGGGTGTTTGTTTCCTAGGTAGAAATGAGCCACATAATGCCCAAACAAACGAGCTAGCTGTTATTTGCCATTATGTGTTTGGGTACGGTAAATTAAACATGGGTAGGTTTATCATCCATCATTTAAGTAGACATGTCACGGCTTCTAACACTACTAGTACTCTTATCCGATTAGGAGGCCTAATTACTAGGATATCGGTTAAGAAGGCCAGTTTTAGTGAGACTAGGGCCCACGGTCTCACTAATTGTGGGGGGGATACCTATTTGACCACTAGGCATCTAGGGGACCTAGGTTGGGTAAGGATGGATGGATAAATCCACTTTTAGTGAGTTAGGGTAGGAACGGAGCAAGCATTGCCTATTTTTCCCCTTCCTAACCCACATTTTGACCTCCACCTCACATGCCTCCACCTCAGCCCAAGCCTATGATGCCACCTTCCCAACCTCACATGCCTCCATCTCCCCATAGGCACGACACAAAGACCATTTGGGATCTCCAGAGCATAGGGCAGGCCTTAGACCGTATCGAGGGGAACTATGGGGAGATTAGGCAGATGGTCGATTCAATCGACCAACACTTGGGTTATATTGAGATAAACAAGGGTAGGGCTTTATACCCTATGTTTGATGATAATGCTTATCGGGGTGCTATTCCCGACGATGCTCTCTACCCTGACTGGTTTAAGGCACCACCCCAGGAATACGTTGATCCTACCTCCCATGGTATTTATACAAACTACTCGACCTATCATGGGTATATCCAGGACATTCCTTTTGGGGAGCCTCCGGGGAGGACTTATAACCCTAATTATTTTGGTGGTAGTGTAGACATCTACTTTTGGCCTCGTGTCCTGAGAGGAAGTGCAATCACGATAAATAAAACCATCTTAGTGTTGGATCGAAGTGAAGAATGCTTATAGATAACTGGTTAAACCACAAAACAAAAAAGACTAGCCTAAACCAAGAAACAAAGCAAAACAAAGTCCAATTAACTAAATCCAATCATAATTAGGCTTAATCCCGTCCTTAAAACTCAATAATGACGGATTTAGGAGCACCTAGGTTAAAATAAGCACTGCTGCAGAAAATAACGCGCGCATCTCAAGGAGTCGCGCTGGGCTGGCACGCCCAACTAATTTAGTTTTGCGTGACACTCAACGCAACTGCCAGAGTTGTGTTTGCGAAAGATTCATAATTTCAAAAAATTGGAAAATCAAATCTTGTCATAAAGCCACGCGCAAGACCATTTGTTGCGGTGCCTAGAATATCGCAGCTCAATCACTTACGCTGGGTTTCCACACGCAACTCATCTAGTTGCGCGCAACACCTGCTACTCCAGAATGTTAAAAACCCTAAACCTACCTATTCCCTATAAATAGAGGCTTAATTCGAGGCTTAAACAGACAGAAATTAACCCTAAACTCTGGCGAAAAACTTGTGAACTTGTGCTACCTAACCCCTCTTGTCCTAAACACTCACCCCTTTTCATATATTGTTACTACGGTGGAGGTTCCCGAGTAAGAAGGAGTCCATAAGTATTCTAAACAGAGATCTAACAAAGCGAAGTGCCAAATTCCCAAGCACTTAGATAAATCACTTTTACTTTCTTGTTTAAAATAACATTAAACTAATTAATTAGTGTTGCTTGATCACTTTAAAAGGTTTAATTAATTAATTCCACATAGTATATTGCGTTAAATAAGATAATAATTGAATAATTAATTGTTGGTTGATCACTTAAGCTAAGGGGAATATTGTTTATTTCTTGTCCCATTCACGAATTTGATTAAATAAAGAATAATGACGTTACAATGTAATTCCTACGTGAATTAATGTGTGTAAAAAAAAGCAATTAACTTACTTTTAGGTATCGCATTGCATATATTGTTTGGTGATGAAATTGTAAAAAAAGAAGAGCTAGTAGAGGCCGCACTAGGGCAAGGATAGCGATTCTTCCCTAAAGGGAACGTTATTTTAGTACCCTTGCTGCCGAACTCATTTCTGGTTTATGTAGACCAATTTGGGCATGGGTAAACTTATGATTCGTGCTAATTATTCCATGAACTCAACATGAAAGAAAGGCGTGAACAAGGTTTATGAGTTTTCCTAAAACTCATTTGCGACTCTTACTTGTTTCTTATAAAAACGCGTATTGATAGAATCAATTCTAGTTCAACGTCCCCCAAAAAGATAGGAACTCAAATCCTACTACACCTTAACAAGTGTAAATTCATGGGCGTTTAAGTGGCCATGGGCATCTAAGGAAGGACCCCCTTACGATGGGATAACCCTCCTTGCACTGGCGACTCCGCTGGGAACTTAGAGGTTACATGATTAGTTCTTATTTATGGTCCAAGGTTTCCAACATTAGGTTGCCTATGGGTTGTAACGGGAATTAACTTAGATAATCTCTAGTTAGAGAGGGAGACTTGAACGCATAATATCTTCCTTTTTCACAAGAGTAAAAACCAAACAAGCAACATTGCATCATGCATAATCATAGCACACTTCAACCTTTGGGGATTGACTCATTGATTAGGGGTCACCAACACTAGGTTTCTGTCTCGAAATCCATAACAATCATCCCACCCATATCGCCAACAAAATGTTGGGAGAGCGATGTCATGAGTCAACACATTGAATGATTGATTTGTGCGTCGTTTCTTAAGATATGGTACCTTTGGACACCCAAGCCTTTTTTACCTTAGAATGGCATTGCGCGAATCATGGCTTATGACATGATTTATGTGATTATGTGACTATATGAAACATGTTAGGATAGTCTTCTTTTTTAGTTTTTTCTAGGTTCCCAATTACGAAGCTGTCTCTTCGTAACTTTGATTCGTATTCGAAGGGTAACATAAAAAAATTAAAAAAAACGATGAAAAACAAAATAAGGGCTCAAACTAAAAAACAAAAAAAAACCTTACAAGCAGCTGGTGCGCGCAATTCAATGAGTTGTGTGGCCCCTACCACTGCAAGTGATACGGATGCGCTCTCCAGCCGCGCGCAGCTTAATTACTTGCGCGCGCCCACTTTTACGAGTCGATTTGATTTCTCTAAAAAAAAATTAACTCGTTCAAACAATGTATTCATTGAAGAATTATTTAAGGGTGATATTATCCGTTCAAATATACCTCGCGTCATTTCTTTTTTCCTTTCCGCTAAACAAGCGTATCAATTTACTTATCTTTTCGTACTTCTTTTAGGGTCGATTTTCAAGCTTGGGAACAAAGACTCTTGGGTGCTTGTATTCTACGTTTACCATCAAACAATTTACCCCTTTCGAACCACCTTCCCTCGGCAACTAGTCCTAGTTCAACAACAATGTCAACCATCGAACAACTGCAAGAAGAGATTGCTTGCTTGAGAGAAGAAAAGGCTCAAGAGGCCGAGGAAAGAAGAATTAAGAAACTTGAAAAGGCTGAAAAGAAAAATGTCGAGACACTAGCCTTGCAACAAAATATGGAACATTTATCTATCAAAGAAAGGTCCTTGGAGAAGCTTGTTCTTCGTTCAACCATAGGGAACAAGTACTTCGACGTAGAAAAGTTTGCTCCTCCTCAGGATTTGCTTTACTGGAAAAGTTCGTAGCTATGACTTGCCAATATTTAAGTTGACCAATAATTCACAAAACCAATTAATGTGTTTTATTGGCACCACGTCATTAAAGGGAGTTGATCCTAAGATTTATGCTTTGACTTTCCCTTTATCTCTAGACCCAATAGCAAGAGAGTGATACTATGGGTTAGATCCGAAATTCAAAACAACATGGGAAGATGTAGTTTCATCTTTCATTACCCAATATAAGAGTAACGTAGAGTTCAAATCGACTCTACGTGAACTTGAAATGCTTAAGCAAGGCGACACTGAAGGTTCCCTTTCTTTCTATGGTATATGGAGAGAAAAGGCGGCTCACCTTTCCCAAAGGCCACCTGAACTCGAGTTAGTATAAAAGTTCATTGACAATTGTCATGAAAAGTACAACAAGCATCTACGTTACCTTGGTTTAGACACTTTTTAAAAGGTCTATTATGTGGCTACTAGGATTGAAGATGATCTTGCTAAAGAAAAAGCAAACAAACCTTCTCATCATCAACCTAGGAATAACTACAAATAGGGGAATGATAATACTTTATCCTCTATTGATGTATTTGCGACCTCCACGCAATATAATAACAGTAATGATCCACGAAGAAGATGGACAAAAGAAAGAAAATTTACACCATTTCCTGTAAGCTATAAAGAATTATTAGAAAAATTGAGCAAAAAGGCTTACTTACACCAACAGGGTCAACACCACCCACTCCACCGGAAAGAATGTTTGCTCAATGGTATGGTAATGCTTATTGTACTTATCATAGAGGCGTTGGGAACGATACTGAATGTTGCTACGTCTTATAACACAAAATACAAGATTTAGTAGACGATGGGAGAATTCCCACGCCTAAACCTACCAATGATGCATCCCCATTAGGGGTGTTTCATATTGATAAGGACCATTTGGGAATTGATACGTTCAATCCTTTGGACTATATCACACCTATAGGAGAACCTCTGACCACAATACTCATAGGGGCAACTAATTAATAAAGTATGTGGACTATGGGGCGACGAATTTCAAGACTTATATGTCTCTAAGTATGCCGCCGTCACACCTCCATCTTGTTTACAAAATGAGACAAATGGAGCGCTTGATTGAGATCATTTCTTAGGGAAGTCACAAGACTTATCAAATCTCTCCTTGGATGAACAGTGGAATCAAGCACAACTCATTGAACATCTTGAAATGGAGGCACATTCAAAGCCTCTAGAAGAAAGTTAGTTCACGAGTCGTATAACTAATCCAAATGAGATAGATTATCTAACTCGTTCTGAGCGAGTTTACCAAGCACCACCAAATAGATCTTTGACCACTTAAAATCTAACTCAAGGTCAAGTACAAAATCCAATACCACCTTCACTTGAGGTGGAAGATCCATTGGTTAAACAACTTCGTCAATCCAAGGCGAATGTTAGCATTTGGGAACTCTTAAGTACTTATAAAGAACATAGGAATTCTCTTATGAACGCTCTAACGGCTTTGTCTGTAAGCACAGACACAAGCCCTCAGGATCTCGTTAGCTTGCTTACTCGCGAGAAATCCGATAAATCAATCATTTTCATTAATGATAATTTGCCTTTAAAAGACACTACCCATAACAATGCTTTATACCTAACTGTGGGGTGCAAGTGATACAATATCCCTCTTACTTTAGTAGACAATGGGTGTAATCCCCCGTATTTTTAAATATTTTATAAATGAAAATTTATTTTAATTATAAGATTTATTTGCATTTTTGTAGAATTTAATTTCAAAAGTTTCAAATTATTAATTTGAATCGTAAATTATTTTGGTACAAATTATTTTATGCACTTTCATTCTACAATTTATGTCGAAACAAACAAATCTTAGTCCATTGTTATTCACTTAATTGGCCCATTAATTTCATGAGGCCCAATCTTCCCACTTATTCTACAACTCTCTCTCCTATAAATACCCCATACATCCCCAAAATTTTCCCCACACATAAAGGTTAGTCTTATTTTCTTTTCTCTTTATTTTATTTATTTTTCTTTTCTTTTCTTTTTCCTTTTTTTCTTTTCTTTTTTCCTTCTTTTCTTTCTACTTCACGTGAGAATTCACCTTGCTGCCCACCATTGTTGCTGTTGCTGCCACCACGAGCTGACAGAGTTGACGCCGGCCACCAGTCCACCGGCGCAGCACCACCGACCATCTATGGCCCAGTCGTGCTCCCTTTTTTTTTCCTCCTTTGTTTCTTTTGCTCAATATTTAATCTAATTGTTTTAGGTTTTGGTTTTAATTGTTTGAAATTGATTTATTTAGTATGAAAAAAATATATTTTGATTATAAATTCAGATTTATACTGTTGTTAATTTTTCAGATTTTATAAATTATAAAACTTAAGGTTTTAATTTGTTTAAATTGAGATTCTAGGGTTCTTATGATCAAATAAATTTGGGGCTTTTGTGTACTTAGTGTTATTTTTTTATGATTGAGTACAAAAGTGATATGTTGATGAAGTTTTGAAGGGTTTTTAATTAATCTAAAGTGTTGGAAATAGTTTTAAGTACTACTTTAGATGTTTATAAAGAGGGTTTAATCACCAATTAAAAAGTGAGATTATTTAGGGGTTTTCAAATAATTTTCAGATTTTTAGTAAGCTTTAAACTTGCTGTAATTTCAAGTATAAGGGTGTATTTTAAGGTTTTTAGCAAGGAAAATTAAAGAACTATTTATAAGTTTTATATTTTAATTAAAGGAAAGGTTTGAAAGTGTTGTTTAATAGGATTTTGGAGGTTTTAAAGTAAGTTAGTATTGCTTTAAATTTTATTGCTCGGATATTGATTGAGATTTTGTTGTTTGGTTTAGGAGAAGACTTTATAGAAGGTGTTTTTAGTTGGAAAAGCGGTTTACCAATTTGTTTATTATTCAAGGTACGTACAAGTTACGAAACCTTGGTTTTAGGTGCATGTTTAAGGACGGATCGAGAACTTAGTATCATGTATAGGGATGACTGGGTTAAATTGATTGGTTATACATTGTAAATTTCATATGATGTACATTATTTTATATTGCAAGTATTATTTGTGCTCTAATTATGCAAACTGCGCTTAGAGGCAAAGGTATGTGATTGGTGTAATGATTAATTTATTACTCATTCATGATTATGCAAACAGGATGAGTAAAGCAAGAATTTAAGTCTTATATGACGAGGTTAAGTTTGTGGGGTGCCTTATGCACTCAAGGTGTTTATACACCGAGGTAGTTAAAAGATTAAATAATAAATGTTGTTTGCCACTAATAAATCAAGAATTGAAATTGGAAACTTGCCTTGTTTATTGAATTGTTATTAAAATGTTTGTATTGTTATGCATATGAGTCATCACCGAGTCCAAACTTGTAAATCACGTAAAGTGCAAGATGGATGAGCAATAAAACTCTAGATTGGTGCACATCTGGAGTAATGACAATCAGGGATTTGGGTACACAGGGTATTAGCCGTGCACTTTTCTCAAGGACGTCTGATCTATGAGTCCCTTATTTCAAATATTTTTTAAAAACTAGGAGTTAGGTGAGATCTTATACTAACTACAGTCACGGAGTCACGCCCGTGGTCGTTGGATGTTTATTCATGTTTCCGAAAGAAGGCATGGGGTTTTATTTTTATTGATGTTCCAAATGGAGCATGGGTTGGACAACCTTGTCTATTTCTTAATCCAATGAATAAAAATGATGAGTTAACTACTTTTAACTACTGAAGTCTTAGTAAATTGATAGTTGAGTCATGTGTTGAGTTTACAAATTAATGATGTGTGTGGATTGATTATTATTAGCATGCTAAGGATTTCTTTTATGTTTTGCAGCTTGTATGTACTCAGCTTTGCTGATTGCGTGCTTTGTGTATCTTTCTTTGGTCATGGCCTTCGCCTTTCAATGACCATGTGACGATCAAAATTTTACACTTGTAATATTGGGGAATAGATTAACTAGTTTTTACATGTTCAAAACTTGCATCAAGGTAGTGGGATTTTGAGTGGAGTGTTGATTACCATTCACAGTTTACTTTATTTCTTTCTTTTGAATTAATTTAGACTCTGTTTCATTTACCTATCACTTTTATTATTTCGGGTTTTGAATAAGGGCCTTAATGGTTCCAAGTTGTAAAATTTAATTTCGTTTTGTTTATTGTTTTTGAAACTTATTTATAACTTAGTTAGTTTTTCCGCTGCTATTTTCTAATAAAGCCTTAATGTTTGAACCTGTGGCGATAGCACACCTGTAATTCTCTTGAATATTGTTCAGGTTCCTCACAGGTTTAAAGAAAGAAGTATTGCGGTGTTGCAATGGGTTGGTTGTAAACGTGTGCCTATTACGAATAGAAAAATATCTAGGCCTTAATCCCGAAAAAGATTTTCATTCAACAACACAAAGCATTAGGGCTTACAACAACTCGAGGAGATTAGTGTATGGAACTGTTAAGCTACCAGTCACCACCGGCCCAATTCAAAAGACGATTGAATTCCATGTCATAGATATTAAACCCACATTCAACCATCTACTTAGACGTCTTTGGATACATGATCTTGGTGTAATACCATCATCACTTCATCAAATGATTAGGTTGAACTATAAAGGGCTTTTTATGTCTATACATGCTTCTCCTCTCAAAATAGCTATAAATGACCAACCACTTATAGAAATAAACCATGATAAGGATGAAGATGACATGTGGGGATTTGCCGCCGAGCCAATCTACACAATCAAAATGGAAGAGAGACTTGAAGAATCATTCAATCTTGATCCATACTTCACCCGAAACGTAAACATCATCTTGTTTAAGAGTAGTTACTTTCCTGGGATGCCTTTCGGAATAGGAATGAAGAAATCTCTTTTACTCCCTATCCCAAAGAAAAGTCTCTCCTTTGTATTGGGATACAAACCAAACAAGGAAGAACTAGAGTCTCACGATGCTAAAAAAAAAGCACGTAAAGACAACAATAAAAAGGGGATAATCACTTTGCTCCCATCTTACCAACAAACCCTTAATGGTCAATTCATTAGGGAGGGAGAAGATTACCCTTGCTATGACTTTCCAAAACCACTAGTTCTGGAACGAATTAAGAAGCCTGGATTCGAAATATTTCACGATTGCTAGTTCTTAAATGACGATCTTAAAATCGTTGAATTAAAACACCCAACTCCAGGGTGCTATGATGGGCAAGCATTCAACTTGCTATTTGGACTAGAGAAAAATCATGTCGCTACAATGACTAATCAAAATGCCATTCAAGAAGAAGATTTTCACCCAATCTCGTTGATCACCCCTTCTAATGGAACCTTTGAGCATTGATGGAAGAAGTCTTTCAAATGGACCAATCACAAAGGCGATAAGCTAGAAATCGTTACATGCGAAGGGAAGATGTTTGAAGAATCGGACGACAAATCTAGTATAGAATTTAGGGAAGCTGAAAATTTAGGCCTTGTGGCCATTACTGAATCTTTATATTCTAGTTCTAAGGACGAAAATCCTAAAAAGGATTCTTTTCTTGATGTACTCTTTTTTAAATTTAATAATATGAGCTCTATTTCCGAGTATATGCCTTCTCTCGAGTCTTTTGGATGCTATAACAATCAATCAAATGAAGATGATAATATTAATAAATTGGTTGAACAGATGAATGAATGAGAAGAAAAGAACCTTATAATTGAAGAAACCGAAACAGTCAATATAGGAACTAATGAAAACAAAAGAGAAGTCAAAATTGGCTTATCTCTAAATCCGGAAGAGCGATTGACCCTCATATCGACGCTCAAAGAATTCGAAGACGTGTTCGCTTGTTCATACAAGGACATGCTTGGAATAGATAGGGAAATTGCGGAACACACCATTCTCTTAAACCCTGCCTCTAAACTAGTAAAGCAAAAAATTTGACGAATGAAACCTGATGTCACATTAAAAATAAAAGAAGAAGTACGAAAACAATTGGACGCAGGCCTCATTCACGTATGTAATTACCCAGAATGGGTAGCGAACATCTTCCCATTCCCTAAAAAGGCTGGACGAATTCGGATGTGTGTCGACTTTAGGGACCTTAATAGGGCTGGCCCTAAAGACTATTTCCCAATACCATATATTGATATATTAGTAGATAATACGACTGAACATGCGATGTTATCCTTTATGGATGGATACGCGGGTTACAACTAAATTTTAATGGCAAAAGAAGACGAAGAAAAGACATGCTTTATCACTCCTTGGGGTACATATTGCTACACCGTCATGCCATTTGGTTTAAAAAATGCAGGAGCTACGTACCAAAGAACGACTACGACTCTCTTGCATGATATGATGCATAAAGAAATAGAAGTGTATGTGGATGATATGATTGTAAAGTCCAAAGATAGAATGGGACATATAAAATCATTAAGCAAATTTTTCACTCGCATAAAAGAATACAAAATGCGATTGAATCCACAAAAATACACCTTTGGAGTAACTTCCGGAAAGTTACTCGGATACGTAGTAAGCACACGTGGTATTAAGATCGATACCTCTAAAATAAAGGAAATTGTTGATATGCCTCCCCCTCAAACAGAAAAAGAAATTAGGGGGTTCCTTGGCAATACATTAGTCGATTTATTAACAAATTGACTATGACTTGTGAGCCAATATTTAAAAAATAAAAAAAAAGAAGAAAAAAATGAATGGGACGATCAATGCCAAAAGGCCTTTGAGAAAATCAAATATTATCTCAAAATTCCACCAATTTTAGCCCCACCAGTACCCAAACTACGTCTTAGGCTTACATCACAGTTGCAGACACGGCCACAGGCGCTATGTTAGCACAAGAAGTTGAAAAAGTAGAGCGTGTAATATATGACATAAGTAAAAAAATTCATTCAATATGAAACAAAATATAGCACTTGTAAAAAACAAGTTTAGCATTAGTGTGGGCAACTAAAAAACTACGACATTATATGCTACCACATACTACTCATGTGATTTCTCAACAAAATCCGATAAAGTATTTGTTTGAACAACCACCTATACAAGGAAGAATATTCAAGTGGTTGGTAATGTTGGACAAATTTGAGCTAAAATATATTCCTCAAAAATCAATAAAAGGGAAAGTAATTTCCGACTTTTTGGCATAACAACCAATTTAAACAAGTCATGCAAAAACTTCTCATCTTCCAGATGAAGAGATTATTGTGATACAAGATGACAAATGGGTAATGTACTTCGATGGTGCGTCAAATAAAAAAGGATGTGGCGTAGGAGTGTTACTCATAAGTCTAGAGGGAGCACATACTCCAATCTTTGTCAAACTACACTTTGAGGTTACTAATAATGCCGCGGAGTGTGAAGCGTGCATTATTGGATTAGAAGCAACAGCTAGCATAGGTGTGCAAAATTTAGAGCTGTATGGAGATTCAAGTTTGATTATAAATCATGTACTGAAAAAATGGAAAATAAAGAACTCCACAATGATATTATAAAAAGCACACCTAGAGCAACTCATCGAGCATTTTGAACATATTGATTTTAAATATCTCCCAAGGGATGATAATCAATATGCCGATGCGCTAGCAAAATTAGCCTCAATGATTAACATTCCAAATTACTTCAATATGATGCCATTATGCGTTGATAGAAGAGAAGAACCAGCATATTGCAACGCAGTAGCGGAAATAAATGACATTGAAGGAAACAATCCTTGGTATGATAATATCCTCTAATATATTACCCATGACACATATCCTGAAAATACTTCATCGAAAGACCAACGAGCCTTGAGAATACTTGCAGCCCAATACGATCTATTGAATGGTTAATTATGCAAAAAAGGACCTAATGGTCAAAGTTTATTGCGTATAGACCAACCTGAAACCACACGCCTTATAGAGAATACTCACAAAGGTGTTTGTGGACCTTACATGAATGGTAAAATGCTTGCAAAAATAATTTCACGACAAGGGTACTATTGGTCCACTATAGAACATGATTTCATACAATATGTTAAAAATTTTCCAGAGTTCCAAATGTTCGCTAATTTACAACACCTTCCACCATCCGAACTATACAATCTCACTTCTCCCTGGCCTTTTTCAACTTGGGGAATTGACATAAATTGTAAAATTTCTCCAACAGGAGCAGGAGGACACGAGTACGTATTAGTAGCCATTGATTACTTAACCAAGTGGATTGTGGCTGCTTCTTACGTAAATATCACTTCTAAACATGTCGCAAAGTTTTTCGAACGAAACATATTTTATAGATATAGAGTTCCACACGAACTAAGTAGTGATCAGGGATCTCAATTCAAAGCTGAAGTTGAGACCCTCTTAACTCTTTATAAAGTAAAACATCATCACTCATCTCCATATAGACCTCAAATGAATGGAGCTGTAGAATCGGAAAATAAAAACATAACAGTCATCATTAAGAAAATGGCAGAAAATTATACGAACTGGTCGAATAAACTACACTTTGCACTATGGGGTTATAGAACGTCCATTCGACCAGCTTCTTTGATCTCCAATCACCACCATTCGATCTCACTAAATGTCATGCGCGAAGCTCGTGTGGTGGTTAGATCGAACCGAGGGCGGGTTCGACCGAACTCTGAGCTGGTTCGATCGAACCATGGGTGTGTTCGACCACGCCTCTTCAAATGAGAAAACTTCGAATGATTCTGACTATTTTTGCACTTTTACTTCGACCGAACTTTACAAAAATTTACCCAAACCCGATTGAAATTGGATTTGCTCTAATTTGGGGCTGTTGCTGTGCGATTTGTTACGAAGCTGGAGATGGGAGGTTATTGCAGGTACGGAGCGGTGAAGGGCTGCTGCAATTAAGGGTGATTGGTTGTGTTTGGAGAGAGCAGCGGTGGCTGGAGATGTAGAGATGCGGGCTGCTATAGTTTTGGTGGTGTTGTTGTGAACGAAGGGTGGACGAAGGAGGTTAATTGGCGTGGGTTTTGGGTGCAAAGGTGGAGTTGCGGGAGGAGGCATTGCAGCTGGTCAGCGGCAACATGGCAGCTATTGAAAGGTGGTAAGGGGTGCAGTTGTGATTGGTGGTGTTTTGGTGGAATATGGGAGCAGGGGAGATATTGTTGATGCGGTTTGCGTGAATTGTTGGGAAAGGTGAATTGGTGGGCTAATTTGGGGTTATCGGTGGGCTGATGGTGTGAATTGGTGAAGGGAAATTGGCTGGTGTTGTTGTGGTCGAGGATAAGGGAAAGGTAAGGTGGTGGATGATGGTGGCAGCAAGGTGTTTGGTGGCTGCGGGAGTTTAAGGGCCTTGATAACAGTTTTCGGTTGTAATTGGATGGCTCGGCTTGGACCTTGAACTTAAACCTACACACAAAGAAACCTGAGGGTGAAACCGAGGCAAATAAAATAAAATAAATAATAAAATAGACTAAATAAACTAAAATAGAAAATGAGAGATAAAACTAAAACTAACAAAATTAAATAAAACACAAACAAATAAAATATGAAAAAGACTCAAAACTCATTAAAATAAATAAAAGTAAAATAGAATTCTTCAAGGAAAATAGAGGACGAAATATAACAAATAAAAAACAAATAAAATACAAAAATAAACTAAAACTAATTAAATAAAGAAATTAAACTAAAACACTCTAAAATAAAAAGAAACTTTATCAACGAGAAAACAGGGTAAAATAAGAGAAACCGAGCCTGAAATTGACTCTAAAACTACTCTCTAAGAGTGACATAAATGTCACTCACCAGTCTCTTGCAGAACCTGTTCCAAAATACAAGGACTGTTA
Organism: Chenopodium quinoa; assembly: GCF_001683475.1. Taxonomy (NCBI): domain Eukaryota; kingdom Viridiplantae; phylum Streptophyta; class Magnoliopsida; order Caryophyllales; family Amaranthaceae; genus Chenopodium; species Chenopodium quinoa. Next base: position 851,338 of record NW_018742412.1, on the reverse strand, counting down.
GCAAACAAATGTATATGAAAAAAACATATAAATACATATACAAAAGGAACATACCGACTCAACTTTCTCAGGAACAAATGGTATCCCCGCCTCATCCTCCGCTGCTGGAAGGATCTCACAAATTACCGACCCAACAACATCGGTATATGTGATCTCCGCCGTAGGAGGCACCCAACCACCTAGCTTAACCCGCTAAAAATACAATAAAAGGGTCAAGCTAAGGTTCTGAAAGAAAAATATATTAAAAAAAATTGTTAAAGTACTAACCTGAACAAAGGCTGGGAAAGGAGTCAGCCTGGATTCAATGAAGGTCAGATAAGATGCATCCGGCAGCACCAGCTGCTCTGCTAAATAACCAAGGATCATATGAGCTCGATCCTCGGTAGACAGCAAATATGGATGTAACATCCGGATCGGAGGATCCGTAGGAACCCTAGGCTCCTAAAATGCAGACTGCCAGAGAACACGCTCGTCGAAAAACCAAGCGTCTATCCTCTGGAGGACTAGAAGTCCCTGATAAAGGGCCCGGTAATGGCAACAAATCATGCCAGACCGGAAAGCCTCAGGAACTCCAACGATCAAACTCCAAGGATGGAGGTCGATCTATAAACACAACCACATGAAAAATCATCAGAAAACAAACAAAAAGTCAAAAGATGCACATGTGGTTGAAATACTCACTAACGCACGAGTCGCCGAAAGGATCCTCTAGTGAAAGTTGCCGGTTGAAGTGGCTCGTCTCTTCTTAATCATGACCAGTGGATGGCCGATAGGAAAACGAGCAGCCCCAAGCATCCTGGGGGCTAAGAAAGACAGTTATGAATATCCCCAAGCCTATAAAAAATAAAAAATAATAAGAAAAAGAAAACAAAAATGGCGATTGTAGGGAATATTTCAAGCATTACCCGAAACTTGAACCCAATGTGATCATACACTAAAGTATGGTAGCGTCCAAAGGGAAGGAAGCTAGAGCAAAAGAGTCGCCAACAAGTTTTAGGAACTTGTAAACCGTTCTCAGGGTAAGGTTACACCCCTTAACGATCCATGATATCGTTAACTCCAATAGGTCTGGAACCAAGACTGGAAGTTCGGGGATGAAGGTACAAATCCAATCTAAAAGAGAAAGAAGCTACCCTTATAATATGCCTCTACTTTACTCTTCTCGTATTCATGTGCGCTTTCTGACTAACTGAAATCAAAAGGTTAACCCTAAACATGTTTAATCTATGTTGGTTGAATACTAATGCACAAACAAATCTATTTTTGGCGATCACTTGAATTATAATCAAATGAAACAAGATTATTAATTATCTTATTAAGCGTTATTACAAGTACAAATTCTCTTTAAACATGCATAAAAGGTGTGATCAAGAAATAACAAGAAATAATATCTAGCAACATAATAATCATAATCATAATAATAATCATTATAATAATAATAATCATAATCATGTTATTAATAAAGCATAATAATAGCAAGATCCTATGCAAGATACTAACAAGATTAATAACAAACCCTAGCATGTCATTAAATAATAAATATTAAATCTTTAGCCCTAACATGATACTCAAATGATATTAAGAAAGAAGATAGGAAGCATCATAGAAATCATAATTGATATAAGAAACTTAATTATTACCCTAAACATGATACTAGGAAGCACGACATTTTTTGCGGATTTTGTTTTTATCATATCTTTTGATCCAGAAGTTTAAATAAGTCATATAATATGTTGTTGGAAAGATCTTGAAGTCTACTTTCCAACACAATTAGAATCTGATAAAATTCTTTTGTAGATAAAAGGATATGGGTGAAATAGTGGAAGGGTGTCAGTTTTGGATAGAGTTCCATATTCCATTAGTATCTTTTTCGTTATAGCTCAAAATTAATAGTATAATATATCATTGGAAAGATAATTTCAAGATCTATCTAAACATATAATATTTGGATAAAGATTATGAGGCACGAAAATAATATCTGACTGTCTTTGAACATCTTTAAATTCGAATAGAATTAGGAAAGTTTTATTCAAATTCAAACTCTTTGATTTTATCTTTTCAAAAAGGATAATTAAGATCTTTTATAAACTGATAGAAGCTTCTAATAAATCCTAATTAGTTTAGGAATAGGATTAAACCTTTGGACCCTCCACATGATCATTGGGTCATAGATAAAATCCTGTTTGGGCCCAGTTTAGTATATTGTCCATAACTTCCTCATTATTCATCGGAATTGGGCTTATAATATATCGTTGGTGTAGACACCTAAAAATGTCTCCCCAAAACCAAACCCGATGATGAACAACTTTCACCGCCACTATTGGTCGGGTTTAGTATTTAATCCTGAGAGTGCTTAAAAAATCGTATTTTATTAAATTCATATTTTTGAACAGTCTATGGATTAGTCTTGATGTTTGGTAAAAGCATAGTTTTAATTTCAGCCCAAACTTATTAATTAATTTTAAGCCCAAACCTTTTTTATTTTATTATTTTATTATTTATTTTTGGCCCAATCCCTTTATTTATTTTTATTTAATTATTTTCTTATTTTAGCCCGAATAATAAAAAGTCAGAAAGTGTACCGCGTCACGGGAAAGTGTACCGTCTGACGGTGGAGCTTCCCGTGTCACGGTACAGTTTGACCGTGTCACGGGATACTTTTTTAGCTTTTTTTTTTTATCATTTTAGGGTTCCGTGTGCTCCCTCAACACATTTTCTCTATAAATACCCCCCTCATTTATGATGAACGGGCCACCGAGTAATTCTCTTATTTTATTTTCTCTCTTCTATGCTTTAGCCTAAACACTAGCCTACCCTTTTCACTTCAAAATTCCTTCCTCAAGTACTCAAAGGAGTCCATACTTCACTTGTGGTTCCATCCTTAAGCCAAGGCGTGAAATGTAGAATTGTTTGAGGGTTTGGCCCCAAAATCAATTTTACTTTATTTAATTTAATTTAATTATTGCTTTATTATTTTCTTGAATTTACTAACTCGTTTATTATTTTGTAGTTGCAAACAAACAGAATCAAAGTAAGGATCATGCTCCTTTTATTTTTATTATTCTTCTAACGATTTTATGTTGTTGGAATTGTGATTAATTTGGTTTTAATATTAATGTTGTTCTACTATTTTTATTATGATCACCATATTGCATGTTTAAAGGGAATATGTAATTGAAAATCACGCCTAATAAGATAATTTGGACAACCGGTTTAGGATCCCTTTTAATCTTATTATTAATTGAAGTGATCACCAATATTTTAGAATTATATGTTGCATTAATATTAAATCAACTAAGTTAAATAATAGTTTGGAGCGAATTGAATTATTGTTTGTATGCCTTTGAGATCACAGGAATGCTTTTCAATATAAGAATCGAGTAGAGGCCAATACGGGCGAATGTGACTCCATGACTCACTTCGTACCATCATCCCTGATCCTCCTTTCTTGGTTCCGAACCATATGGAGTTAGTAATCTCATGGATTATGAATGGGGTGTAACCTTCACGGGTCAATCGTTGTTGCCTATCGTTGTCCCTTATTGTGGTTGCCTTTTTATGATCCGTGAACGGTTTACAAGTTCCTTAAAAACTTGTTGGCGGCTCCCTACTTTATTTGTCCCTAATCGTATTATGTCAATTCCCACTTCCTATGAGTGCCAAGCATATTCACAACATGCTTTTAACGTAGGCGCACTTCGAGCGACGCCTACAATTTGGCGACTCCACTAGGGAGGATTCTTAATTATTTATCGATTTGAATGATCGGTATTTAATTAAGATGAGTGGATGAGACTTGAAAGATTATTGAAAAAATATTCCTGTGATTAATTTGGCATTTTTGCATCAGCATAGACGTTTTAACGTCGCATTCAGGTCTGTCCCGTAGGAAAAATTGGATAACTTGGTTGCGCGCGAAGGAAAACAGGGCACCAGTCAGATCTTCTGACTGCTGTGCCACGGCATAATCTGCCGTGTCACGGTGCACAGTACCGTGACACGGGAATTTTTGCCGTGCCACGGTACAGTGCACCGTCTGACGGTGCACAGTACCGTGACACGTGAATTTTTGCCGTGTCACGGCAGTCCTAAAATCAGTCCGGTGGCTTATTTTCTTTCCTCACAGTCGACTTCCTTTGATTTTTCTGAAAAAACGTATGTGTTCTACATGCGTCTTAGCCCCGGGGGATTTAAGCTCTATCGACCCAAAAACGCTCATGGCAATAAGGGTTTATCCGAGTTATTAAATCCACCCAAACCATGGAGTTGAGTTCGATTTCATCACGAACTCGCGGAGCCGCCCATTGGCATACACCCTCAAGGGAGGCTGCCTTGCTAACGCGTCCAAACTCTTAACCATGGTACCCTTTTGACACCCAAAGCTTGACCAATAGTTGAACATAGATCTTAACTATCGGTTGCGAACTTTTTTTACATCATCGTGCCTAAATGCTATGTGGTTGTTTGGTGCTAACCTTCATGTGTTTTCTCTTTTTTTTAACCCATGACCGAGGGTTTTTATTCTCACACTGTAATTAGTACGGACCTTAAATCGGTTAAAATCTAGAAAAATCACAAAACTAACCTGGAACTGCGCACCGTGTCACGGCATTTTCTGTCGTGCCACGGTGAACAGTGCCGTGACACGGGGCTGTCGGTCATCTGACGGTAGACTGTACCGTGTCACGACATCTGTACCGTGACACGGTGCCTAGGAAAGTGTCCTGTCAGTCCTTTTTTCGCTTTTTGTGTGAATGTTGTGTCCAGTTTTGTGTCGTGTCTAGCTATACGGTCAAAACACGCGTCTATAACCTCACTTAATCCTCCCATAAGTTTTTTTAAAAAAATAGAATTTCAAAACTATAGATTTTTTTTTTTGATAAAAAAATTTCTTCTTATTTTTTTTTAAATCCGGATGGGTTAAGGTTAAGCTTGGTCATTAAAGGTGTGTTTGTTTCGGTGTCACAGCACTTGGTCAAGAAGCAGGGGTAGATTGTTACGATTCGAGTCCATACCTCAACAACCTCTTATACCAAAGAGGCGTACAAGGAAACCACCTCAATCATCTCTACAAAATCCATCTCCAATCTACTATCAACCAATGGCCACTAAGGAAGACATCGAGAACCTCAACAGGACAATTGAAAGATTGTCTGACATGATGCAGACAATCACCACTAGAGTCAGCACTGTAGAACAGGACAATCAAAACAATGTCACTAATGCTGCAATGGACAAGATTAAGGAACAGATGAGCAAGATCTCTGAAGAGTTCACTTATGTGGAACAGCCTGTCACCTCTTCGTCCATAAGAGAGAAGCTTCCTAAGAAGTTTTCCACTGTTGACATTCCCAAATTCAAGCCTACTGATAATCCGCTTTTCCATTTGAAGGCTTTTTCTGCAACTATGGCTCTTAAAGGAGTAGATGTAACACTCTTCCCTACGGTGTTCCCTCTTTCCTTAGAGCATTCCTCTCACCAGTGGTTTTATTTATTGGAGTCCAAACATGTCACGACTTGGGAGGATGTTGCTGAAAGCTTCATGAATCGTTACAAGTGTAACATCCAGGCCAAGACTTCTGAACGTGAACTCTCCATTCTCAAACAGAAAGAGAATGAAGGCTTCACCACTTACTTAAGCAGGTGGAGGGAAACAGCTGCGCTCCTGGTGGATCCCCCTAAGGAGAAAGAAATGGTTCGCTTGTTCATTGCCAATCTGACTCATAAGTACAAGCACCACTTGAAGTTTCTGCCTCTGATTACCTTTGACGCTGTATACGATATTGGAATCAATATTGAAGATGAACTGATGAAGTCTAATGGTAGCAACAATAACAACAACACTTGGAAAAACAAGAAGAACGACACTCCTTCTTCGTCTTCTAAGCCCAATAATGCTACCAACAATATCAATATCAATGATGTGCTGGCCCTTAATGCTCCTCTTCAAAGATTCCAAAGGCAAAGGAGGGTTTACATGCCTTTGGGAATGACTTATGATGCTGCTTATGACCGTTTGCATGGTCAAGGACTGATTATGCCAATCAGACCATTTCCAGAACCTCGGCCAGGGAATAGGACCGCTAGCTATGACCCCAATGCTTATTTCAAGTTTCATCAAGGCAAGGGTCATAATACTGAGAAGTCTTGGAGGCTGAAGGATGTAATCCAAGATCTGATCGATGCTAATCAACTTCCTGTCCCTCCAGGGGGCAAGTAGCCTAACATTCAAATAGGTCCTCTTTCTGATGCTTTGGCTATCATGGGGGATGAAGTCTCCTTTGATCCGTCGATACTCATTCAACCTGTGAATGAACCTCTGCCGGAAGTTGTATTTATCTCAAGTACTGAAGAAGTGAATGGAATTTGGGATAGCAGCGATGAAGACGTCTATCTCAAGGATATAACCTGTTCATCTCTTGGAACCAGTGAAGACGTTTGGGGGGACTTTGAGGTCAAGGTTCTCACTAGAAGTGGACAGTTGCAATAACCTAATCCACCTCCACCTCCACACAATCACATCCGATAGTTGATCCCATCGATCCTGTGAACAACGATGTAGCCAAACAACTGCAAAAGACCAAGGTGGAGATGAATGTATGGAAGCTTTTGGCCACTTCCCACGAGCATCGAAAGGCTGTGATGAATGCTCTGGTGAAGATAGGAGTTGATGATGACATGACTCCTCAAGGACTTGTCAACTTTCTCACTACTGAGTTGCCAAGTACTAGCAATCTAATTTCGTTTTCTGATAAGGATCTGCCCTCGGAAGGGGATCAACATAATAAGGCCTTACACCTCACTATGGTGTGTAGGCATATGAATGTTCCTATGAGCCTGGTTGATAATGGCTCTGCAATCAATGTGTGCCCACTCCGTACTACAAAGAAATTGGGCATAAAGAATGAAGAATTGACTCCCTCCACTCAAGGGATTCGCGCTTATGATAATACTCGTCGTCAAGCCGTGGGTACTATCATACTAAATATAACTACTTGGGCCATTGAATGTCGCACCAAATTTCAGGTGGTGGACATTAAGGCCTCTTTCAATCTGTTGTTAAGATGCCTTTGGCTTCATGAGCTAAAGGCGATTCCATCATCGCTGCACCAGAAAGTGAAAGCCATAGTTGGAGGGGTTCCGATTACTATCGATGCTTCTCCTATGCGCATTCAAGTTATTGATACTCTTATCGTCCATGTTGAAATGACGAAGAAGATGAAGATCTTTGGGGGTTTTCACTAGATGATGTTCTCGTGATTGAAGAAGAGGAAAAGTGTCATCTCGACTTCGATCCCTATTCAAACACCAGTATCAATGCCATTCTGAAAAAGCAAGGTCATTTCCCTGGAATGACCCTTGGATTCAAGAAGAAAATGGCTGAATCTTGGGGCCATCCTGGTGCACTCAAGAAGGATACTTGAAGCTTGGGATTCAAGCCAACAAAAGATGATCTGAAACAAGCTTCATTGAAGATGAAGGCTCGCAATAATGCTCGAATCACGAAGACATAAATGGCCATGGATCCATATCCGTTCACCCTCAATGGCCAGTACATAAAAGAAGAGGAAGACTTCCCATGCTATGAATTCCCTGAGCCATTCGTCCATGATGGGATCCGTGAACCACGATTCGAGGTGTTCCTCGATTGTGACTTTGTTAATGAAGAAGAAGAGCTCTTCACAACCGAGAAGCCAACTAGTCCGAACTCTGATGATCTAGGAATCAACCTCCTTTTTGGAATGGAGAAGAATGAGTCCAAGCCGGTCCGCAATGATAATTCCGAGCTCGTTCAAGCTTTCATAGCAAACAAGGATTTTGACCCTTCCGAGTTGATCGTCCAAGCTGACAACATTTCAAAGGGATGGCGCAAGACATTGAGGATCACTACGCCGAGTGGAGAGAAGTTGGAAATAACCACTGGCGAGGGTCCTATGTTTGATGAGTCTGAGTCGTCTGGGTCCGAGTCCGAGTCTGAGTCTAAGTCTGTAGACGAGTCCTTAGAGTTTGAGGCCGACCCTCTTTCTGCTATAGAGTTCAATCCTGAGTCCCTTGTTGAGTCCTCTCTTTCTAGTCCTAATGATTCCGGTGAGGTCGCAGCCGACCTTGCCTCTCTTGATGTATTAGCCAATGAATTCAATAAAATGAGTACCTTTGCTTACGATGCGTGTCATTCCCCTAACCCTGATCAATATTTCTTTGCTAATGATAAAAATGACAAAGAAATAATAAAAGCAATGGAAGAACACGAAAATAAAACAGCAGTATTGAAGATACATAAACAGTTAACATTTCCAATGATACGACTGTTAAAGAAGTAAAAATTGGATAAACACTAAGTCAAGATGAACGCAAAGAGCTAATTAACTTGCTTAGTGAATTTGTTGATGTATTTGCTTGGTCATACCAAGATTTTCCAGGAATTGACAGGGATATAGCTCAGCATACGATACCACTCATTCCAGGTATGAAGCCTGTCAAACAAAAGTTGCGCCGTATGAAACCGGATGTGGCTCTCAAAATCAAGGAAGAAATCAGGAAGCAGTTGGCCGCAGGTTTCATTAGAGTATTCAAATATCCGAAATGGATAGCAAATCTGGTTTCAGTGCCAAAGAAGGATGGAAGGGTCAGAATGTGTGGTGATTACAGGGATCTCAATAAAGCAAGCCAAAAGATGGGTTCCCTCTACCTCACATTGACATTCTGGTCGATAATACAGCAAACCATGCACTCCTGTCATTCATGGACAGTTACGCCGGATATAATCAAGTATTGATGGCCAAAGAAGACATGGAGAAAACCACATTCATCACGCAATGGGGTACATATTGCTATACGGTAATGCCATTCGGGTTGAAAAACGCGGGTGCCACCTACCAAAGAGCAACTACAGCATTGTTACATGACATGATGCACAAAGAAGTGGAGGTCTATGTCGATGATATGATCGTTAAAGATCGCCCAGGCCATATTATTGCACTTCGCAAGTTCTTTGAAAGACTCCGTAAATACAACATGAGATTAAATCCAGCAAAATGTGCATTCGGAGTCACGTCAGGCAAATTACTTGGATATGTGATCAGTTCTCGAGGGATTGAAATAGATCCTACAAAAGTAAAGGCAATCATAGCCATGCCACCACCCAAAAATGAGAAGGAAATTTGAGGTTTCATTGGAAGGTTGCAGTATATAAGTAGGTTCATATCAAAGCTCACAGCGATATGCGAACCTATATTCAAGAAGCTCAAGAAAAATGTCCCAGTCACGTGGGATGACGATTGCCAAAAGGCTTTCGACAAAATCAAAGAGTATTTGGCAAACCCACCCGTGCTAGCGCCAACAATACCTGACTTTCCTCTTTGACTCTACCTTACGGTCACAGGAGAAACGATGGGGGAAATGCTAGCACAAGAGATCGAAAGCAAGGAGAATGCAATCTATTACTTGAGCAGGAAACTTCAAGGATATGAGACGCGATACACACCACTTGAAAAGTTGTGTCTCGCACTTGTATGGGCCGTACAGAAACTAAGACATTACATGCTCACTCATACAGTGCATGTCGTGTCCAAGATAGAACCTCTCAAATACTTGTTCGAAAAAGCAACACTCAATGGCAGATTATCAAGGTGGATAGTCAATCTTGCTCAGTTTGACTTGAGATTTGTGCCACAAAAAGCCATCAAAGGTTATGCGGTTTATGACTTCTTAGCAGACTTTCCGCTAGAAGAAGCTGAAAAAGAAGAAGATGAGTACGATTTCCCTGACGAAGATTTACTCATGACCGAAGATGATAGTTGGACGCTCTATTTTGATGGAGCTTCAAACCAGAAGGGATGTGGTGTAGGAGTCTTGCTCGTATCACCCAATGAAGAACACATCCAAATTTCCATGAAGCTCGACTTTGATGTCACCAACAATGCTGCAGAATATGAAGCATGCATTTTGGGGTTAGAAACAGCTTTCGCCTTGGGAATTAAGAAACTTAGAATCTATGGTGACTCTTCACTAATCATTAACCAAATCTCCAACAGATGGAAAGTGAGAAGCGAAAATCTCGCCACGTATCAAGCTCAACTAGAAACTCTCACGGAGCAACTAGATGAAGTGCAATATACGTATTTTCCAAGAGAAAAAAACCAATTCGCCGACGCATTAGCTAAATTAGCATCAATGGTGCGAATTCCAACTAATACAATCAGAATGCCACTAACCATAGAAAGAAGATATGAGCCGGCTTATGTTCACGCACTGGATGATGAACAAGAACCACAGGAAGAAGATGAAGAGCCATGGTATACAGACATCCTTAATTATGTGACAAGAGGAGAATACCCTCCTAATACAGATAAAAGGGCACGCCGTGCTTTGAGGCTCCTGGCCTCACAATATGTGCTCATCAGGGGAGAACTCCACAAGAGAACTGCAATGGGAAGAAATCTCTTATGCATAGCCAAGAAAGAAGCACATAAAACCATGGAAAACCTTCATGCCGGTATATGTGGAACACACATGAATGCATAAATGTTAGTCCAAAAGATTCAACGACAAGGTTACTATTGGAATACTATGGAGAGAGATTGTCACGAATACGTCAAGAAATGTATGAAGTGTCAAGTCTACGCAAATTTACAGCATGTTCCACCTTCGCTTCTCTACACATACTTCTCCATGGCCTTTCTTCGCATGGGGCATTGATATCATTGGAAAAATAACACCACCAGGACAAAGGGGGCATGACTTTATTCTCGTAGCAATCGACTATTTCACCAAATGGATTGAAGCTGCCGGCGAAACATGTAGCTCAATTCATTGAGAAAAATATCATATGCCGCTATGGGGTACCACATGAGATGATCAGTGATAATGGAACATATTTCCAAGCCGAATGCGCGGAATTATTACAGAAATATCATATCAAGCATCACAGATCATCACCTTACAGACCACAAACAAATGGTGCAGTCGAATCGGCCAACAAAAATGTGAAGACTATCATCGAAAAGATGACAGAAAATTACAAAGATTGGCCAAGTATGTTACATTTTTCCCTTTGGGGTTATCGAACCTCTGTTCGTACATCAACGGGGGCTACCCCTTTCTCTTTGGTCTATGGAGTTGAAGCTGTACAACCAATCGAACTCGAAATCCCTTCTCTTCAAATCGCATTGGAAAGCCAACTAGATGAAGTCGACTAGATTAGAGCAAGATACGACGAACTGGTCTTACTTAATGAAAAACGCTTGGCAGCTTTGCATCATGTCCAAACCTACCAACAGCGTATGGCGCGACATTTTAATAAGAAAGTCAAGACCAGGAATATCAAAGACGGTGACCTAGTGCTTAAGGAACTTCGCAAAAATGTGTTAGATCCAAGAGGAAAATTCAGACCGAACTGGTCAGGCCCATACATTGTTAAAGCCATCTTGTCTGGCGGAGCGGCACAATTGGTAGACATGGATGGTAACGGCTTCTATAATTTAACCAACATGGATCAACTCAAGAAATTCTATGGCTAGTCGCATGGGTTCATGACCCAATAGAGCTACGTTTGGCCTGATTCCTTTTTAGGATACGTAGGCAACCCCTGAAGGGGGCCCGACAACTTTAAAAAATAAAAATCTTTCCTCTTTGACCAAGTACGCGCGTCAGTTCAACATTGCGTCAAAAAACAAAAAAAAAAGGGGAAATTGTCGCGACACGGGACAATCCACCGTGTTACGGTACTGTTCACCGTGGCACGGTGACCCTAAGCGCAAAAAAAAAAAAGGAATTGCCGTGGCGCGGGAATTTGTACCATGTCACGGGATTTTTCACCGTGACACGATGGAATTTCAGATTTTCCGTTTTTTTTTTTGTGACGCGTTCGTTGCGAATTCATTGTTTGTACGAGTTTTTTTTTTATTTCGTTCTTCCATTGTGTCCGACTCCTTGACTCGGATAAATAAATAATAAATAGAAGTTATTGTAATTTTTATTTTTTTTAAGGCTGAAATAAATGTGCTATTATTATTAAAATAAATATTGGCATCATATGCCTTATAAAAATTATAAATCATAAAAAGCAAAGCACTATTGATCTAATCTCTCTTCTCTTTAGAAATATCCTTCTCTTGGTCAATTAGGTCGAACTTCACCAATAATGTGTCTTTCGTAGCCCGAACCGTCACACCCCTAGTCGAACTTTCACCCCTTTCGCCCCTCTTGAATCTTTTCGGTTGTTTCTCCCTGTAGACCATCTTTTCTTTACCCTTTCCTTTCACATAATTCTTTTTTCTTGGCTTTATAGGAGTCTTAAACTCAATCCCTTGTGTTCTCGGACCTAGACGATCTTCAGGAGGGGCCTTCTTATTTCCAAGACGACTCTTCACATCAGTCTTGCGTGATCCGAATCGTTCCCTCCTACTTCTAGGGTTCAGCCATGCCTTGTATGCACTAGATAAAGGAGGAGGGGCTTGGTCACTTGCAGAAACACTCCACAAAGGTCTTCCAATCCAATAAGTCTCATACTTGTGAACGTTACTTTCATGCAACGATACTTCACGGGGACTATCGTTATAGCGTGGAATTACTTGTTCAAGTCCATACTGCCGCATCAGTCGAGAAGGGCAATAAAAGGTCAGTTTTGAGATACTAGGAACACGACAATATGGAGTATTATTCGTGCCAACCATCCTAGTAAGCCTCCACCAAGGCACCACCCAACGAATGGAAAATTCCCTCTTTGCAAAGAAATTTTTCCAATCTTCATACGACATGTTCGCAGAGTAATTCTTTTTCCTGCGGACTAGGTCGTTAGGGCCATATTTTTTAACATCGTCGGGGGCTTCGAATAGTTCCAAACGCTCCATCAACCAAATCTGAAAAAAAAATAAAATCAGTAAAAAAAAAAACAAAATGTAAAATATTCCCGTGACACGGGATTTCATCCCGTCTGACAGGAGAAGTTCCCGTGTCACGGCAACAAAAAAAAAAATTATTACGCAGATTCCCGTGACACGGTGCCTGTTTTGTGTCACGGAGCTACTCGGAGCGTATTTTTACCTGCAGTAGTACCAGAGAGCCCTTCCTGATGGCTTTCCGGTCAGCTTTTGCCTCGTCAAGGCCACGAAATGTCTCTCCAAGGCACGTCGGCATAGGAGATATTCCAGATTCGACATGTTCAAGCACAGACGCTAGACAAGCATGTCCTACCCAACCGGTTGCAAATAAGAGCTTGCTAAACATGCAAAAAATATATGCCCTTCTAAGATATAAATGATAAGGCTCAGAGATAGGGCGATTAAAATTATAATTAGCAAGTTTTTCTAAGTCTACTTCATTACCACAAACAATTCTATTTAAATCTGGATCTGTTAGATTCAGATGGCGTTCGAAATCTTGGTAATAATATTCACGTAGGGTAGGCATGGCAATATGGTTTCTAGCAGGAAATCCAAAGATTGCACCAAATTCCTCCGGCAGGGGACAGATTTCATCATAATCAAATTTGAAACAGTGCGTTTCTGGACTCCAATAATCTAATGCTGCCCTAAGAAAATCATGTTCAATAGCTACATGTCGCAGGGCTAGCAAACCCCTGACATGAAATAATTCTAACTCTCTTTTCTCAGCATTGGTCAAAGAATAAGACCAGTCACGCAATGTATTATCAAAATTCTCAACTTTTTTTTTATCTCTATTTTTTTAATTTATTTTATTATTATCTTTATTTTATTTATTTATTCATCACTTTAATATTCTATTTCTTTATCATTTTATTTTTGCTTGTCTTTTTATTTCTTTTTCTTTTGGGGAGGGTAATTTTATTTATTTATTCCTCACTTTAATATTCTTTTTTTTTATTATTTTTATTTATTTTTGTTTGTCTTTTTATTTCTTTTTCTTTTGCGGAAGGACGGTACCCTCCATTACTCCACTTATGTTGTCGCGACATTAATAAATACACGGTCACACACAATGAGTTTCAAGCACACACTAACACACAATAAAAAATACATAAGCTATGAATAGTGTATAAAAGAGTCGTAATAAATAAACACGTCAAAGTGTCATCATAGTATGTACAAATAAAAACCCTCGGTCAAAAGTCTCTAGAGCCAGAATCAGTATCATCTCCAACCTGCGCATATGGGAACGGTGAGCCGAAGAGTCCCTCCATCATCCGAGTACGGGGAGTAGTATCCCTACTAGTCCCTGTGACCCCAGCGGTAGTCAAACTCAAGGCACGACCCGTCCAGCCGGAAAACGGTGTAGACTGGCACAAAGACACAGAAATTGTCGGTGAAGGCATCATCCCATACATCGGAACTGAGAACAAACCCGACACCGGTGGAGGAATCCCGGACAATGGAGCTGAAAATGAACCAGGATCCAAAGGAGTCAAAACAGACCCAAGCTCAGGCTGTGGAGGCTGTGAAAACGACTGACGCTGCCCCTGACTCTGGCCCGAAAAGAGCTGGGAAGACTGAGGCTGCTGCCACTGAGCCTCCTGAAATGTCTGAGTAGTCTGAGGCTCTCGCTGAGAATGAGAACGCCGGTGAATCTCAGGAGATCGTCTACCACGACCAAGCTCCTCCTCGTCCGAGCCTCTAGGCCTCGAGCGCGAGCGGGACCTCCGTCGCTCCTGAAAGATACAAAGTCAAAAGGTGTCAACAATGCAAAATAAAACAAATGGTAGAAGTAAAAATGAATGATACCTCAAGAACGTCACTACAACTCCGACAACTCGCACCACGCCGAAGCTTGATGATGCAATACTTCAGGGCGTCAACCAGCTTCATGAGTCCCATCATCTCCGGGCGGTTAGGCTGAGGATAAAACAAAGAAAAGTCAATAATAAACAGTGTTAAAAGGATGAATAATGCATCAAAAAAAACTCACCGGCTCAAAGACCTCGGGCAGAGACTCATGCGCCTGTCTGTAACCCTCTGGCGCATCAGCAATATGGTCCTCTGTGATACCAATCGGCCCTGGATAGCGAACAGACTGAGGAGGAATCTCGATCCTCCCCACAGGGCGAATAGTCCTCTGAAAATATGATCGAATAATCAAGTTATTCGATTGTTTAAAGCAGAGACTAATAAAGAAGATCCTCAAAAGAAATCATACCTCAGGAAGACAGGGTGGAGGAGCCAGAGAGGGATGCAAATCCCGCGCATAGTCACTCTCCATGTGTACAAGCTCCTGCCATGGAAAAGTATAGCGATCTCCCCTATTGATCAACTCTCTGATCAAGCGTGAGTCCAGCATCGACTCTGGTGGAGATGAGGGCACTACAAAACGATCGCCGCTATGCTGACGAACGACTCGCTCCCCAAATACCAAACAAAGCGTCCGGTACCAACCAAAATGGTGCGGTGCGCAGAAAGACGCAAGGCCTCAGGTAGATCAGTCATCCCGGCCCAAGGACAATACTGGACATCAATGGCAACCTGAAAACCATAAAAAGTCGGCGTGAAACAACAGAAACAACTTCAGAGGGAAAATAACAACAACAAAACTGAGTCTTACGCCGACAGAAGAGGTGCCTCAGTGTAGCAGCCCACGCAGTGCAGGGACAGACTCCACCCGTGACTCTCCTCGATCACGCTAGCTGGCCCCGACAGGGAAATCATGGACCGCTCCACGACGGCGGCGAGGAGCCAAGCCTGGGAAGTACTCGTAAAACCATAGTTGCGATGAAAAGTAATCTTTAGCACATGAGTCGAACAAGTTAAAGTGAAATAAAAAGGGAAAAGATCATAACCTCTACGACTCTCCACAGACCATAGACGGTGATGGGAGACTCGTCATTCAGCTGCCGACAGCCATGACGTAGCGATTAGAGGAGATCGGCGTATCCAAGGCTGGCCCAGCTATAGGATCCTATCTCATAGATCTTGACCAGAGCGGGGCGGTTGCAAAGGAGTACACGCGAACTCCTATTGGGAGAAAGGGTCACAGAGATCAAGATCAGAATGAAGATCTGCACTCGCTGCGCAGCCGTCGCATCCTCCATGTCGAAGCCACGAGCTAAAACTGAAGCCAGCTCCGATCGTCTGCTCCGAGGACCCCCTCGAGACACCGGTCGGGACCTGATGTGCTGAACGATCGGACCCAACAAATCAGCTGGCTCAGCCGATCCCCAAGACAGATCAAACATCTGAGCTACAGCCCGGTCGGTGAAGCGCAACCCGCTGATCATACTGAAGTTTAGGGGGGTCACTGTCTTCTCCCCCCAAGCAAAATGAAAAGTGTTGGTAGTATCCTAGAAATACTCCAACAATGCGTGAACGACCGTCGCACCGCAACCCAGGGGGCTGCGAAACCCTACAACCGCCGTATAGAAATCTACTAAACCAGCCGATTCCCATAGGGCGCTCGTAGCAGTATCCCTCGTAATGATCTAGTGAAGTCGAGGGATCAAATCGCCGGCTCCAGAACCGTGGTGGCGAAGCGTGCCATCGACTATGCCGGAGAGTGAGCGATGAGAGACATGGTTTTCACGGCAGAAAACCAACTGGTCTGGAGTCCACAGAGGTGGAACCCACCTACCTCTAGCTACTCGCGGATGCTCGAGGCTCGGACTCTAAAGCATCGTCTTCCATACCCTCAGGAATGGTGGGAGTGTCCTCCCGAAAAGCCCGACGCCGGCCGAGGGTAGAAAGATCGCAATCTTGTTTCCTAGGCATGCTATTATAAAAATCTAAATGCTTAGCATCACTTCCTAAGACATTTAATTCAAGTTGCATATTTATAAAAATCTAAATACTTAGCATCATTTCCTAAGTTATTTAGTTATTTATTGAGTTATATGCTAAATTTTTACCTCCAGGCTAAAAATTGGCAAAATTATGGTATTTAGTTTCTCCATGACAAACTGATACTACAGTTCTCCTAGCCGCATGATTCTATGTTCTCCATGACGATATAGTACATACGCAAAATATGTTTCGAAGTTGCGCAAAACAATAAATCAACACATCATGAAACACTTCACAAGATTTACCACCGTTTTTTCACCATTTCAAGTACAAAAGAAATAAAATGAACATCATTTCACAAAGTAGTACCCAAAAATGGTGATTTGCTCAATTCTCCATCAAATCATGTAATTTTTTGTCTCAAATTTCTCACAAACACACATATATACATATACAAGTAAAATCATGGCAAGAATTTCACCATAAAACCTCAAAATTAAAAATCCCCAAATTGATTTTTGAGGGTTTTTCATGAAATTTCTTGAAGCAAATTTGAGATAAAAATTAAGAGGAACTTACATAGATCCTTGTAGAGAGTCGAAAATGAGGAAGGAAGCAGAAAATTAGAGCAAAATTGGTGAAAATTCGAGCTCCAAAGGCTCGAAAAATTTGGAAAAAATACCGCGCAGCCGCCGTGACACGGTTGAGCTTGACCGCTGCACGGTGAAAGGGTGACGTGTCACGGGGGTTAGTCCCGTGTCACGACAATAACTGAAGTCGTCGGAGCTCTGGTGACTATGTCAGCAACTTCGAACAACAGCAATAGCAGACGACAGCAGCAGCGGGTCGCAAAAAAAATAAAAAAATGAAAGAGAAGAGGCAAACCGCCGTGACACGGTAGTGAACTCCGGCCGACGGGAAACAACCGGGCGTCGGTGATCTGTTGACGAGGCACGGCAAACCAAAACAAAAAAATTTTGAGTTTTTTTTTTGTGAGAATCAGACGAGGAAAAGAATGGCTAAAATGAAAAAATGTTGATATTAAAAATCAAGAAATCCCGTGCAACGGACCCCGCTCCCACGTAACGGTCAGATTTTTGTGTGGTGCACAAGCTTTGACCGGTCAAAGATGCTCTTTTGACCGTTTTTCAGCCATTCGGTTCCCGTGACACGGCGTTTTTGTTCAAGTTATTTGCGAATATTATGACATTTTGACTGAAGTTGCACGATTTCTTGCATAAATCGGACAGTTATTTTTTGCTGGAATTACGCGGAAAATTCTAACTGATACTTAAAGGGGACTAAAATTACCATATTACTCCTGGCAAGCATCAAAGTCTATTTTTCGGCATTTTAAGCACTTGATATGGTCGGATAATCGGCTTAAAATTGTGAATCATCTGCGGCCCACGTTCGGGGATAACCGAACCATCATACACTTACCAATTTCGGCAATCGTCGGCTTTCTACAGGCTTGGAAAGCGTTATCGGTGGATTTTTCTTCAAGTATAGAAAACCGCCAAGTCGGCTTTCCTCAGGCTTGGAAAGCGTTATCGGTGAATTTTTTTTCAAGTATAGAAAACCGCCAAGTCGGCTTTCCTCAGATTTGGAAAGCGTTATCGGTGGATTTTTCTTCAAGTATAGAAAACCGCCAAGTCGGCTTTCCTCAGGCTTGGAAAGCGTTATCGGTGGATTTTTCTTCAAGTATAGAAAACCACCAAATTCCTTTGTCGGCCTTCCTCAAGCATGGAAGGCATTATTGGTGAAATTCTTCAAGCATAGAATGACACCAAATTCGTTCATCGACTTTCCTCGGGCATGGAAAGTATTATCCGGTAGCTTTCTTCAGGCTTAGAAAGCTACCAAACTCTTCAGTCGGCTTTCCTCAAGCATGGAAAGCATTTAAACAAACGTCATTCGGTGGATTCCTTCAAGCATAGGAAAATACCAAACTCATTTGTCACCGATACACTTGTGTCGGATACGTATTTTATCCCTTTAATCCTTTTATATGTGGAACTAACATTTTTCTGCAGGTATCGGCGTATACAGAGTGATTTAGGATTTTAGAACGTCTTAAATCATTCTCCGTCCCTATCGGCTACTTTGACTATCGTTTTCGAAACTGACGTTTCTACAAACTCAGTCAAAGTGGGGGCTTCTATAGACACTTAAAAATGTCTCCCCAAAACCAAACGCGATGATGAACAACCTTTCACCGCCACTATTGGTCGGGTTTAGTATTTAATCTCGAGAGTGCTTAAAAAATCATATTTTATTAAATTAATATTTTTGAACAATTCATGGATTAGTCTTGATGTTTGGTAAAAGCATAGTTTTAATTTCAGCCCAAACTTATTAATTAATTTTACGCCCAAACCTTTTTTATTTTATTACTTTATTATTTATTTTTGGCCCAAACCCTTTATTTATTTTTATTTAATTATTTTCTTATTTTAGCCCGAATAATAAAAAGTCAGAAAAGGCCCGAAATTATCAATCGGCACTTAAAATGCCGAAGGAAATTAGGGTTAAAAATGTATTTAGACGGAAAAACGAGCTAGAATTTCCCGCGCCAAGGCGGTACCTACCGTGTCACGGGAATCCTTCCCGTCTGACGGTGGGATTTCCCGTGACACGGGACTTCTGCCGTGACACGGGACATTTCGTGTCTTTTCCGCGTAAACCCTTGACGCGTTTTCTATCCCGTTTTCTGAAAATTTCCCGCGTCACGCCAAAAGTGTACCGTGTCACGAGAAAGTGTACTGTCTTACGGTGGAGCTTCCCGTGTCACGGTACAGTATGACCGTGTCACGGGATACTTTTTTAGGGTTTTTTTTATCATTTTAGGGTTCCGTGTGCTCCCTCAGCACGTTTTCCCTATAAATACCCCCCTCATTTCTGATGAACGGGGCACCGAGTAATTCTCTTATTTTATTTTCTCTCTTCTATGCTTTAGCCTAAACATTAGCCTACCCTTTTCACTTCAAAATTCCTTCCTCAAGTACTCAAAGGAGTCCATACTTCACTTGTGGTTCCATCCTTAAGCCAAGGCGTGAAAGGTAGAATTGTTTGAGAGTTTGGCCCCAAAATAAATTTTACTTTATTTAACTTAATTTAATTATTGCTTTATTATTTTCTTGAAGTTACTAACTCGTTTATTATTTTGTAGTTGCAAACAAACAGAATCAAAGTAAGGATCATGCTCCTTTTATTTTTATTATTCTTCTAACGATTTTATGTTGTTGGAATTGTGATTAATTTGGTTTTAATATTAATGTTGTTCTACTATTTTTATTATGATCACCATATTGCATGTTTAAAGGGAATATGTAATTGAAAATCACGCCTAATAAGATAATTTGGAGAACCGGTTTAGGATCCCTTTTAATCTTATTATTAATTGAAGTGATCACCAATATTTTAGAATTATATGTTGCATTAATATTAAATCAACTTAGTTAAATAATAGTTTGAGCGAATTGAATTATTGTTTGTATGCCTTTGAGATCACAGGAATGCTTTTCAATATAAGAATCGAGTAGAGGCCAATACGGGCGAATGTGACTCCATGACTCACTTCGTACCATCATCCCCGATCCTACTTTCGTGGTTCCGAACCATATGGAGTTAGTAATTTCATGGATTATGAATGGGGTGTAACCTTCACGGGTCAATCGTTGTTGGCTATCGTTGTCCCTTATCGTGGTTGCCTTTTTATGATCCGTGAACAGTTTACAAGTTCCTTATAAACTTGTTGGCGGCTCCCTACTTTATTTGTCCCTAATCGTATTATGTCAATTCCCACTTCCTATGAGTGCCAAGCATATTCACAACATGCTTTTAACGTAGGCGCACTTCGAGCGACGCCTACAGTTGGAAAGGTCTTTTTAAGCCTATCCAATTACACTATTCTTGTACCCATATCATGGACTAAACTAAACTGGAATGCACGTTTTTCATAAATAGGGTAAGAAAAGAAATATTTTCAAAAACAGAAAGAAGAGATATTTTAATAAAGACATCCTCATCATTAGACTTTTCACACTTTCACTTAATTCGATAATCATTTGACGCAAAAGGTATTCTTCACCGGGTTTGGTTTTGGGGAGACACAAATGGGTATCTACAACGATTAAAAGAAAAGAAAAAGGATAAGTATGCACCTCACGGATACGACCATGCCATGAAAGGGATATTTGAGGCACCTCAGTACCTGCCGCGGAATCCATCACCCGGGTCGCCTTGCCCATAGCTGTAAGCATACGGGCATACGACACCTCCGCCCAACTCAAGTTATCAACCTGCCCCAAATCACTAAGGGAGATAATTAACCCAATGGCGAAACGCTCTCCCCGATCACTCAAAATAGTGACGGAAAGAATATGAGCAATGTATATCCAAGCCAACAGCTCAGGCGTACATTGTCGATCAACCTCGTTAGCCGACAACTCATGGACAAGACTGCGCATACATGTGAAGGGCCACCGCAAGACGATCCCCCACGACATCATGCAGTCTCTCGTCTGACCCCTTAACGAGCTCCATAATACGGGCTCACGTCCGAAAGGAAAACCCGTAATCATAGAGAAATCGAAAGGGGTAACCTTCATCTCTCCCCATGGAAAGTGAAAAGTGTTGGTAGAATCCCACCAAAACTCCTGCAATCTACGGAGTAAAGCTGACAACGCAGGCTGACTCGATAAATCCCGAAGAGCTGCCAGCTGAGGGCTAATCCCCGAAAGCTCCATAACCTCCTTTGCCACCTCGAGCAAACTCTCGAAACGTCCTCGTAGATCACCAGAGCCGAATAGGCGGATGCTAGGATCACTCTAAAAAAGGAAAAGCACAAAAGAGAGTTAAAAATTTCTTTAAAAAAAAAAAACAAAGGCGCGAAGAACTCACAATGCCGCGCCACCCTCTAATCGAGACATGATGGTTTGGGTCCCACTTAAGGACCCTAGGGTCCTAGATGGGAGGAGCTTTCCAAACCACATCCTCCTAACGATGTCGATCGGCTGCGACGCGTTGCTCCCGAACCTCCTCACGAGGACGGGTCACCCTCTTTTGAGGGCGGACCGCGTCGTCAGGACCTTCTAGAATCTCCTCAGCATTAACGAATGGAGGCGAGTCCATGCTATGATTGGATAAGGTTTATGTACTTAGTTCATTTTCTTTCTAAAACTAAGCTAATATACGTGTTCTAGACCAATTTCGGCGGCATAAAGCTGATAGGGCAAAACACAAAAATCGAATGCCACCCATACTTGGGGGCTACGATACTTGCAGTTAAACTCAGTAAATAGGGGCTTCTAACACCCACAAAAGCCATCCTATACCAGTTTCAACTAAGCATTCATGGGATTGTATTTCAAAATCTCAAAGAATCAACTACTCCTAGAATAATAACAGTAATACAAACATGATTATCGTCTGCCAAATAATTTTGAGGATTAAACATGGCAAAAAACGAGCTAAGAGTATGTTTCGCGCCATTTTTCAATTTCAAAATTTGCAAAATGTGAATTATAAAAGTATTACTAGTTCCAACACTATAATCTACTTCATAATCAACAAATGCAACCAACATGAGCAAGAAAAAGCAAAAGATTTGAGCAAAATTCGAAGAAAAAAATAAGCAAGAACGAACTTAAACAAAGAAATGCTCATACAAGGTACAATACTTAACCATTTTTCATGAAATTTGTTGCAAAACACTCCTCAAACATAGCATAACAACATGGAACAAACAATTTCAAGAATAATGGACCGAATTAAAAAAAAACCCTAAATTCGAAAATTAGGGTTTTAACATTTCAAAAATCGCCTAAATTTGCCAGATATGAACGAAATTTAGTAAAAAACTTTAATGAGGGGTGAAACTAGGTCATTGAAACTAATCCTCCCTCGGTCAAACTAAATTTATAAACACTTAACAAACCTATATACAAGTATAGTGGAAAGTCAAGGGTCGAACCCAAAGGAACGGTAATGTTCAAGCGCTCTCAATTATGTGCCTAAGCTAGGTCAAAGTCTAAGGAATAAAGGTAAACACTAACCAACTAAAAAAAACGAAGCACCAAAAAAATAAACACTAGGAACGAGGATCAACAAGTAATCAAGACAATTATAGCAACTCGGGAACAATATGAAAATCAATGGTTGTAAACACTAAGGGCAAGCTCAATCAAAAGAGTCAACAAGCTATCTCCTAGAGGTCAAACTAGCGCCAACTACGAGAGACTCTAACTAGAAGAATCACTAATCAAGCTCATTCGACAATTGCAATTCCTAAATCAATGGTCCGTATCATTAGAAACTACAATGCAATCTAGCATAATTCTCAAGGCCGAATCGAATTACACACATGCAAACTTCTATTAATCACTTTAATCTCAACAATTAATCTACATAATCCCTAAATTAAGCACAATCAATCAATCAATCATACACGTTTAACCAAATTCCTAGCAAGCAAATACTCTAACATCATCATCATCTAATCAACTAACAACTAAAGAAATCAAGAATCAACAATATATGAAGAACAACTACACTAATTAACAATCAAACATCAAATAAAAACCAAACAAATATGAAATCAAACAAAGATAAAATGAGATAGATTAAGAATGCTCATTGATAATAGAGAAGATCGTCAACACAATTGTCACCATTGAATCTTCAATCTCTCAATCACCATTGAAATTCCTCACAATATCTCTCTAAAATCTACTCCTAAACTAACCCTAAAACTAGAGAGAGAAGCTCTCAACTAAGCTAAGAATATGATCTAAAATGTGAAATGAAGCTTATTCTAAACGTGGCCCGAAAATCGGGTTTTCAAAGGTATTTATAGAGGCGCGAAAACTAAACCGAGCAAACAAATACCCAGGAAGGTGCGCTCGCGCTGTAGGAGAGGCGCGCCCGTGTTGCAAGGGTGGCGTGCCCGCGCATGCTGGTGGCGCGCCTGCGCCCGTGCCTTGCCCGCCTGCCCATCTCTGGGTTTCTCCAACTTTCTCGCAGCTTCGTGTGCTCGCTAAGGTCTTCGAATGAACGTACTATCATGATTATGATGAACACTAAGAGAGGCAGTCCCAAAAGCACTTGATTGTGGGTTCAACATCCCATCTTCATGAGAAAACGGCTTGAGAGCGCAAGATATAGAACTTGGAGAATCCACTTCCTTGCATCTTGAGCTTTCCTATTGCCATGAGCTTTCTCCAAAGGCTTCCTCCACCTTAGTAAATCACCAATATCAAGACCCGGACCTCGTACAATACCTACAACCACAAAAATAGAGCAAATAAAGGAGAAAAGACTAGAAAAACCATATAAATGCTTAAAAGCTACAAAACAAGAGAGGAAAGGTAAAACCAAGACCAAATGCATAAAACTAAGCTTTATTACGCATGAAAGCTATGAAAAGAGGAAGAAAATAACTTAAACGCTGATCAAATGGGTGCCATTTATGACACCCATTAAACACCCCCAAGCTTACTTTATTGCTCGTCCTCGAGCAAAACAAAACCAAGGGAGAAATGATGAGCTTATTGAAAAAAAAAAAGAAGAGAAGAGATATGAACAAACACTAACTCGCTTTCGTAGGAATCACGGTCAATTTTAGCAACTAAAGACAATCCATTTAAACCCCTAGATCGCCCTAGAGGACAAATGATTCTCTCGTAAAGGTTTCCTAAGAGATTAACCTATAACTCTCGTAATGATACATACAAGGCAAAGCATGAAAAAGAAACCAAAAATACAAGAAAAGCAAACAAATGTTTATGAAAAGACTTTTTCCAATGTACAAGCATAAATGAATGCAAATCTTTCTAAACAAGTAAGGAAGTGCACGTTTCAAGATACCCGAGGTTGATTAAAACATGAATATTCTAAGCATAGGAACTAGAGAAACGCAATCCACTTTCATCCCAAACGGTCTTACCGCGTTCTCCCTAATAGTCTCATATCTTCTCCTTGTGAGCATCTCAAAAGTTCCACAAAGGAACCAGATAAAGAGATGATTTTTGACTACTCGACGTCTTGACAATGCATCCCCTTTCCTTTGGCTTTAACTCATAATGCCCTCCTCCAATATATGACACAAACTCTAAGTCGAAAGGTCTTTCCCAATGGTTGTAACGTAAGGGCAAAAAGGGTGAGGGTAGGCTTAAAATTTTAAAATTTCGCGGTATCCCTAATTAGTGAAGCAAAGGGTGATAAAACCTTCTCCTCATAACCAAGAAATTGCCAAACAAAAACAAACTAACTTCCCAAGCTTATTCAAAGCTATAACCACAATCATATATACAAAAAGCGTAAACGCTTCTCTCCCAAGCTTAAAGGAAGCATTGTCCTCAATGCTTGAAAAGGGGAAAAGAATCACATCAAAATATTTTTGTTTTTTCTTATTTTCACTTTTTCAGTATTTTCATTTCTTTCAAAGCAATTGTCCAAGCCTCTTTAACTTAGGACAGCTTTTACAATTTTTGCATTTGCATTGTCCTTGCCTTTTTTTACTTTGGACGGCTTTTTCATTCATTCGTTTGCCATTATTCACACAAAAATCACAAAACAAACTTGATTTCAAGCAAACCAAATATCCAAACTCCTCCACCACAAACTCCAACAATAATGATCAATTGCTTCACAAAAACTAAGAATGGAAACGAAAATCAAACAAAAGGCTCAAGATCTAAAGATGTGGTTAGAAAAGAAGGGAAAAGGCTCAAATGGTTAGCAAGTAGGCAAATGTAAACCCAATAAACTAAAAAGAAAGAAATCTAACCAAGAAAAGAAAAATTACCACCCCGAAAAGATGCCTTTGTCAACCGTAGATGGGTCGGTCTCGTGTTTGAGAATTACGAGTCAAGATTCTAGATTAGGTCCGCAATAGTCAAGGATCCATGCCGCTCATGCGAATATATGTTGAAGGCTTGAAAATTAATGAACCTCACATGGATGTAGCAAAAACTCACTATTGGTGTCAATTCGACTATAGGAAGAAACTACCAACATGCCACAAACAAGTAGAATCTGGTTTCATGGTCCCACTAGTTCTAACCAACTACCTTAGCATGCTTTATCCTAGAATCAACCAAGCGTACTCTCAAACCGTGCACATCGTTACCATTTAGGAAGAAAAGAATTCAATCATACAAGTCCAATTGTTATTATGTCCAAAGCAAGAACAAAACAAAACAAATTGCAAATTTGCCTTGATAGAAACAAAAATCTTTTTGGAGTTTTTCAAAATAAGAACATGGAAAAGCACATACAAAGGTGCATAGCATATATGATACAACATCCCACCAAACATGATAGAATACCCTCCCTCAAGCTTGAATGAGACAATACACTCAAACATAAATCATATAATCCATGGAAGGAGAAAATAAGGAGATCAATCCAACCAACCACCACATGTCCAACAAGTCTCCAACCAATAGAGAAAGAGCAAGGAAAAATATTACCGGATTTGAGGTGGGTGTATATACCCGCAGATGACCCAATTAAACCTTTCAAAGCTAATTTCCTCAAGAATTGAACCTTGCCTTCCATATGCTAGCAAAAATAGGAGTCAAACTTCCTTGATCTTGATTCAAATCGAAGCACCAAAGTATATCTAGTCATGTACCTAGCAAAAGGCACACAAACATTTCCATGAGAGATAATCTATTCTAAAAAAAATGAAAGCAATAAAACACGGGTTACTTCTCGAGAAAGGCTTGCTTAAGGTCCAAGCTTGACCACTCTAGAAAATAATAATTCAACGCACGCAAGAGCTTGTCAAATGCACTACTACTCATTTCATATGAAAGCTAGTGTGCACATGAAAAAAATAAGGCATGGAACAAGCTTAGTGCACACCTGTGAGGAGAATGATGCCAATAAAAGGAAGAAGAAGAATCAAAAGAAAATTCAACAAAATCTGAAGAAAAGGAAAAAGAAGAAGAAAAAGATGGCAAACTCCCTTCACAATATTTTTGGGTAGCAACATCACCCTTTTCCTTAATAATAGATAAATGAGGAATTATAATCCTCATAGACAAGGGGGTCCCCAACAGGCTTATTGACAAAAGAAGGGAGAGAAATAGGATTGTAAGGGATATGGTTGAATCTTCTTGAAAACCGGGTATGAGAAAAGGGAAAAGAGGTAGCTATTCCCTCACCACAAGGTCTCACATCGCCTATGAGGGCATAAAAATCAATCATAGAACCTTTAAAAGAAGAACACTCATGATCATCATCTCCCTCAAACATCCAACTTCCAAGAGGAACAACATAATCTCCTCCGCTACATCCATGAACAACAACTCCCTCAACTTCCTTAAATTCCAAAGTCTCATAACCATGCATGAATGGATGTAAATTCATTTCAAAATCATCTCTCTCCCATGAAGCATTCTCAATGAAATTACTTATTAAAAGGCTATGGGTATTCCTTTGACACACAATAAACACATTGGACATAACCTTAAGCAAGTCCAAATACTCATGGGTAGAAGAATCACATAGATACACTTGAGACTCATCACAATCAACAAAGGAAGAGAAGTCTATATTCAAAATATCATCAAAATCATCATCACTCTCAACTTCCTTTCCTTCACTCCTATGCTCAACAATACGATCCTCATACACTCTTGGTTGCTCGTGAATATCAAAAACATCATTCTCAACACACACATTGGATTTAGAATTTTTACAAGCAAGTCTCAAGAGTGATATTTAGCGTTCTAGCTCTTCTCTCCTCCATTAGAGCTTCCCAATTAGCATTAAGAGATTCAAAAGTTGTATGAGAATGAGGCTCAACAAA
The DNA here is from genome assembly GCF_001683475.1 of Chenopodium quinoa. Taxonomy (NCBI): domain Eukaryota; kingdom Viridiplantae; phylum Streptophyta; class Magnoliopsida; order Caryophyllales; family Amaranthaceae; genus Chenopodium; species Chenopodium quinoa. The sequence continues at coordinate 823,831 of NW_018742412.1, read as the reverse complement.
AGAAGAAGAAGTACAACCAAGATTGGAAGAATCAACATTAAAAGAATGAGCATATACATCACATTAGGGGATAGGGCCACAATCAAATTTATGAGATTTGTTAACTTGAGAATGCACATCATTATTATGAATAAAAGGAGAAATAAAATCGAAAGCATTTGTACTATGTTCAACTATTGGATCATGTGACATATCATGGGAAATCATGCTAGTATTAGAAGAATTAAAACATTGCACATCAAAATTAGAAGCACGATTACCCCTATTATATACTTCCCAAGAAAACCAAACATAAAATTCCCAAGCATCATCAATTGAAAATGCTCTAAATCTACCATTATGCATTCCTTCAACTATATCCCTAGTTTGCTCATTTAAACCAAAATAACAAATCTCACAAGGCTCCCAAAGACTACAACGATGAAAGTCAACAAATCTCTCAACTCTATGGAAATAATCACAAAAAGGCTCATTGTCAAATTGAGGAAAAGATAGACATGCCATTTTTTATACAAATCAAACAAAAATCAAATGAAAGAAAAGTATATACAAAGACCTAGACTCAAGCAATAAAAAACACTCAAACATAGACACCGCTCCCCGGCAACGGCGCCATTTTGACGAGGGGTGAAACTAGGTCGTTGAAACTAATCCTCCCTTGGTCAAACTAAATTTATATACACTTAACAAACCTATATACAAGTATAGAGGCAAGTCAAGGGTCAAACCCAAAGGAAAGGTAATGTTCAAGCACTCTCAATTATGCGCCTAAGATAGGTCAAAGTCTAAGGATTAAAGGTAAACACTAACCAACTAACAAAACTAAGAACCAAAAAAAATAAACACTTGGAACGAGGATCAACAAGTAATCATGACAATTGTAGCAACTCGAGAACAATATGCAAATCAATGGTTGTAAACACTAATGGCAAGCACAATCAAAAGAGCCAACAAGCTATCTCCTAGAGGTTAAACTAGCGCCAACTACGAGAGACTATAACTAGGAGCATCACTAATTAAGCTCAATCGACAATTACAATTCCTAAATCAATGGTCCATATCATTAGAAACTACAATGCAATCTAGCATAATTCTCAAGGCCTAATCGAATTACACACATGCAAACTTCCATTAATCACTTTAAACAATTAATCAACACAATCCCAAAAATTAAGCATAATCAATCAATAATACAAGTTTCACCCAATTCCTAGCAAGCAACTACTCTAACATCATCATCTAATCAACTAACAACTAAAGAAATTAAGAATCAATTAACAATATATGAAGAACAACTACACTAATAAACAATCAAACATCAAATACAAAACAAACAAATATGAAATCAAACAAAGCAATAAAATGAGATAGAGTTAAGAATGCTCATTGATAATAGAGAAGACCTTCAACACAAATGTCACCATTGAATCTTAAATCTCTCAATCATCATTGAAATTCCTCAATTTCTCTCTCTAAAATCTACTCCTAAACTAACCCTAAAACAAGAGAGAGAAGCTCTCAACTTATCTAAGAATATGATCTAAAATGTGAAATGAAGCTTATTCTAAACTTGCCCCAAAAATGTGAAATGAAGCTTTCTTATTGCCATGAGCTTGCTCCAAAGGCTTCCTCCACCTTAGTAAATCACCAATATCAAGACCCAAACCTCGTACAATACCTACAACCACGAAAAAAGGGCAAATAAAGGAGAAAAGACTAGAAAAACCATAGAAATGCAGAAAAGCTACAAAATAAGAGAGAAAAGGTAAAACCAAGACCAAATGCATAAAACTAAGCGTTTATTAAGCATGAAAGCTATAAAAAGAGGAAGAAAATAACCTAAACGCTCATCAAATGGGTGCCATTTATGACACCCATCAAACTTACATTGGATTATGGAAAATATTAATAAGGGATGAGATCTACTTCCTTTAGCTTCGAAAAACAAGAAAAACTGAGCTTTCTAGAGATAGAAAGGGTCAAAAATGGTGAAGCAAGAAGAGAGAAAATGCAAACTGAAAAACGCTCAACCAAATCTGTTGCGCGTGACAGACCTGTGCAACTCTGAATAATGCGCGCGCCTGGCCAGCGCGACCTACTGAGTTGCGCGCGGATACTGGTCACTAAAATAACCGGTATCTAGATTTTGATTCGTTTGATCATTTTTCAACGGCTTTTGCTCGTTATTAGACGTAATGGCGAGCAAATTATCAAAATCATTTAACTGCTTTGCATTTTGTAGTTTATCTTCTTCTTTATTAGTTTTTTTATCATTTTTCATGCGCACTGTGATTTGTGCCTTCCTAAGCATACGTTTTGAACATTTTTCGTAAATAAGTCTTAAGACATTCCGTAGTGGGGCTTTACATGAAAGCTGACATAGACAGGTTTGTCATTTTTACTGTACTGACGTTATAAATGTCCGAATTTTCTTCTATTTTCACGTCCAAACAAAAACGGAAGGCGTCATCATGCAGCTTAAAAATGCAAGGCGTATCGTACAGCGTAAAATTGTATGGCGTAGGTGTTGCAGAAAATTTCTCTTCAGCCCAAGCTTTGCGAGATCTACCTCTCGGAACTACAAGGTATAGGATTACATTACGCGTTAGCTCACGAGTCGAAAAGCGCGCCAAACCATTAGGAACAAACACTTCTTGATTGGAAGCAAATACAGTAATTAGTGAGCGTACTAGCTTACTGGACAGTTAGGGTGTCCGTCCACCCCCTGTATAAAGAGCGACGACACGATGTCGCACCTATATAGTCACGTGCCCCCAGTCCTGAGACACGTGTACTCATCTTGTGGACAAAAGTGCTGAGAGAGTTGCTGACTTTCTTCTCTCTCACTTGATTTGGATATGTGCCTCCAGTCTTGAGACATATATTTATATCTTGTGGACATCTGGCTCGAATTCCGAAACATTTAGGCTCGAATGCCGAAAATGTCTAGGCTCAAATGCCGAAAACACATTTTTCATATTTTTACTTTGTTAAAGTCAGGATAAAGTTTCAATGACATATCGAGGGTCTTTAGACCAACAATGACATGATTGAAAAGAAATCATCCCCTTTACTCCCTTTTTTAAACCGATCTCTTCTCATGATTTGACATCACCCAAAACACCTTTAGTTGTAAATGTCATATACAAAAGCAAAGGATCAATCTAGCTTCTTTAGCGAGTTAAGACTAGATATAACTTTTTCTGGCCTTAATAGCTACTTGTTTCATACACTTAGCGAATCAAGGATCATTTTTACGTCCTTAACATTTCTGAAAGATTCTATGCTCTTTGAGAACTTCGCAGAATGAGTCTCGGATTTATTTCCTTGACTACTTTGATCCTTGTCTATTCTAGATTCAATCAAAGTGGGGGCTAACTGTAGACATCTACTTTTGGCCTCCTATCCCGATAGGAAGTGCAATGACAATAAATAAAACCATCTTCGTGTTGGATCGAAGTGAAGAATGCTTACGGATAACTTGTTAAACCAAAAACACAAAAGACTAGCCAAAACCAAGAAACAAAGTCCAATTAACTAAATCCGATCATAAATAGGCTTAAGCCCGTGCTTAAAACCAAATAATTACAGATTTAGGAGCGCCTACCTTCCCTTTATGTTAAGCCAAAACTGAGCGCCTAGGTTAAAATAAGCGCTGCCACAGAAAATAACGCGCGCATCTCAAGGAGTCGCCCTGGGCTAGCGTGCGCAACCAATTTAGTTGCGCGTGACACTCAACGCAACTGCCAGAGTTCCGCACGTGAAAGATTAAAAATTTAAAAAAAATTGGAAAATCGAATCTTGCCAAAAAGTCGCGCGTAAGACCATTAGTTGCGCAGCCTATAGCAACGCAGCTTAATCACTTGTGCTGGGTTTCCGCACGCAACTCATCCAATTGCGCGCGAAACCTGCTGTGGTAGAACGTTCAAAACCCTAAACCTACCCATTCCCTATAAATAGAGGCTTAATCCGAGGCTTAAACAGACAGAAATTAACCCTAAACTCTGGCGAAAAACTTGTGAACTTGTGCTACCTAACCCCTCTTGTCCTAAACACTTACCTCTTTTGATATTTTGTTACTACGGTGGAGGTTCTTGAACAAGATGGAGTCCATAAGTATTCTAAACGGAGATCTAGCAAAGAGAAGTGTTAAATTCCCGAGCATTTAGATCAATCACTTTTACTTTCTTGTTTAAAAGAACTTTAAATTAATTAACTAGTGTTGCTTAATCACTTTAAAAGGTTTAATTGATCAATTACACATAGTATCTTGCGTTAAATAAGATTGGAATTGAATAATTAATTGTTGGTTAATCACTTAAGCCAAGGCGAATATTGTTTTTTTCTTGTCCCATTCACGAATTTTATTAAATAAATAATAACGACGTTGCAATGTAATTCCTACTTGAATTGATGTGTGTAAATAAAATCAATAAACTTAGTTTTAGGTATCGCGTTGCATATATTGTTTGGTGATGAAATTTAAAAAAGGAAGAGCTAGTAGAGGTCGCACTAGGGCTAGGATAGCGATTCCCCCCTAAAGGAAACGTTATTTTAGTACCCTCGCTCCCGAACTCATTTCTTGTTTATGTAGACCAATTTTGGCATGGGTAAACTTAAGATTCGTGCTAATTATTCCATGAACTCCAGAAGGAAGAAAGGCGTGAACGAGGTTTATGAGTTTTCCTAAAACTCATTGGCGACTCCTACTTGTTTCTTATAAAAAAGCGTAAAGATATAATCAAATCTAATTCAAGGTCCCCTAAACAGTCAGGAATTCAAATCCTACTACACCTTAACAAGTGTAAAGTCCTAGGATTTTAAGTGGCCATGGGCATCTAAGGAAGGACCCCCTTATGATGGGATCACCCTCCTTACAGGTAATTCTGGTGGTGCAGGCAATGTTATTAAAATCGCGATTCGGATCGTAAAATCTTATGATTCTACGATCTTAATTCACCTAAACAATGTAAATCGCCAGTGGAATCGTTATGTCGTAGAATCGCTCATAGAATCGGTAGAATCGGTTAGAATCGGTGGAATCGGTACCGATGCTACGATTCCATACTGATTCTACTCCTGCAAAAAACCTGATTTTTCGAAACCCAAAACTTTTGATTCCAAAGTCAGAAATAGGCTTATAGTATGTCATTGGAAAGCTCTTGAAGTCTACATTCTAATAGAATTGGTTTCGTACATATATCATTTATATAATTTATGTTAGAGACTAAAGAGTGTAAGGGTGTCATAGTTGAACCTAACTTTAGTCTATGACTTACATATTATTCAATCTAAATCATAATAAAGCTTATGAAACATCAATTTAAATAAACTTTAAGATTCTATGCAACCATATAAATTTTGTGGGCATAAGAATGTATTCATGAGTCTCATGCACTCAACTTTGGGCATATAAAAAACACTTTGATAACATGAGTTTGTTGTAGTTGTCATTCTTTAGCTATCTTGCTAAATGAACTAACTTGACACTTAGTTTTCTATCTTTATTGGATTTTTTTTTTATCATGCATGGGTCTAGGGAAAATAACTTTACGAGTCAACAACGTTATTTTTTTCATAATTTAACAACAACTGTTGTGTACTCTCATGGTTAAGAATGTGTACCAATAATCCGACTTTATAGTTTATAGTGTATTGTTTGAGTTATGCGCATGCGAAATTACTTGAAAAACTATTTTATGTTTCTATGTCAATATTATGTTATTAACAATATATATTATTATCATTCTCATTGATATAAAATTATGTATGTAGTCATTTATTACATTTTGAAGCCCAATTTTACATTTTGGTAGAATCGTACAATTCTACGATTCGATTCAAATCCACTCATCGATTCAAAGTAGAATCTTGATTCTGATTACTTTGGGTTCAGGTGGTAGCGGCGGTGGTTTAGGCTTCCAGAATGATGAGGCGGATGATTAACCATGTTGAGCTAGTTCCCGAGCCAATGAGGACATTGTCTAATCTTGGCTTGGGGGAGATTTTTTTATTTTTGTATCTTTCTTCTTCTCTTTCTTTTATTTTAGGTGTGTGTTAGTATAGTTTTATTGCTTTCTAGTATAGCTTTATTGCTTTGATAAAAATGAAAAAAATACAAAAAAAAATTGAAAAATAAAAAAAATACAAAAATACATTCCAATGAATTGTAAATTATGCTTCCCTGTGCCCCATACTTGAAAATTGTTTTGATTCTTTGTCTATGATGATGAGCATTGTGGATAGGTTAGCCATAATTTGATACTTGATTGCGTGCATACCTTAACATGCGTCAATTTTTCCCAACTATTTGTGAATATAGTCCTTGACTAGTTGATTCGATTCGGTTAGGAATTGTGTGTTAGTTCCAGGTATGTCAATGAATTTGAGTACTGGTTTGCAACTTTGAGTAACGTATGTATGGCTCAATATTATGCACATTGAGGAGGACGAAGGCATTTTTTCTTTAAGGTTACCTTCAGATGACTGTAGATACATTTGTTCCCTTCTTGCTATCCATGTTTTTGCCTTTACTTTTTGTTGTTTATTAGCAACCTTACAAGCCGATTTGCCCCATTGAATTGGTTACTATTCCCAAGCTTGGCTCAGGGGACCTATTAGTGACTGAGGTGAGGGAGTTTTGTGGTGTGCATATTATTTGCACAATTTGAATGGATATGAAAAGTTGTTTTTGTTCTTGATTGTGTTTTATTTTTGATGATCTTGAAAGTTAAATTTCTTTGAAAAAAAAGTGTGATGATATGAAAAAAAAGAATTTAAAAAAATAGAAAAAAGGTGAAAGAAAATGAGTGAACTTCAAAAAAAATAGAAAAAGAAAGAAAAAGAGTGTAGACACCCATTTATGTCTCCCCAAAACCAAACCCGATGAAGAATGCCTTTCGTGACGAATCATAATCGAATGAAATGAAAGTATGGAAAGTCTAATGTTGTGGTTAGTTTTTATTAAAAATATTTCTTTCTGTTTTCAAAAACCTGCTCTATTTTATGAAAATATCTAATCCAGTTTAGTTTGGTCCATGACGAGGGTCCAATAATGGTGTAGTTGGATGGGGTTCGAAAATAGATTTCCAACGATAAATTATAAGCCCAATTCCAATGAATAATGAGGAAGTTATGGCAAAAATAATAAACTGGGTCCGGTTTGGTTCTTATATGCGGCCCAATGATCTAGAGGAGAGCCTATTATAAATTATCATTCCTAATGCAATTAGGATTGATTATAGTTTTCTAAAATCTTCTAGAAGGTTCTTTTAAATCCTAATGGGATTAGGATTGATAATTATGTTTTATAAGTTTTACTTGAAATAAAAGAATTATTTGTTATAAAATTACGATTTTACCCTTCGTACGGATTTTACGAACTGAGTTTATCAAAAAGTAGATTCCGTGTTGAAAACGCGTGGAAAACCTTCTACATCGTAAAACGACAGGTTTGTCGCCTGGCGACAGAAGCGTGTTTTATTCCTTTTCAAACTCTAATTCGTTTTTATCAATTCCGGACTATTTTCTTATAAATGGGGTCCCTGGATCTCTCCAATTCTTCTCTCTCTCTACGCTAAAGCTTATTCTCTCTCTCCCTCTTTCTAGTCTAGCCTTTTACAAACATAATTCCTCATACATTAGCATTAGAAACACCTAGCCAAGTTCAAAGTTGTCTTTGCCCTAGACGTGAAAGGTTTGGTATTTCTGAGGGTTTGGTCTCAAATCTCTATTTCAATTAATTAATTTAATTCTTAGATTTTATTGTTTTCCTTGAAGTTACTAACGCGTGTATTTTGTTATTAGAAAGAGATACAAGGCATCCAAGTAAGTACTTTAATTTTTTTATTGATCTTTGATATAGAAATTATGTTTAGGTTGTTATTTTGATTCCTAGTGTTATGTTAGGATCCTTTTCCTAGTATCATGTTTAGGGTAATGAATAAGTTTCTTATATCAGTTATGATTTCTATGATCCTTCTTATTTTCTTTCCTAGTATCATGTTAGGGCTAAAACTTTGATTTTTTATGTTTAGTGACATGCTGCGATTTGTTATAATCTTGTTACTATCATGCCTAGGATCTTGCTATTATTATTATGCTTTATTTTTAACATGAACACAATTATTCTTAATTATAATTGTTATGATAATTATTTTGATGATGATTATTATGATTATTGTTATGATTATTATGTTGCTTGATATTTATTATTGTTATTGCTTGATCATGCCTTTTATGCATGTTTAAAGGGAATTTGTACTTGTAATCACTCTTAATAAGATAATTAATAATCTTGTTAGGGTTTATTTGATTATAATTCAAGTTATCGCCAATAATAGTTTTTTTTGTGCATTAATATTCAACCAACATAGATAAACAGGATTATGGTTAACCTATTGATTGCATGTTAGTAAAAAAGCGCACATGAATACGAGAAGAATAAAGTATTTGCCTATTATTAGGGCGGGTTCTTTCTCTTTTAGATTTGATTTTTACCTTCATCCCCGAACTTCCAGTCTTGGTTACAGACCTATTGGAGTTGACGTTCTCATGGATCGTTAAGGGGTGTAACCTTCACCCTGTGAACGGCTTACAAGTTCCTATAACTTTTTGGCGACTCTTTTGCTTTAGATTCTTTCCCTTTGGACGCCACCATGCTTAAGTGTATGATCACAGTGGGGCTCAAGTTTGGGATAGTGCTTGAAATATTCCCTACAGTTTTTGGCGACTCCACTGGGGAGAATTTCTATGTTAATTCCTTAAATTTATTTTGGCAATGATTTAGAATGAGTGGATGAGACTTTAAATCTAAGTATTTTATGTGTGCAACTTTGTTTGTTATTATTGGCATAAGCATAAAAAAGGTTCTCATTAGAAAGACCATCCGTGATTAGTAAAAAACATAGGATTTTTACACGTAGGAAGTTTAAGAAATATCTTTCACAACTATAACTGAAATAATACTGCGAAAATCGGAAAATTCTAAGAACACAAAAAGCAGCTGAGGCATGTAAGAACTAGCGTCTAGAAAACAGAGTGATGATCCGTGCCCTTTATGGCACCTTTAGGCTATGTTTTCTTTATATTTCTATGCTAGTTTTTAGTCGTTTATGTCGTGTTTTAGGGAATAATGCTTGATTTGCGTGTTTGTGTGTTAGTTTAGAGAAATGCGTGCTTTTAATGGTTTTCTTATTATTTTATTCATTTCTCGACTATTTCCCTCGCTTCTCCGTTTGTTTTACTTGTTTTGTAGGTGTGTCGAGCTTCCCGGGATTTAATCATCATGGAGGGAGCTCAAGTGCATTCAAGGAATTTAACGGAGCCAAGTTAGGGAAGCCAAGCACGCAAGTCAAGCCAATCCAAGAAACAAAGGAATATGAAGGCTTGCAAAGTATCAAAAAGGACTTTTGTGCATTGTTTCGACCATATCTTGAGTTCTACAGATCTGATTGAGATAATTCAAGTTGGGTTAGAAACTAGACTTGAAGAAATTTCCAATGATAGGTTGCACACCTTCATACAATTCATAGATTGTGAGTTACAGTCTTCCAAATTTGGCCCTCAAAATCTGTCGCAACCTATTTCTGCCGATTTTAGGCAGTAAGTCCCCGAGGGCTGGCTGATAAGCCGTCTTATCAAGGGTTGAGAGAAGAGTTTTAGGGTGTGTTTTGATGTTGTGCATGAGTTTTTAATAGCTTTTGTGAGTTTCGGGGCGGTGATCTCACTTGTGTGCAAAAGCCGGGATTTATAGGTGTTAGTGAGTGAGTTCGGGAACTAATGAGGAGGATTATAGAGTATGGACCTTAGCTCGTGATTTGAGAAGCGTGATGGAGCTTGGAAGAGCAAGGGAGAAAGCTTGAGTAAAGGTGAAGCAAAGCTAGAAGAAAGAGCAAAGAAGACAGCAGAAGACAGCAGAACCGCTGCCAGGGCCGCTGGCAGCTGGCCAGAGCCGCTGGCAGCTGGCCAGAGCCGCTGGCAGCGGGTCAGCCAGAGAGGACGAAGTGTTTTGCTGCTTTAGCCGCTGCCAGCGGGTCCCGAGCAGCTGGCAGCGGGTCTTCCAGATTTCGGGGCCTGTTTTGGTTATTTTTCAGCAGTTTGCTTTGTCTTGGCTCGTGTTTTGTATTTATTTATTATTTTTATTATTGTTTTATGTTATTTAAGTATGGAAACATATATATAGTCTATTTTTTATGAAGAGTTAAAGAAATTAATTAGTGAGAATTAAGTTAGAGAGAAGTAAAAGTTTTCTAGGGTTCTTGGCAAATTTCAGAAATCTTTGTTTTTGAATTAGAATCCATGGAAGCTTAATCTTCCGGATTCTTGGTTAAAGATTGAAGCTTTTGGCTACGAATTGTGAGATTTCTCTTCTCTTTATTATCTATTGAATGTTTATTATTCCTTTGAATTATTTCATGATTTGCTTTAATCAATTGCTAGGTTAGAATTGTTAGATTCGCTTGCATCTAATTAATCTTTCCAAAGTAGCAACTTTGGGTTATGAATGCATGCTTTTGATTGATAACTTAAAGAGGGAATAATATTATTGAAGAAATTAGACCACTTGTGTTAATTTATTCAATCCTTGTTGATTTCTCCGTTTATGTTCTTCTTGTGGATGATTTAGAGCGCTTGTCTTAAATTATACATTAGAAAGGGTTAGAAAGGAGCGCTTTGCTATTTCTAATTAGCTTATGAGAATTTAGAATTTAGAATTCTACAACAAGGTGTTCAATAGTGTTTGATTGAAGAGGCTTCTATGATCAATTTGTATGTTCAATTGTGGATTTCGCATAACCAAGACCGTTATTCTCATTGATTGCATACTATTTACGTTCATTATTCTGATTTAGTTTAATTGTCACCATTGCTTGTCAAAACCCCCTTGTTACTTAGATTACTACGTTCCTAGAGTAATTCCACTTAGGTTTGCAGTTATTAGTCCCTTTTTCCCTGTGGATTCGAACTCGACTCCCCTAACTACGTTTATTTGCAGTTAGCTTAGTTGTGATATTTTTGGTTGCATACGACTGAGGCACACCACTGGCCGTGGGCTCCCCGCGGGCGCGGGCATTGGCTGCGGGCGCGGATTCCGAGGTGTTTGTTCCCCTCCGCGGTCGCGACCGATTTCTCTGAGGGCGCGGGCGGTGCGGGCTTCCGGGTCTTTTACTATTTTAAGCTTCTTTTCTCCTTTTGTTTATAGATAGTTTTTTGGGTTTTGACATAATTCATTCATGTAATTCTTAGTTTTGAGAATATTTTTCTCTCTTTTAGGTTGAGATATTCTCTCTCTAGATTTGGCTAGATTAGGAGTAGTTTTAGAGAGAGAAAGTGAAGGATTTCAATGGTGATTGAGATATTGAAGATACAAGGGTGAAAATTGTGTTCAAGATCTTCTCTATTATCAATGAGCATTCTTAACTCTATCTCACCTTAATGCTTTGTTTAATTTCATTTTTGTTTGGATTGATTTTGATGGTTGATGCTTGATTAGTGTAGTTATTCTTGATATTTTGTTGATTCTTGATTTCCTTAGTTGTTAGTTGATAGATGATGATTCTTGAATAGTTGTTTGGCTAGGAATTGGGTGAAACTTGTATGATTGATTAATTGTGACTAATTTGGGAATTGTGTTGATTGATTGTTGAGATTAAACTGATTAATGTAGGTTTGCATGTGTGTAATTTGATTAGGCCTCGAGAATTATGCTAGATTGCATTGTAATTGCTAATGACACGAACAATTGATTTAGTAATTGCAATTATTGACTGGTTTTGATTTGATTCTCTTAGTTTTTTATTCATAGTGAACCCTAGCTTAACAATTAGGAGATAGCTCTTTGATTCCAATTGATTACTCTTATCATTAGTTTTTTACAACCTTTGATTGGCATGCTCTTCTCAAGTTGTTGCAATTGACATGATTACTTGTTGATCCCCGTTCCTAGTGTTTTATTACCTTGGTTACTTGTATCGTTAGTTGTTAGTATTCACTCTTACCTTCGTCTTCGACCTAGCTTAGGCGCATAATTGAAAGTGCTTGAACATTACCGTTCCTTTGAGTTCGACCCTTAACTTGCCTCTATACTCGTATTTTGGTTTGTTAAGCGTTTATAAATTTTAGTTTGACCGAGGGAAGATTAGATAACGAACTAGTTTTCCCCTCATCAAGTGCGTCGCCTCAAAAATGGCCTCATTGCCTGGCGAAAATTTTGTTGTCTGGCGACGAAGCTATTTTCTGGCGACAGACTCTGTTGTCTAGCGCCGAGTTCTTCCAATACCGAGCCAGAACTCTATCTTCTTGTTTTTACTGGTTCTAGCACTGTTGGCTCGATTCTACTTCCTGATTAAGATTTTCTCTCTTTTCTGAAAACCATATGTGTTCTACATATGCACATAACCATCTGGGAATTCATTCTCCATCTACCCAATCGAACGATCTTGGAAACGAAGGGTACATCCGAGAATGTTGAATTCACCAAACCATGGAAGCGATTTTAACTTGCGGGGTCCCATCCACACGCGCCAAACCTTCCAAAGGTAAGGCTTCCGCGCGGTGCATCAGGACTCATAACCACAGACCCTCTTTAACTAACCCAAATCCTGAACTTTAGAGAACTGGATCCATGGTTAGGTTACAAACTCATTGCATCATGTTGTGACTATTTGACTACTTGTGCATTATTTGCTTGTGCATACTTACATGTGATTAAGCTAACCGTTTGGTTTGACTTGTGTTTGTAAATAAGTCTTAATAAACTAACCAATGACTAAAGGACTGTTCTTAATTAATTGATTAATTAATTTGAACTAATGAATAAACCTAAAATCGAGTCATAGTTCCTTTAAGTCAACCTACACAAGCGTCAACCTGTTTTGGTTATATCCGGAGTTCTAGGAAGTGTTATGAGTCGTACAACCTACGGATCTGTAGCCCCGAGTTTTATCTTTAACTTGGAGTTCGTTGGTTTCATCCCAATCAGAGTCACATATCAAAAGTTATGACTAAAATATTACAGTCTGTCCAGTTTAATGTATATACATGAAGTCTTAACTTAGTCTTTGTTCGAGTCTAGTCACATTGTCTAGCCACATGGTTATGACATAAGTCTTAACATATCACCTACACTCACAAGTCTTAGCACACACTTTGTACATACTCTTTTCACACCATGACCATGTCTTAGGTTCATGCATGAGTCGGTTTTTTCCGTCATTTGAGTTGGGGGTACATTCTATTCCTAATTTTTTCATATCTCTCCATTTATATCATCTTTCCATTCTCTACATGCTTTCTCTATATCACCAACTTCATTCTTCCTACCTTCTTCCATCCATGCATGTTGAATCGAGTTTGAGTCATGTGATTGACATAAAAAAATGAGGGTAATGATGAAACAAATGCACAAGGCAAGCTTCTCACCAAGATTTCATGCTTTCTTCTTCTTTTTTCAAACCCTTCTCCAATAAGTCTAGCATAATCACCCTTCATCCTCCTTGAATTTATTTCTTAGAGTTTGATTTTTACCCTTCACTTTTTAAATAAAATGAACATTTATTTCCTTGAATATGACCATTGCATATATATATATATATATATATATATATATATATATATATATATATATATATATATATATATATATATATATATATATATATATATATATATATATATATATATATATATATATATATATGTATGTATGTATGTATGTATGTATGTATATAACCATGCCTAACTAAGAACAAGGTACACCAATGATTAGAGGCACCCCTTGTAGCCTATCATATCATCTTCCCCCTTTCAAATACACAATCCTTTCTTGATAAACCACTTTGAGCATCGTCTAACGATAGACCTTTCTTTCTTCAACCCACATCTACTTAACCTTGGGATGTGAAACTCATGTAATTTTCAAAGAACAAAAGCTTGAATGATTCAAAAGATTAAAATAGCAAAAATAGAAACAATAAAAGTGTACAAAAGGGCAAGTGTTCCAATGTTTTTGATATAAAAATGTCTTTGACATGAACACGTCTCAGATTGCGTATCTTATTGAGCGCTCAGTACCGTGTCTGAGAAACATGAATGCCATGTGAATGATAGACCGCATGATCGGGATTGCCCACAATTATAAAAAAAGACTCAAACATGAAAAATGCAAAAGCAAAAAAAATAAGAGAGCAAAAATATAAAAGTGCTCATTTTCTATATAGTAATCCTTTTTTTTCACTTTTCTACATTGTGCTCCAACATATATCACTTTCAACACTATAACCCCAATATATTTTTTGTTTCTATACGGTAACCTTGTCGTTATCCTGCCGTTAAAAAATTCTGTTAGTGGGGCCCACTCTCTATTATTAATATTTTTTTATCGATTTGTGCGTTGAAAATTATTCCGTCAAAGGTTTTAGGGTCTATTTTGGCCTTTAGGGGTCCAAATTGAGCTCAGATTTGGCAAAATAATAACGTAAATGCCTCATTTTGCTTATTAAGAAATGTCTCGATTTACGTGTTCACATTTTAACACACAAAACAAGGCATTTACGTTATTTTCTTTTTTGTGAAATCTGAGTTCAATTTGGAGTCCTAAACAGCCCCCGAAACCTTTGATGGAATATTTTTAAACGCTCAAATCGACGAAAAATTATTAATAAATGGAGAGTGGGCCCCACTAGCAGAATTTTATAACGAGAGGATAACGACAAGGTTACCTTATGTAATCAAAAAGTATATTGGGGTTACAGTATAGAAAGTGATATATGTTGGGGCACAACGTAGAAAAGTGAAAAAAACAGGGTTACTATATAGAAAAACCCAAAGAGAATTTAAAAGTGAGAAACCTCAAGCATAATAATACAAAGAATCAAAAGCAAGGTTGCACACCTTTGGGGCTAGTCTAGGGTCTTGAGCTTTTAGCCCTTCTTCTTCAAACCTTTATGCTAACCACGTTACAACCCTTAAAAATAAATTTTTGAGGTGTACACACACTTGTGTGAGGTTCGGCTAGAGCTACATTTGGCCTGATTCCTAACGGATACGTAGGCAACCTCACATCGAGGTGCAGCCGTAATAAAAATGCATTCATATTCACATTCACACACTAACACCATGATCATATCAAGGGATCCCTTGTTCTCATCCCTATTCATGTAGAGATAGACTTGGGGGCTTGATCCTTACATTATTAGCCTACCCAGCCTAAGAGTCACCAGCATTTGACTCTTTTCAATATATTTTTTTCACACACTTAGCCCTTGCGGCCTAGCCTTAGTGTCACTTTGACACACTGCAGAGATATATGACCAAATAGTCCTTCCCTTAGGAACCCTTTGTCGTGAAATCTTAACACAACGTTGAAGCACACTTTGTCATAACAAAATCACTCATCACCCATCATTGCACCACAAAGTATGAAGTACTTAGCCTCCGCGCCTAAGTCACCTAAATACTTTCATTATCAAGTCAACTAGGATAGTCTAAGATGCTACAATCCTTGTACTATCAGAGACAACGTTAATGGATTAAGCCCATTCAACATGCACCTTAAAAAACTTCGCTTCTTTCTTTTTTCGCGTCTTTCTTTTTCAGGAGAAAGTCGAAACCCTCCACAAAAATGACGGAAATTTTTGTTTTTTTTTCTGCATTTTGAGTCATGTACATATCGAGCTTCATGAGTCAACACTATGCACACACGAGTCACACAAAGTAAGTCATCATTCAAGTTTATACCTTGAGTCATGTCAAGTCAGTGAGTCAAGCAACACTAAGTCATAGGTCAACCCTAAAGAAAGTTAAGCAAAGTCCTATAGTCCAAAATATAAATGCAGGTATATTCAGGTGAGCTAGAACATTCCCGGATTTTTTTCGAAAAGCCGCGAATGAAAACCTGACTCCAGCGTCAGACGACAAGGCTGTCGCCTGGCGACAGAGTGAGAACGCGGCAACAATATGTTCTTGCGAGCGCCGGTGCAGTGACCAGATGCGTAGTCCCATATTGGATTATGCGGACCTCATAAAGCAATTTTGGGTTCCTTGGTACGCCAATTAGCCCCTATAAGGAAATTGACAAGATTAGCCCCTATAATCTTTCTTTCTGTATTCGAAAACCTGCTCTATTTTATGAAAATATCAAATCCAGTTTAGTTTGGTCCATTATGAGGGTCAAATAATGGTGTAGTTGGATATGGTTCGAAAAGATCTTTCCAACGATATATTATAAGCCCAATTCCGATGAATAATGAGGAAGTTATGGCCAAAATACTAAACTAGGCCTGGTTTGGTTCTTATATGCGGCCCAATGATCTAGAGGAGGGCCCATTATGAATTATCATTCCTAATGCAATTAGGATTGATTATAGTCTTCTAGAATCGTCTAGAAGGTTCTTTTAAATCCTAATGAGATTATAATTAATAATTATGTTTATGAGTTTTACTTGGAATAAAAGAAGTGTTTTTTATGAAATTACGATTTTAACCTTCGTACGGATTTTACAACCTGATTTTATCAAAAAGTACATTCCGCGTTGAAAACGCGTGGAAAATCTTCTGCATCGCCAAACAACAGGTTTGTCACCTAGCGACAATTTCGTCGCCTGGCGACAAGCCCTGTTGTTGGCGACAGAAGCGTGTTTTATTCCTTTTCGAACTCTGATTCGTTTATATCAATTTCACACTATTTTCTTATAAATAGGGTCCCTGGATCTCCATTTTCAATAACCAATTCTCAACTAGAATTCTCTGATTCTTCTCTCTCTCTCTAAGCTAAAGCTTATTCTCTCTCTCCCTCTTTCTAGTCTAGCCTTTTACAAACATAATTCCTCATACATTAGCACTAGACACACCTAACCAGGTTCGAAGTTGCCTTCTCCCTAGACGTGAAAGGTTTGGTATTTTTGAGGGTTTGGTCTCACATCTCTATTTCAATTATTTAATTTAATTGTTTGATTTTATTGTTTCCTTGAAGTCACTAACGCGTGTATTTTGTTATTAGAAAGAGATACTTGGCATCCAAGTAAGTACTTTAATTTTTTATTGATCTTTGATATAGAAATCATGTTTAGGTTGTTATTTTGATTCCTAGTGCCATTTTAGGATGCTTTTCCTAGTATCATGTTTAGGGTAATGAATAAATTTCTTATATCAGTTATGATTTCTATGATACTTCTTATTTTCTTTCCTAAAATCATGTTAGAATCATGTTAGGGCTAAAGCTATGATTTTTTATGTTTAGTGACATGCTAGGAAATGTTATAATCTTGTTAGTATCATGCCTAGGATCTTGTATTATTATTATGCTTTATTTTTAACATGAACACGATTATTCTTTATTATAATTGTTATGATAATTATTTTGATGATGATTATTATGATTATTGTTATGATTATTATGTTGCTTGATATTTATTATTGTTATTGCTTGATCATGCCTTTTATGCATGTTTAAAGGGAATTTGTACTTGTAATCACTCTTAATAAGATAATTAATAATCTTGTTAGGGTTTATTTGATTATAATTCAAGTTATCGCCAATAATAGGTTTTTTTGTGCATTAATATTCAACCAACATAGATAAACAGGATTATGGTTAACCTATTGATTGCATGTTAGTAAAAAAGCGCACATGAATACGAGAAGAATAAAGTATTTGCCTATTATTAGGGCGGGTTCTTTCTCTTTTAGATTTGATTTTTACCTTCATCCCCGAACTTCCAATCTTGGTTACAGACCTATTGGAGTTGACGTTCTCATGGATCGTTAAGGGGTGTAACCTTCACCCTGTGAACGGCTTACAAGTTCCTATAACTTTTTGGCGACTCTTTTGCTTTAGATTCTTTCCCTTTGGACGCCACCATGCTTAAGTGTATGATCACAGTGGGGCTCAAGTTTGGGATAGTGCTTGAAATATTCCTAACAAAGAGAAAAAAGGAAAAATGTGTTATATGTTCAAATGTCCTAATTGGAGGTTGATCAAAAGAAGAAAATTTAATATTGTGTTTCAATGGAAAATAAAGTTTGTTATTCACTCAAGTTTACATTGTTATATGTTTGTGAGTGAAATTGTAAGTGTTGGGATTTGTTTTTTATGATTGGAGTTGTTTGGTGAATTTTTGGTGGAGTTGAGTTATGTTGGAGATGATTGGTCATTATTTATTTTTAACCTTGGTTTTATTAGGAATTTGGCTCCCTTAAGCACGTCTTTACTCTCACATTTTCCCAAATTTATCCTACCTTTTACCCTTACCTTACATTACAAACTTTGAAGACCTTTCGACCTTTGTGCATAGAGTTGTGTGAATGTGAAATTAGTTATTTATCAATGCAAAGAATGACTTGAAATATTCCTATTCGACTATTAAGGTTGAGTTTAGGTTTTCTTAAACATGCAAGAGTGTGAGTTGGGTTGGTATGGAGAGCGATCGAGTCCATCTTTTACTCGCCACATAAATAAGAGTTGAGTGTGTGAGCACTAGTCTTGAATTCTATATGCTCTTGTGGTTTGTTCTATTTGACAGTTGGTAGGGAAGATGAGTGATTGGATGGATGATATTGGTTGATGTTGATGCATGCTTGTTGGATTTGCCTTGAATTGGTTGCTCTTGATTTTGACTATTTGGGGTGAGGCATGTATTTATTTATTCATTGATGAGCTCTTTGCTTAGGAACAAGCAAAGGTTGGATTGGGGGAGTTTTATATGTCTGTTTTATATAGTACTTTATCCCCGTCCCTTGGTCATAATTGGTAGTGTTTTTGGCACTTTAGAGCCACTTTTATTACAATTGGTGTTATCTGGTGTTTTCGTAGTTTTGTTGGGAATTTCACTTTTGGAGCATTTTCCCGGGATTTTATGGAGTGACTACGAGCATTGGATGAGCACGACCACTTTTCGTAACCCAAGGCCGGTTAAATTCATCAAACCTATGATTAAGGGCTCGACTTTAAAGATACCAAGGCATTGGACCGAGTGAATAAAGCCCTAAGGAGGATATTTGATTTGGGCCAAGTCACGAGCCCAATCAAGAAGCTCAATGTGCCTAAGTGCCCTTGCCCGACCAAAGAGATCTCGCCCGAAGGCACGCCTGACCGGGCGGGGCGAAAGAAGAAAAGAAGTCATTGACCCGAGCTTGCGCTTGACCTAGCGCGAGAGAAGACTTCTGATTGAAAAGGCGTGCCTGATCGGGTGGTGTGGCGCCAGACCGGGCGCGTGTCTCTGAAGAAGGTTTAGGCATCGTTTAGTTTGTTTAAGTTTAGGATTTTCTAGCTTAATATAAATACTTTTTTGTTAAGCAAGTTTAGGACTTCTTTTAGCTCTTCTCTTAGACTTTCTCTCTCTACTTAGTTTTATTTCATCTCTTACTTTCTCTCTCTTCAACTTTACACTTTGTTCTTGATTCAACTCATTATTTCCATTAACTTCGGTAACGATTTCTTCCTTATTAATTTCAGTAATTTTATTTCTTTAATTTATCATGACTTGTTTAATTGCTTTGATTAGTTTAGATTTAATTATGTATGAGTAGTTTTGTTTCTAGGGTTTATGGGGATCCATAAATAATATGAAGGGGTAATTTATTGTTGGTAATTATCAATGCTTAATTAATTTCCTATTGATTGATTTAATGCTATGCAACTAGACTTGCGCATTTCTTTTATGTACGAGTTCAACAATGTTAATTCGAGATTCGAGAGATGAGAATTGATATTTAGGCTTAGTTTTAATAGGCGGACTAATTTATAAATGGTTAAGTCGAGATTCGAGAGATGAGATTTATTACCGGTAAATTAACTATATTGTTGTAATACGTAGAGAAAGCTCTTTATGATCTGATTAATTGATGCATTGATGATTGATTATTATGTTTTACCTTGGAATATTATTTATTGGAGAACGTATGCCTTAGGTCTTTTATTCATTGATTTCCCCCTACTTTTATTTCTCCCTACTTTTATTCTTCGTAGTATAGTTTCTTTATATAACAACAAATTTGTAACTTAATAATTTAGATTACTCTTAATTAATTAGGAATAAATTGACTTGTTTTCCTATGGTTCGACCCTTCTTCCCTATCTGCATAGTTAGTGGACTTAGGAATTATATTTGATAAGGTAATACCACTTTAGCGTGTCAGTTGCACTTAGATTTTTTTAGTGTGATTCATCATCAATAAATTGGATAAATAATTATGTGAAAAATTGTATTCAACAAATCCATTAGAACATTGGGAAAAGGATTAGGCATTTGCTAAGATAACTCTAACAAATCCTGATAAAGATTATTAGAGTAAGACAAATGGTCTATACCTACCATGATATACAGGAATTTGATGAACAAATAAAAGAATTTCTAAATAAAAAGCTAATTAGAAATAGCAAGAGTCCTCATAATATTCCAGCTTTCATGGTAAGAAATCATGTGAAAGAGAAAAAAGGTAAAGCTAGAATTGTCATTAATTATAAACAGCTAAATGACAAAACTATTTTTGATGGATATTACATTCCTAATAAAATTGTGTTATTTTATAGAATACAAATAGCCACATGATTTTTTAAAATGGATTGTAAGTGTGGCTATTGGCAAATTAAAATGGAAGAAGAAAGTATTCCATTAACTGGGTTAGTGCCCCTCAAGGGTAGGGTGAGCATGGGACGGGTACCAGTACCGTTAGTACTAACGGTTTGGGTACCCGATAAACAAAATTCCTAAAATTGATATCCATAACCCGAACCAATAAGTTTGGGTATCCAGACTTCGAGTACCCGGATTTTCGGATCGATTATCGGGTACCCAATAAGATATCCAATAATAATAATTAAACTTAATTATGTAGTTATTATGATATAATTTACCACTAATTAACAACAATATCATATTATTTTTGCCAAATTATTAATAATATTACTAATCATTGATATTGTAAGGTAATGATAATGTAAAGTTAGAGTTTAGATTTTTAAAAATAGATTTTAGTAAGGAAAAATAAAACAAAAAAAATGTTTATCGGAACGGATCGGATCGGGTAACAGTTAATTAATTTTAAAATGATACCCAATAACCATACCTGATAACAAATTATCGGAACGGGTACCCAAACCGTTATGGTTATCGGATCGGGTACCCTAATTTCAGAACGGTTATGAATCGGTTTTTCGGGTTTTCGGTTTTTTGGGTAGTTTTGCTCAGCCCTACTCAAGGGCATTATGAATGGTTAGTAATGTCTTTTGGATTAAAAAATGATCCACAAATATTTAAGAGAAGAATGGATAATACTTTTAGAGAACTTAATCATTGTTGTTTGATCTATATAGATGATATTTTAATATTCTCAAAAGGATTAGAGCAACATGAGAATGATCTTAAAGCGGTAACTCAAAAATGTGCTGAGCATGGTATCTTGGAAAGGATAAATGTGTCTACGCTAAACAAGAAATTGAGTTTCTAGGATTAGAAATTAAAGCAGGAAAAATAATATTGCAAAAGCATATTTTAGAAAAGATTGAAAATTTCCTAGATAAAAATGAAGATAGAAAACAACTAGAAAGGTTTCTAGGATGTTTAACCTATGCTTCTGATTTCATAGAAAATCTTGCTCTATTAAGAAAACCATTACAACAAAAACTCAAGAAAGAAATAAGGTGGAACTAGAAGGAAAGTGATTCAAAAAAATTATTTAATATTTAAAATCCATGTGTAAAGGTCTTCGTGTACTAACACTACCTACTAGTAAAGATTATTTAATCCTTGAAACAGATGCTAGTAATAAGCACTGGAATGTTAAATATCAAAGAAGAAGAAAAACTTTCCAGTTACAGTAGTGGAAGTTGTAATATAGCTGAGTTAAATTATCGTACAATGCAAAAGGATATTCTTGCAGTAATTAGAGGGATCAAGAAGTTATTAATCTTATTAGCCCCTAAACAATTCTTAATAAGAGCAGATTACAAATGCATACTTGGTTTTGTTAAAAAGAATTTGTCTAATATGTAAGCGCAAGGGAGACTCCTGCGTTGGCAATTATGCCTTAACCAATTCTCTTTTACTGTTGAACGTATACAGGGAACAAAGAGTTCTCTGGCAGACAGCTTGACCAGAGAATGAGCTAATGTTGTCAAAGAACCTCAAGACAACACAAAAATCTCCTACATACTAAGTCAAAAGATGGATGTAGAGAGAAAAACTCTCATTGATGAATCAAAAAAAGCCATGAAGCGGGTTTCACCCTCTAGTTAGGCCTCAGTGCAAGGCTTGATCATATTAGAAAAATAATGTTCACAAGATGGTTTAATCAAGGGTTTCCATCGGGCAGTCCAAATTGCCCAAATTATGCCTTAACCAATTAATATGGAATTCCCCGTCTAATAGTGGATTCTTTCCCATTGATCTAAGCATTACATTCTAACTACCCCCTTTTGCCTTCATAAATAAAGAGGATCACAATTTGCAATGATTCTTTACCGCTAATGCTTTCCCATCGATTCAAGACCTCTAGTGGTAAACACACACCGATCACATCATAATTATGTTGGAAATAAAGAAAGGAAATTCAAAGGGTCATATATGGGCGCCTGATCAGTCGGGCGATCGAGAAGAGTCGTTAAAATCTGGAGTTTCGAGCCCGACCGGGCGCGAGAAGAGTTATAAAATTCTAGAGTTCCGCAGCCCGATCGGGCGAGCTCCGCCCGACCATGCGCGTGTTTATCTGTTGGACTCCAACGGTTCCCTTGTATTCCTTTTCTTGTTGATTTCTTGTCCATTTAAGAGGTTGATTATGGTGTTTTAATCACCATAATATTTCTGATTTCATTTCCTTTTCATAGAAGATTCCTCAATGATCTTTCATCTTCTTCAATAATTCATTTCTATAAATTGGAGGATGTTTTTCTGATTTTTAGACATAAAAGAAATATATACAAAACACAATAGCTTAAACACATCTCTCTTTTTGACATACGATACTTGACTCCAACCTTCCACCCAAAAGTGCCTTTGTGTGGAAGTGGTGTATTAACCTTAGGGAACGTGCTGGCGAATACAATTAAGCACCGTGGTTGCGCCGGAATTTCGTTTTCAAGTCAGTGATTTGCATTACGACACACTTGTTTTGTTCTTTTGTTTGTAAGTTCATCTTTTCGATCTTGCTTAATATTTCAATACTATTTGTTCTAGACTTCTTTCTTATTTACAACAAATTATACTGATTAACTATCCATATCTGTATCCTTGGTCACTTAACAGTATAGCCGTCATAATCATAGGTGAGATTGCATTGCTGCATCTCAGCTCAAGGGAATTTTCCCTAGCAAGGAAGAACCTTAAACCAATTTCATTTTTCCTTTTACATGAACCTTGTGTCGACTGTTCTTTTTCTGGTGTTGACCCTTTAAGTGACAAAATTAGTGCAACATTTGTGAGCATCACATATATTTTTTACTCATCAGGGCTAAATTCAGAACAAGTATAACTTCCTGCTAATAAACATGCAAATCTGAAGTCAGAATTTGTTTCATTGAAAATATCATTGTCTCAGATTACTTGAACAATACACTTACAGAGTACAAACCTTCCAGTATCAAATGAGTTCACAGTTAATAAAACATTTGTACATTAACACCCTCCACAATTACAGAAGATAAATCAATCAATCCTCGATCATTTTCATGTATACATCTACCAAAAACTGATGGAGATATTACCAACAACTAACTAAATCCATGTAATGTAGTACATTATACTAGGAATTAAGTATTCAGGCTTGAGCACGTTGTTCATTGTTGATGACCTTGTTGTTGTTATTGCTGCTGCTGTTATTGTTGAGGTTCAGCAATCACAAGGACACAATTAATTTGGGCTCGAACATTGTGCCATTCGTGTTCAGACCAATTCAACTCAGTGAAGTTCTGACCACCATCAACATTTCCGAAGACAGTCCTACTTCCAGGCCAACAATGGTCAGGTGGTGTTGGTACTATCGCTGCTTCAGCTAGCTGCTCAGCATTGACAAGGCCGGCAACAGTCAGCCAATATTGATACACCACGCCAGCAAATTCGGACCAACTATCAAAATCGTCTGCAACTACATTGGTGTTGTGAACCAATTTCAATTCTGAATTCGCATCATACTCATAAATCTTAAGTCTATGTCTCTCCACCAAATACCCATTATTAATGTTTTCGTTGTCATGTCCTCCAACATTTCTATTGTTAGCAGCCGCTGCTCCGTTATTATTCCCAGCATTTGGTTGTGATTCCGGTACACCATTATCATAACCCGTGTTACCATTACCATTCGCATTCTGGTAGCCCGGCAAATTACCATTTTCTGGTGCTACATCAGCTGTTTTCCGAACCTGAAATCATGAACATATATAAGTTCATTCATTCAGTCAGTTTTTCAGTTTAATTAAATGATTTCAATACACTAATCTTAATTAAATAGAGCATCAAAAGACTAACTGAAATAACATAATTTTCCACTTTCACTCTCATAGGAACTAATGAAGCTAAAGCACCAAAACTTCCAATTTCATCTAATACTAAAAATTAGATCAAATCCCCATCATTAGTTGAAATATATTGATCGAAAATATTATCAACAATTATTAAATCTAATGAACTACTTAAACCATTAATCTTTAATAACAAGAGACAACATTTATTTATTTATGTGAAAGCAAGACTTACTACTGTTAGCTCCCATCTTTTTGGCAAGTCCAATCGAATTTCGAGAGCAGCAATCATCGAAATTTGCAGTAGTGTAATCAAAGATTATCCAAGAAACCATCATATCTTTGCTACTTTCAATTGCATTATTGTTTGAAGAAGCAGCAGCAACCATTTCTATTAAACAAATTAAAAACATCAAATCTATTACTGATTTAAAAACCATAAATAGGCAATGCAGTTGAACGATGTAGGATGAAATTCTACCCAACAATATAGATCAACTGACATAACAAACTTTAGTTACCAGAAATCAATCACAAAATCACTTCATAATTTTAACTTGTGATCAAGTTCATCTATTTAATATGTAACATATATAAATGTTGCGCTTAAAATGGTTTTGGTACTAAACTACTGAATGTTGAAAACAATTATAGAAACAAACAAGCATATCATCATAAGAATAGACTAACCGAATATGAAGAGTTTCGTAGAATTATCGTCATCAATTTGCGAAATGCGATAAAAGTTGATGATCATCAATTCAGAGGACTTCAAGAATGAATAATACACATCAGAATCTTGAGCTTTTTGGGTAATCTGAGAACGTTTTTCAGCAACATTTACGATTTGTGGGTTGAATTCAGAGTAGCAGAAAGAGGGAATCATTGAGTGATTCATATTTTTTGGGGTTTGAATTTGGGAATGAATTCTGGGTTAATGCTTGAAGGTTCAGTCATGGTTGAGGAAGTTGATTGAAGAAGAAAAAACAGATTATAGAAGAATGAAACAATAATTTTCAAGAATCTTTGTTAACTCTTAATGCAAACGACGAAGTTAATTTGATAAGAGAACAGAGTAAAGAGAGTAGAATGAAAAGTTGATAAGAGGGGAATTTTTATAGTTACATGTTAGTTACTTTTACCGCCTAATTGCATTTTAGTTAGAGTTTGAAAAGTTTTCTCCACATAATAATTTACTTAAATTTGTCACAATACATATACAATTAGGGAACAATAGAATAGGCGAAATCCCTGTTGCTCATCGTGAGAAACAAGGCTTGTTTCTCATGGGGGTAGAAACGACATTTCGCCTATTATAAGTCACTTGTTGGACAACTGAGCTGACCTAATTAAACTGACGTGTTTATTGTTGGTGTGCCCGCTGTAATACTTGCTGGCATACGCCGTTATTCTTTAACGGAAATTTGAAATGGTTACTGGGCGAATTCATGGGTAAAAATACAAATTCGAATCTAGGCGACTTCACGGGTAAAAATACTAATTCGAATCTGGGCCACCTGAATTTCAAACTTTCTCACGACCGAATTAAAGTGGAAGACAAAGAGGAGAATCTCCAATTGAGCAGAAACATTGTATCCAGGTTCTCTCTGATTTCAATTTAAATTTTTTTATTTCAATTTCAATTCGACTGGCTTCTTGGTTTTCCTCAACTCGTACTGGATTCTTGTTTCTTCGAATGATGTAGGGTTGAGGGTCACTTTTCGGTGATTGTTTCAATTGACAGAATTAGGGTTGCAGCTCAAGGATTTTATAGGGTTGCAGATGCAGAACCAAAGCTACAAAAGGTATTAATTTATATGAAACTTTATAATGGAATTATTGCGATTATGTTGCTATTAGGTGAATGGAGTGAATAAGGTGAATTATACTGTTGAAATGTTCATTTGATTTGATTGAATGAGGTGAAGTATGCTTTCATTAGTGTTATGGTGGACTGTTTAGTTGACTGAATGAGGTGAATTATGTAGTTGAAATGTTCATTTGATGGAATGAGGTGAATTATGCATTCATAGGTGCTCATTACCCATTATATCTATGTGATATTGTGTTAATTAAATGAGGTGAATTATGCAGTCATTAATAAGGGTAAATGTACAAACCTGTTATTGCGTTTGTGGGTAGATTGAGTTTTGTGTTTGCGAATTTGATAGAATCGTTCTTGTGACGGGATTATCAAAATGTCAGCGGGGAATGGTAAGAATAAACGTACAATGGTGAGGGGTTTCGGGATGCAGGTTGGAGCTGTGGTTGAAGATGTTGAAGAGGGGTATGGGCTTAGTAAGAAGCGTAAGGTATGTGAGCAGAAGACCATGCATTTGTATCCGGAATTGTTTAAGGTACTATAACACTCAATCTTAGATTGTTATCACTATGTTTTTTCATGATTAATGTTTACGAATGAATTAAGTATACTGTTTTTTGTGTGATTAGGATGACGGATTAAGTTATGGAGAGACTGTCAAAGGTAGAGCGGAGGTGATGGCTTAACAATCAAAGGCTAGAAGTCGGGTAAGTTTGCTTCTCGATTCAGTGGTCAGTGGGTCTAGGAGAGGAACATTAACTTCATTATTGTGATTTCATTGGCAACCTCCTAACATGAATTGCCGCATCGAGTCATTTGGGCGCATATGTCAGAAATTTGATGATAGGAGAAGACGTTGGGTTTGTGAGATGGGATTTGGTAGTCTTTTATATCTTGCGTTAGATATGCATTTACCAAGACAATTGGCATACTGGGTCATGACACGGATGGATCCAATTAGTAAAATGTTTAGAAGTCCAAATGGTATAGAGTTAAAGTTTTCAAAGAATCAGGTTAAGTGGGTACTAGGAATACCAATGGGTTCTAGGACTGTTCCTTGTACAAAAACCATGACCCATCATGAACGTGTAAAGGTTCAGAATATAATTTTGAAGTATGGTAAATCGTGGGAGTCCAAGTCTGGTGGACAGTCTGGTCAGGTCTACACGTCTGTAGGCATACCATTAAGTTCAGATATGATGAGTCGCTTGGAGGGGTACTTTGATGCTGGAGAGGAAGAGGAATTCAAGACGTTGTTCTTGATAATTGCTTTAGAGATGGTGTTGTGTCCCACTCAGTCACCCCGGCTTGCGTCTGACTTATTACCTGCAATAAGCTGTACTATGGAGGCATTTGAGTATGACTGGTGTTCTTTAGTGCTGTCAAAGTTGCTGGAGAGCGTACAAAGTTTTGCTCGACGTTTCTATGCTAATGGGTTTGCCAGTGGATGCGGTGGGTGTATAATATTTGTTGTAGTATGTGTGATTCAGTGTATTATTGCTTGTTTTGTTTTTTCTTTGTGCTTCCTTTCTTAGTAATCTCTTGTTTTCAACATATTGGCAGATATTTTACATGAATCGGTTGGATAGGGATCCTATTCAGTGGGATTTTTTTCCTAGAATTAAAGTGTGGACTATGCAGCAGATTGGGATGGCAGCAAAGTCGGACAAATTGCTGTCTGGCGACTACGGGAAACTTGGGATAAGCACTTTTTTATGTGTTTTAAAATATTGCATAGTCTTTCAATCAAATATGGTGTAGAGAGGAGTAACTAATTTTTTATTTGAATTTCATTTCTGTGGTTTTTCCTTGTGGTGATCAAGTTATTGGATATTGCCTATGGTGAGCAACACCCAAGGGATGCACGGGATAGCGTTGGACCCCAAGCTGGAGTGAATAATGTGAGGTTTGATCTTATAATAGTTCTTTCATTCACATGTTTACGTTGAATCTAAATCTGTTGTGTCGATGCAGATGCATGATTTACCAGTGCTTGGGGTTAACTTCAATACTAGGCAAAGAATGGGCTTAATGCCTGAGGTGATTCTAAACTGGAAGGGAGGTAACAATATGTAGCTCGTGTCGCACACAATTCTCAGTTTAAAATGTGTAATGTATTAAGGGTTCTGGAAAAATGATGATAGTTGTTGGATTTGAATATTCTTCTATTTACTTAATTGGATATTCAATTTTCAGTTTGGTTGATTCGGGACACATATTTTTCAGTTTGGTTTTCATGACAAATAATTTTTAGTTTGTTTTTGACAGATAATTTTCAGTGTTGTTGAATAATCAATTTCCAATTTGGAATGTGTAAGGATAAAGCCCAGAACAAAGGCCTGATATCTGGTTTTTTTGGGCTTATTTTATGTGTAATGGACTTTGTCCCAGTTTTAAGAATGTAATTTATTAAGGGTTCTGGAATAATGATGATAGTTGTTGCATTTTGATATTCTTATTTTTACTTAATTGAATATTCAATTTTCATTTTGGTTATTGCTTGACCCATAATTTTCAGTTTGGTTTTTTAGACAAATTATTTATAGTTTGTTTATGACATAATTTTCAGTTTTGTTAAATACTTAGTTTCCAATTTTGAATGTGTAAGGGTATCTGGTTTGTGGGCTGGTATCTAGTTTGTGGGCTCCCTGTTCCAATTTTATATTTGGGATTATTTTATGTCAAATGGACTTTGTCATGATTTTATGGCATTGTATAATTTATAAGTGTATGTTAAGTACAAAGAGTGCTGAAGTTATAGATTTTAGTGTACTGTATGTTTTACAAGTTTAGTGTTTCAAAGTACACTTTATAGTTATTATAATTTGAGGTATGTGATAATTGCAGGAATAATTGTTAATTCAAAAAAATACATATTAGCTCATAAGCAAGTTAAGCTTCAAGTTCAAAAGCAATACATCATCATCATATTGCCCAAACTAATGGGACTTTCTAATACATAGGTCCTTCGGGCTTCCTACAAAAGGCGATTGCATTCATTGTCTACCCTAGACACTTAATACATGACTTTGTTCACACATGACCTACTTATCTGTGAAGCAAAATATTTCATCCCCATTCCTCATGCCTGCACCCCGAACTTGGTGAATTGGAGTAACCTTTTTGTTCTCATGAATCATCAGGATTTTGTTGGGCCTTACGTTGACCTCCTCACTCCAAGCTCGAAAACAGCCCGTCCAGATAGTCGTCCAGCTTAACCAAAACCTTCTTCCTCACTGACTGTGTTCGAGGCTCTCGAAGAATGACTAGCTTCTTACTAACATCCATGTTGCCTTCAGCATGGTTCTACAAATCAAAGCAGAATTTAACAACTACATTTTAACTGAATTTAATGACATATACTTTATAATTTTTTTAACCACTTTCATTCATGGCTATTTTAACTTTTAGGTAAATGAACAACTCCGTTTTAACTCAAAATAACGACATTAATAACTACAAATTTAACGACATTAAGAACTACAATTAAGAACTACAATTTACCAAAATTAACAACTAAAATCCATAACCGTGTTTTATTTATTTAATTCAGATTTACAATGGATTCAATCGACTAGAGTTGTTCACAATAAAAGTACATCAATAATTAACAACTAAATAATAGTTGCCCAAATTTAAAGATATTAAGATCTACAAAGTTTATCGAGGTTAAGAACTAAAATTTAGCTAAATTAACACCTTAAATTTACTCGTTTTTAATTATTAAATTTGAACGAATAAGTAAAATATAAGACTTTAAAAATTAAATTTTAACAGGTTTAAAAATTAAATTAATTTGAACGTGTTTAGCAGGCAAAACTTATCGACTTTAAAAATTAAATTTTAACAACATTATCACCGAAAATGACTTAAAATTTTAACTTAAATGAAAACAAAAGCAAAATAAAGGCAAATTCTGATTAAGTTACTCGGTGGCCACTGATATGTCCATTTTATATAGTGTTTTACCCCCGTCCCTTGGTCGTTATTAGTAGTTTTTTTGGCTCTTTCGGGCCACTTCTTTTACTAATTTGTGTGTTCTAGTGTTTTCGTAGTTTTAGTTGTATTTTACAGGAAATTGCACTCTTGAAGCATTTTTCCGGGCTTTATGGATCAACTACAGAAGCTAGAAGGACGCGACCACTTTTGGAGCCCAGGATTGGTGAGAGCCGGTGATTAAGGGCTCGGTAATTGGGATCCCGAGGCATTTGGACCAAGTATTCGCGACCCTAGAGGAAACCCAGATTGGGCCGAGAAATCTAGCCCAATCGAAGTCCAAGCCTCAAGAGGAGCAAAGACCCGATCGGGCAACCTCTAGCCCGATCGGGCGCAGCAAACCATAGTGTTGTGCATCTAGCACGATCGAGCGATGCTGCTTGGGAAGAACGCGAAGAAAAAGGCGCGCCCGATCGGGCGGCCCTTCACCCGATCGGGCGCGCGTTTCTGGAAGGCCTGATTCAGTTTAGTTTTAATTCTTATTTTAAAAAACGTTTAAATACGATTTTGTAGGGAATTATTAGATTACCTTCTTTCTTAGACTTTCTCTCTACTTAGTATTTTTCTCTCTCTTAAATTCTCTCTAAACTTTTGTTCTAAATACTTCCTTTAATTCCAGATTTATTTTTGGTAACAATTTCTTCCCTTTTAATTTCAGTTATTTTATTTGTTTTCTTGATTATGCTTTTATTTATTTACTTGATTAGTTTACTCATGATGATTTGTGAGTAGTTTAATTTCTAGGGTTTATGGGGATCTAATAAATGATATGAAGGGGTAGTTTTGTGTTTGTTAATTATCAATGCTTGGTTGATTTCCTACTGATTGATTAAATGCTATGTAATTAGGTTTGACCAGATTTAATTGTATGAGTTTAGCAATATTAATTCAAGATTCGACATACGAGAATTGATGTTTAGGCTTAGTTTCAATAGGCGGATTAATTTATAAATGGTTAAGTCGAGATTCGACAGATGAGATTTAATACCGGTAAATTAACTCTGTGATTATAATACGTAGCGAAAGCCCTTTATAATCTGATTAACCAATGACTGATGATTGCTTATTATGATTTGCCCTGGAATATTGTTTATTTGTGAACCTATGCCCTAGGCCTTTTAATATTTGATTTTCTCCTTACTTTATTTCTTTCAACCTTATTCTCCGTAGTTTAGATTTTATTCATAAAAATATTGGTTACTTAGATAATTTAGATTATAATAATTAATTAGAAGTAAAAAGACATGTTTCCCTATGGAGTTCGACCCTACTTCCCTATCTACTTTAGTTGAAGGATTTAGGTAATTATTTTTTATTAGGGGATACGACTTTATCCTGTAAAATTTGGCGCCGTTGCCGGGGAAACGGTTTTATTTTTGTTTTCTGATTATATTTTTGTAGTCTAGATTATCCCCCTTTTTGCCTCAGAGAACATTAGTTCTTTGAGGAAATTCTCATATTTGTCTTTAGTTCTTTGTTTATGCCCAAGTGTTCCAGATCAGGTTACATCCCTTTTGACCCTGAGATCGAGCGTTCTTTTCATAGGCAAAGGAGACTCTATAGACAAATTCTGGCGGGTTCTAAGGAGGACAACGATCGAAGAGATCCTTCCCCTGATTCTAGTGACACAGATATTCCTTCAGATTCAGAATCAGAGATGACGGCCCAGAAGAAACTTAGTGACTACTGGCAACCGAAGCTCACAGATTTCCCGCACCTTACTCCCACTCCGGCTCTAGATGGAGTTCAATTTGAGATCAAGCCCCAATTTATCACTATGATAAAGAGGAAGCAGTTCAGCGGAGCTAAGGGTGAAGATCCTAATCTTCACATCGCAGATTTCTGCCAATATTGTAACACCATTAGACAGGCCGGGGTCACGCAAGACCAAATCAGGGAGATTCTTTTTCCCTTTTCATTATGTGGCAAAGCAAAATTATGGTTTAATGGTTTGAATAAAACTGCACTTGGTATTACTGACATGGAAACTCTTGCTTTGAATTTCTATTATAAATATTATCCTGCAGAGAGAACAGCGGTGCTAAGGAGTGCTATTCTGAACATCGCTCAAGAGGCCGACGAAACATTATATGAGGCTTGGGAGAGGTTCAAGGATCTACAGAGAGAGTGCCACCACCACAATCTAGCATAATGGCAATTGATCCAAGCATTTTATAATAGACTTGGAAATTCTTCTAGATCAGTGCTAGATTCGGCAGCTAGTGGGAGGTTTATGAATTTAAATGTGGATGACGCAGGACAGGTTATCAAAGACATAGCAATACATAATTCCCAATATGGGAATCCAAGAGGGTTTGCAAATAAAGGAAAACATAGTGTCGATTCCGTATCCTTTTTGCAAGCTCAATTAACATCTATTTGTCAAAAATTAGATAATCTTACTGCTGCTCCTAACTCTGTAGCTAATGTTTCTGCTGTTGCTAACCATGAAGCTTTTTGTGAAAATTTTGGAATTGTAGGTCATTGGGAGCAAGATTGTAAGAGCTCTATGGAACAAGTTAATGCCTTTCAAACCTATAGGCAAAATAACCCCTATTCCAATTCCTACAACGCCGGTTATAAAAATCATCCTTACCTTTCATACCGAGCACCAATGTACAAAATCCTCCACTTCCACAACAACCACAACAGCAAACACCACCATAGCAAAAATATTATCATCCTAATTCCGGCCAGAAAAGCCAAGCATCACCCTCATCATCTTCCGACCCTGCCATGACAGAAATTAGAGTAATGCTTGCCCACATGCAAAAGCATATGGAGAGTAGGGATGCGCAAATTGATTCTATCCTAGCCCATAATAAAATCATGGACAATCAAATTGCACAACTTTCATCTACCCTACAATCCCGTCAGCAGAGAGCTCTACCATCACAACCTATCTATCCTACAGATCATGCTAATGCAATCACTCTAAGGAGTGGTTCAAATTATGATGGACCTCATATGCCAAAGGAAGATAGACCAGTTCCTGATCTAGATTCCTCTATACCAAACGCTAATCCTACTAGCCTTGCAGGGCTACAAATAGATACTAACCCTACTAATGTTTCTGTGAAGGGTAAATCGCAGGATAAGGGAGGAGATGTGCAGAGCCCGGTTATCAAACTTCCATTCCCTAATAGACAACTGAAGAGTAAGTTTGATAAACAATTCGGTAAGTTTTTAGAGGTTGTGAAAAACCTGCAGGTAACAGTTCCTTTCACTGATTTAATCACTCAAGTTCCTGCTTATGCTAAATTTATGAAAGACATTCTGACTAGAAAAAGGGCCTTTGATGAAGTAGAAACTGTAGCTTTCACGGAGGAATGTAGCGCTTTATTGCAAAACAAATCCCCTCCTAAATTAAAGGATCTCGGTAGTTTTTCTATCCCTTGTCACATTGGGAATGTTTTTATTGATAAAGCTTTGTGTGATTTGGGTGCTAGTGTCAGTGTCATGACATCGTCTATCTACGCTAAATTAAATATGGGAGAATTAAAAATTACTAATATAACTTTGCAAATGGCAGATCGTTCGGTAATACCCCTTAAGTATTTTAGAGGACGTACCTGTCAGAGTTGGTAAATTTTTCATTCCTGTTGATTTTGTTGTTTTAGACATGGCAGAGGACACACAAATACCCATTATATTAGGTAGGCCTTTCCTCCATAATGCAGGAGCGATTATTGATGTTAAAAATGGTAAACTAACCCTTTCTGTAGGTGCCGATAATATTACTTTCAACTTAGGGAAGGTTTTAAAAGGGCCTATGTTAGAGGAGAATTGTTGCTACATTGATATAATTGATATAATGGATGATATTTGTGATGATAGCTTGCCACAGGTTTTTGCGAAGGATCCCTTAGAGGAAGTTCTCTGCGGGAATTTATCTAGCGACAATGCAAGCGTTTGGGGTAATGAGGTACAGGGTATTGAAAAGGCTCTTTCCTTAAAAGAGTTAAGCCCCAAGGAAACAATGAAGGTAGTAAATTTAGTTCAGGAATCAAAACCTACAGAGGTCAAGAAACCTGAGCTAAAACCTCTCCCTTCTCATTTAAAATATGTTTTTCTGGATGAACAGGAACTACACCCCGTGATCATCAGTACTGCACTCACTGACCTACAATCTTCCTAACTTCTAGGGGTTCTAAAACCCCATAAGAAGGCAATAGGGTACAGTATTAATGATCTCAAGGGTATTAGCCCTGACTTTTGTATGCACAGGATACATTTAGAGGAAAATTACAAGCCCTGCATTCAACCCCAACGAAGATTAAATCCCAACATGCAGGAAGTAGTCAAGAAGGAGGTGATGAAATTACTTGATGCAGGTATTATCTATCCTATTTCTGACTCCAAATGGGTAAGTCCTGTGCAGGTAGTACCAAAGAAGGGTGGGATGACTGTGATAACAAATGAAAAATATGAATTAATTACCACTAGAACTGTAACAGGGTGGCGTATGTGCATAGACTATCGTAGATTAAATATCGCCACTAAAAAGGATCACTTCCCTCTTCCCTTTATAGATCAAATGCTTGAGAGGTTAGCCAATCACAAATTCTTTTTCTATTTGGATGGGTATTCGGGATTTTTCCAAATTCCGATTCACCCTGAAGATCAGGAAAAGACTACCTTTACATGCCCTTATGGCACTTTTGCATATCGTAGAATGCCCTTTGGTTTATGTAATGCACCCGCTACCTTTCAACGTTGTATGATGAGCATTTTTTCTGATTTCATAGAGTCTATTATGGAGGTCTTTATGGATGATTTTAGCGTATATGGTTCTTCATTTGATTCATGTTTAATTAATCTCGCTAAATTTTTGAAAAGATGTGAAGAGTGCAACTTAGTCCTTAATTGGGAAAAATGTCACTTTATGGTGACAGAGGGAGTAGTCCTAGGTCACATTGTATCTGATAAGGGATACAAGTAGACAAGGCTAAAATAACAGTGATTGAGCAATTACCTCCCCCATTTAATGTTAAGGGAGTTAGAAGTTTCTTGGGTCATGCGGGGTTTTATCGCCGCTTTATAAAAGATTTTTCTAAAATTGCTAAACCACTAACACAGCTTTTGCTCAAGGATGCCCCATTTATTTTTACTGACGAGTGTCTTGAGGCTTTTAACAGGATTAAGCAGGCTTTGATATCGGCACCCATCATATGTGCTCCCGATTGGAACCTTCCTTTTGAGATCATGTGTGATGCAAGTGACTTTGCACTAGGAGTCGTGCTCGGACAGAGGAAGGACAAGGTTTTGCATGCTATTTATTATGCTAGCAAAAGCTTGTATGAAGCCCAAGTCAACTATACCACCACGAAAAAGGAGTTTCTTGCTATTATTATGCTTTAGAAAAATTTAGATCATATCTTGTTGGTTCTAAATATTGTTTTTACTGATCATACAGCTTTGAAATATTTGATAGCTAAGGCGGAATCAAAGCCAAGGCTACTCCGGTGGGTTCTCTTGCTCCAAGATTTCAACATCGAAATAAAAGATAAAAAGGGAGCAAAGAACGTAATGGCAGACCACTTGTCACGTATCAGGTATGATGAGGGTAAGGATTCTCTACCTATAGATGATTCTTTCCCTGATGACAACCTATATGCAGTTGCAGAGCAACACCCATGGTATGCAGACTTCGCCAATTATTTAGTGGGTGGTACTCTACCTCTTAACTTGTCCTACCAACAAAAAAAGAAATTCCTTTCTGATGTTAAACATTATTTTTGGGATGATCCTTTTTTGTTTCGTGAGTGTGCAGATGGCTTATTTCGCAGGTGTGTTCCCGAATGGGAAGTCCACGGTATGCTTACTAGTTGCCACACCTCACCATATGGAGGTCATCATGGCCCCACTAAAACGGTGGCCAAGATTAATGAGTCAGGATTTTACTGGCCTACAATGTTTAAAGATGCTAACATGTTTGTGCAGGCTTGTGACTCTTGCCAGAGGACTGGCAACATCTCACGGAGGCATGAGATTCCCCAAACTGGAATTCTAGAAGTTGAGATTTTTGACGTTTGGGGTGTCGATTACATGGGACCGTTCCCTTCTTCAAAAGGGAACCGTTATATTCTTGTCGCCGTAGATTATGTATCCAAGTGGGTTGAAGCCATCACCACTCCTACCAATGACGCCAAGGTCGTCCACAAACTTTTTAAGAAGACAATATTTCCAAGATTTGGTGTACCTAGAGCTATAATAAGTGACGGAGGATCTCACTTTCATGAACGGAAGTTGGACACCCTCCTCAAAAAGTATGGTGTCTACCATAGGACAGGTTTAGCCTACCACCCCCAAACTAATGGCCAAGTCGAGGTTTCCAACCGCGAGATCAAGGCCATTCTAGAGAAGGTGGTGTCAAAATCAAGGAAAGATTGGAGTGACAAGTTGGACGACACTCTTTGGGCATACAGAACTGCATTCAAGACCCCTATAGGTACTACTCCGTATAGACTCGTGTATGGAAAAGCATGTCATCTCCCGGTTGAATTGGAATATAAGGCATATTGGGCTATTAAGGAGCTCAATCTAGATGCCAAACTAGCGGGGGAAAAGAGGTTACTTCAACTTAATCAACTCGATGAGTTTAGGTTGACGGCCTATGATAGTGCTCGAGTCTACAAAGAGAAGACGAAGAAGTGGCACGACAAGATGATCCTTCCGAGAGAATTCAAAGAGGGTGATAAAGTGTTACTATTCAACTCACGACTTAAACTTTTCCCAGGAAAGTTAAGGTCAAGGTAGTCGGGTCCTTTTATCGTAAAAAGGGCCAACAAATTCAGTTCTGTGGAAGTTTTCGACGAATATGGTAACGAGTTCAAGGTTAATGGCCAAAGACTCAAGCAATATCATGAGGGGGCTACAATCGGTGCGGTTGATATACTTCCCCTAAGTAGTTCCAATTCACTCTGAGTTTCACTGTGGTAAGAGGGTCGTGCGGGACCTAGATAAACCAGCGCTTTGCGGGAGGCAACCCGTATTTCTTGCTTTCTAGACTAGTTTTATTTTTATTTTATTTTTACTTTAGAGAGGCGAGGAGAGTGAAATTTTACCGTTTATAAGTGTTTTTGTACAGGTTAAGGTTTAAGAGGTCAAAAGACTTAGAAGAATTTGAAGACGTAGAAAAGCAAAGGAAACGACTGGGCACGGGCCCGATCAGGCGCGCAAGGGAGGTTAAAATTCATGCCTCCTCTCGCCCGATAGGGCGTGGCTGCCCGATTGGGCGCGAGAAAAGAGCTGGAATCGAGCCTTATTTCGCCCGATCGGGCGCGCAAGTTCAGTCACAAACTCGAGCAAATTTCGCCCGATCGGGCAAGGTTGCCCGACCGGGCGCAAATCGAGTGAAGGAAAAGATATATCGGGCGATGCTCGCCCGATCGGGCGAGCCATAGGGCGAATTTTTCGTTCGTGTTCGCGCCCGATCGGGCGCGCAACTTCAATTCTGGAATTCCAAATGATCCGCCTGATCAGGCGAGGCTCGCCCGATCGGGCGCGCCTACTTTTGGCCGTCCCCTTATATTTTTCTTCTTCTTTCTTTCCTCATTTCCTTCTTACTCCATCTTCTTCTCCTTTACTTTCTCTCTCTAAAACCTCCATTTTTATACCTTCAAACTCACTTATTCTTCAAGATCCTCTCCAATCCTTCCATCAAAACTCAAAATTTTTTACATATTTCTAATCCTTTCACCTTTCTCTACAATCTAAACCCAATTTCTACCATTTTCTCTCAACTTTTTCTAAACCCTAAGAGAGAGAAACCACTCAATTCCTATTCTTTCCACCATCAATGGCTTTCAAGAGGTCAAGAACGGTGAGGGGGGAAGGCTCAAGGAACCAAGAGGCGAGAATTGACCCGGACTTGCAAATTCCGGGATGGGAGAGGGTGGCCATCACCACCCAAGAGCAAAAATAGAGGATGCTTAACCTCATCACGAGGCAGATAATTCCCACTCGTTTCATTCATCACCCTACCCTTATTAGACTGGGAATTGATAAGCATGTAGAAAAATTATTCAAAGGAGTTGGCATGAGCGGTTTCTTTAACATGCATTACGATACTTATGATTATTTAACCTTAGAATTCGTTTCTAGTTTTAATTTCATAAAATCAAATGCCTTAATTTCTCATGTTCAATTTTGGTTATTCAATAATGATATTAAATTGACATTGAAAGAGTTTGGTAAAATTTTTGAGTTGAAATCGGATAGGCCTCTTGAACCACCCCAAGACAACATTGTCGTTGTCTATCAATCCCTTATGGGGGATCCTAACTTGAACCTCTAACACGCTAAAGGTACTTGGATACAACATCCCGTGCCAAAGATTTGGCAATGGTTTGTTGGCCTTACCATTTTTGGAAGGCATGAACCCGCCAATGTTAGGCGGGATGATCTTGAATTACTAGGGTCATACATGATCCCTAGGAGTGAAAAGCTCAATATAGTCCATAAAATGGCCAACCACTTCCAACGGGTGGCCAACGCGGCCGAGGCGGGTAGGTCTAGGGTACCCATTTATTTTGGTGGCCTAGTTACACAAATAGCGGTCAAACACCTTAGCTTTGTCCCTAACGATGATGGTAAGGTAGCCGGCCCAACTATTATGGATCTACCCTACCTAGGTTGCCTTAATTGGGTTAATGTCATGGGAGGGGAGACTTGGTGGATGATTCAATGGGAATCGGGTAGGAGGGATAATGCTTTCACTTTACCCCACCCCACCTTGACCAAATTTGAGAAGGGGAAGCCTTCTTACACTTTTGAGCTTAACGGTCAAGGTGAGGTGCAACCACCTCACCCTTCACCTCAACCCCATCACTCTTCCATTGACCACTCACCTCCTCACCATTCACCACATTATCCACCACCTCAACCCTTTACATACAATATCCCCACTTCCTCTACCAACTACAACATAGACCCTAACGCCCCTTATGACTTCTCGGCTTTTAGGAGCCAATTGGATAGGATTGAGATGGGGCAAGGGAGAGTTGAGGGTTTGGTTAGGGATTTGGATGCTAGAGTAGGGTCTCTAGATAGAAGGGTAGGTCATGTGGAGAGGAACCTAGGGAGGGGTTTATACCCCATGTATGATGACTACGCCCGTCGGGGGGCTATTCCCCCCGTTCACTTGTCCCTGATTGGTTCCAATATCCGCAGGGTGGATATACGAACCCAAGTGCCTTTGGTACCTACATCGACTACTCATCGGTCCATGGTTATGGGACCGATGTACCTTTTGGTGGGCTTGGGGGAATGTGGACCCTAACTACTTTGCAGGTGGTTCGGGGTATGGAGGTGGTGGCTCTAGCCATGGAGGAGCCGGTTCTAGCCACGGCGGGGGCTATTCGAGGATGGATGAGGATGAGGAGTAGGCTACTCTCCCAAGTCAATGAGGGCATTGCTTGATTTGGCTTGGAGGGTGTTCTTTCACTTGGTAATTCTCTTCCCTTTCTCTTTTTATTTTCTTTCCTAGTGTAGTTTTTATTGCTTTCTTATATATGAAAAATACAAAAAAATTGAAAAATAAAAAAATTCAAAAATACGTTCCAATGAATTATGAATCATACGTCCCTGTGCCCCGTACTTGAGAAAAATTTGTTTTGATTCTTGGTTATTGATAATGAGCA
The DNA here is from genome assembly GCF_001683475.1 of Chenopodium quinoa. Taxonomy (NCBI): domain Eukaryota; kingdom Viridiplantae; phylum Streptophyta; class Magnoliopsida; order Caryophyllales; family Amaranthaceae; genus Chenopodium; species Chenopodium quinoa. The sequence continues at coordinate 783,918 of NW_018742412.1, read as the reverse complement.
TTGTGAATTTGTTGGTCATGATTTGAAGTTTAATTGCTTGGATTCCTAAACATGAGTCAATCTTGCCCAACTACTTGTGAATATAGTGCTTGACTAGTTGATTTGGTTAGGAAATGTGTGATAGTTCCATAATTCCTGGTATGACAATGAATTTGAGTATTGATTTGCAACTATGAGTAGTGTTTCATGACTTATTATTATGCACATGAGGAGGACGAAGACGTTCATTCTTTTAGGTAGCCTTCAGAGTATTTAGATACATTTGTTCCCTTCTTGTTACCCATGTTGTTGCTTGTGCCCTTTTATTGATTATTTAGCCACATTACAAGCCTATTTGAGCCTCATTGGTTACTAGTCCCAAGCTTGGCTTGGGGGAGCTTTTAGTTAGTGAGGTGAGGGAGTTGTGGTGTGCATATTATTTACACAATGTGGGAATAAAAGAAGAGTGATTGTTCTTTGATTTTTTATTAAAAAATATTGATGTTGTGTTTCAAAGTTGAAATTTCCAATATGAGTTAAAAAGAAAAAAAATAGCAAAAGAAAAAAAATTAATGCTCAAGTATTCTATTTGAAGGTTGTTCAAGAAATGAAAAAAAAAAGAAAAAAAAGAATGAGTTCAAGGTTTGTTTTTCACTCAAAGTTCTACATTATCATATTTTTATGAGTGATTATTGTGAGTGTTGGGATTGTTTATGATGATTAGAGTTGTATTTGGTGGTTTTTGTTGGATTTGGTTATGTTTATGGAGATGTATGATCATCATTATTTTGATCATGGGTTTTGTTGTTTTAATGAATACTACAAGAAGGGGGGGTTGAATTGTAGTATGAGAATTTAGCCTAACTTTTTCAGGAATTAAACTTAAGTTAGCTAAAGGAACTGAGAGATTAATCTAAAGGAACTAAAGAATGCAAGAGAGATTTTACGTGGAAAACTCCTTGGCCCTAACAAGGAGAAAAACCACGACCACTTGGGATTTTGGGAAAAGAATCTTCTCACTCAAGTTAAAGACTCAAACTCAAGTTCCTCTACGAACTTGAGACCCTCAGGAACAAGTCACCCAACTTGTTACTCTTCTCTTCTCTATCTCTCTTCTCACTTCTCTCTTCTCTCTTCTCTTTCTCTTCTCTTTCTCTTCTCTCTCTCTCTCTTCTCTTTCTCATACACAAACGTTCACTCGAACTTCCCCATTCCCAATTACAACTCGAAAGAAAAACAAACTCTAGTATAAGAACATTTTGAACACTCTAATAGACTTGTATGGAATTGGACTCTTAACTCGAATAAAAGATGAAAACTTATGTGAGCAAAGGGTGAGTTTTTCCATCTGAAATCAACAACTATTTATAGACCAAAATTTGTTTAGGAAAAACTTCTTTGTGCAGCAAATCCATTACGCCACTTCTCATACCCACTAAGAAGATCATGTCCCTAAAATTAAGGGACCATGAACACCTCAATGTGCAAGACCATGTCTAGAAGAAGAACATGGGAGAGTAGGCCGCAAGTTTAGAGAAAACGTGGAGATTTTATTTTGTCAAAAACATTTTCCGAAACTCAGAAAAAGAAAACAAAATCTTTTTAATTTAAGAAAAAGATAAAATTTAAATTGCAACAGTTTTCCTAAAAACTAGCATGCACAATATTTTATCCTAAGACCAATTCCATACTGATTTTTCGAGTGTAACTAACTTTCTTATACTTACATAAATCCTAAGATATATAAAATATTTAGTCTTCATGTTTCTCTGATGAAGCTTCTACTCCGAGGCTTCTGTTACTCGGAAGGAACTTCTCTTCTCCAGTCTTCATTTCTGAAGCGCCAGTCCCTGTGAGGGAACTCTTCTCTATGGCTAGCTCTGCTTCTGGCCTTCTTGTTCCTCATGGTATTTTTACAAGACACTTCATTCTCCTAGTCTTCGTAACTGAGTACACACTTAAACAATCAAGCTCTTATTAGTTTGTAAGTAAGTGAGGTTGTGTCATCATCAAAATTATTAAGTCCAACAGGTTTATTAGGATTTGGCTCCCTTAATGCATAGTTTTTCTCTCATATAATCCCAAATTTATCCTACCTTTACCTTAGCCTTACATTACAAGCTTTAAAGACCTTCCGACCTTGTGCATAGAAGTTATGTAAATGTGAAAGTGTTGTTTATCAATGCAAGTTATGACTTGGCATATTTCGAGTCGACTAGTAGGATGAGCGTTCAATGTTTTTATACACACGAGAGTTTGAGTTGGGAGGGCATTGTTCACATTAAAGGGGTTGGTTGGAGAGCGATCGACTACATCCTTTACTCTCCACATAAATGAGAGTTGAGTGTGTGAGCACTAGTCTTGAATTCTATATGCTCTTGTGGTTTGCTCTACTTGACAATTGTTGGGGAGGAAGGGTGATTAGATGAATAAGATTGATTGATGTTGAAGCATGTTCATTAGATTTGCCTTGAATCGTTGGTTTTTGATTTGATTATTGGGGTGAAGTATGTTTTATATGTTCATTGATGAGCTCATTGCTTAGGGACAAGCAAAGGTTTGGCTTGGGGGAGTTTGATATTTCCATTTTATATAGTGTTTTACCCCCGTCCCTTGGTCGTTATTAGTAGTGTTTTTGGCTCTTTTGGGCCACTTTTATTACTAATTTGTGTGTTCTAGTTTTTTCGTAGTTTTAGTTGTATTTTACAGGAAATTGCACTCTTGGAGTATTTTCCCGGGCTTTATGGATCAACTACGGAAGCTAGAAGGACGGGACCACTTTTGGAGCCCAGGATCGGTGAGAGCTGGTGATTAAGGGCTCGGTAATTGGGATCCCGAGGCTTTTGGACCAAGTATTCGAGACCCGAGAGGGAAACCCAGATTGGGCCGAGAAATCTAGCCCAATCAAAGTCCAAGCCTCAAGAGGAGCAAAGACCCGATCGGGCAACCTCTAGCCCGATCGGGCGCGGCAAACCATAGTGTTGTGCATGCTAAGGCGCGCCTGATCGTGCGAGCATCTAGCACGATCGGGCGATGCTGCTTGGGAAGAACGCAAAGAAAAAGGCGCGCCCGATCGGGCGGCCCTTCGCCTGATCGGGCGCGCGTTTCTGGAAGGCCTTATTAAGTTTAGTTTTAATTCTTGTTTTAGAAAACGTTTAAATACGATTTTGTACGGAATTATTAGATTACCTTCTTTCTTAGACTTTCTCTCTCTACTTAGTATTTTTCTCTCTCTTAAATTCTCTCTATACTTTTGTTCTTAATACTTCCTTTAATTCCAGATTTATTTTTGGTAACAATTTCTTCCCTTTTAATTTCAGTTATTTTATTTGTTTTCTTGATTATGATTTTATTTATTTACTTGATTAGTTTAGTCATGATGATTTGTGAGTAGTTTAATTTCTAGGGTTTATGGGGATCTAATAAATGATATGAAGGGGTAGTTTTGTGTTTATTAATTATCAATGCTTGGTTGATTTCCTATTGATTGATTAAATGCTATGCAATTAGGTTTGGCTAGATTTAATTGTATGAGTTTAGCAATATTAATTCAAGATTCGACAGATGAGAATTGATGTTTAGGCTTAGTTTCAATAGGCGGATTAATTTATAAATGGTTCAGGCGAGATTCGACAGATGAGATTTAATACCGGTAAATTAACTTTGTGATTATAATACGTAGCGAAACCCCTTTATAATCTAATTAACCAATGCCTGATGATTGCTTATTATGATTTGCCCTGGAATATTGTTTATTAGTGAACCTATGCCCTACGCCTTTTAATATTTGATTTTCTCCCTACTTTATTTATTTCAACCTTATTCTCCGTAGTTTAGATTTTATTCATAAAAATATTGGTTACTTAGATAATTTAGATTATAATAATTAATTAGAAGTAAAAAGACCTGTTTCCCTGTGGAGTTCGACCCTACTTCCCTATCTACTTTAGTTAGAGGATTTAGGTAATTATTTTTTATTAGGGGATACGACTTTACCCTGTCAGCCACGAACCCACAAGACAGCCCCATTCACAATCCCAGCCACAATTGGATTGTGAGTACAATAAACGATCCCACGAGCATTTCTTATAGTAATATCATCCGAATGACAGTCCACCCTCCTAGCATAGTCATAGTAAATTTTCAAGAAAGTTTCATTAATCCTAAGCTCATACTCGAGCCCTGGATCGTAGTCGTTTAGGCTGCGAATCCTGAACGAGATCTTTAGAGTATACACTCCGAGCCTTTCCTTCCTAAACTTTGGCCCTTTCTTATCAACAGGCTCTGGCTTAGCATTACTAGTAGAAAAAGTTCTATTTGTAACTAGCGAAATTGACTTTTTATAACTGGCATTGTTGGTTGCGAATGCCACCGTTACAACTAGTAAAAATTATTCGTAACTGACTAATGTTAGTTACAAATAATGTACTATTCGTAACTGGCTTACCCTAACGCCAATTACAAAAAGTCTATTTTCCAAGGTAGAAAGCATATTATTTGTAACTGGCATTAAGTTACGCTAGTTATAATTAGGGTATTATAAGTAACTGACAAATCTTAACGCCGATTACAAATATATATTTTTATTTTTTAAAAAAACATATTATTAGTAACTAGCATTAGATTATGCCAGTTACAAATAAATAAATAATTTTTTTTAATAAATATTTGATTCGAATATAAGAATGGTAATATATCCTACCAAACATCCTATCGTCAAATGGGTTCAACCTGTTACAATTCAACCAACAAAACACGTACTCCGAATACACTCATATAACTTAAAATCACCCACAACATACAATACAAACACTCCAAATAATTCCACAGATGTTGAATTATTCATCCACAACAGTACAGTGCAACAAAATTAACTGTACTTTCCAAAAAACAATTAAAACTTGAATAAAAAAAAAGAACATTGATTTATAATTTAAAAATGTAATGACAATCAATAAGCTAAATAAAAGTAGATATATAGAAAAGTGTTACATTGTTTTATTAAGCTAAACGCGACTAATCATAACAGTGATTAATAAGATAACTAGTCTTTCAACAACAAATTAAGCCTAAAAAACTTAGCGCATTGTTCTCAAATCTCATCTAATTCAACATCGTTGTAGGCTGCAAGTCTTGCCAAATACTCCTTCAAATATTAAAAAAAATACGTGTCTATAATACTTTATTAAAATAAAACATCAACCAAAACTCATATAAAGCATTTTAGCTTGCAAAGAAAGGTAAATTAATCACTAACCTCTTTCAAATTTCCCTTGCAATCGCTATGAAAGGTATTATCTCATACATATATATCTCATTACATAATTAGCACATTCGGTGCGCAACTATTAGCTTTCTCTTTGGTTTGCACCAACTCATTATCCGCATTTTTTGCAAAAGTCATAACCTTCAAGAAAAGATAAATATTAATATAATTAAGTTACAAATATCTTAGATCATTACGTGTGATCAATGTATTACCTCATCAGTAAAGAAGACTAAATCTGCAGGCCACCCCAAATCACAATCCAAGAAAGTTTCTAGTAATGCATATTCAAATACAAACCAGCATCTGGAAAGGAGCATCAAGATTCGCTGTGTTATCAAGCAAATTCGACATATTCTTAGCTTCTTCAGCGGGGATCTTGGTGTACTCTGATGATGCCCATCCTTCTTTTGCAGAAGCATAGAGAATAGGAAAATCCAACTGTTCCTCTAGTACTATATAGAACCCTTCAATTTGAAAATAAAAACACACTTATATGAAAAGTATAGTACTATATAGAACCCCTCAATTAAAATACAAACAAAACTAATAAGTAAAACAAGCTACACATATAGCAAATAGCTAGCTACAACTATATAAAGTATGGACAATAAGAAGTCATCTGCCCCCTGAGTCAAGATTAATGGCCCAACCTTGTCTAATCAATATAAATATGAGGCCCATGTCCTGAGCTTTCTGGTATATATCAAGCAGTTTTGATGCTAGGATTTACCATTTGACTTAGCCATACCCGTGTTGATACAACCTGACCAAAGTGCAGACAGGTCGACCCTGAAAGGGAGTATATGGACTCTACGTTACACTTCCTAACCCTGAAAGGGAGTTGAGATCCACATGAACAATATATATATATATATATATCGAAACGCACATGAAAATTAGAAAGAAAAACGCACAATCACCCCTATATGACCTACTGCACTACTTATTTCATACATATTTATCAGCGGGAGCAGCAGACAGAAGGCTATCAACTTGTGGCTGATAAACAGATTTCCCTTTATATTGTTTAGTCCTTTTTTCTTTCACCTTTGTTCTCTCTTTCATGTATTCATTACAATAAGATGTATCTAGTACTTAATAAAACGTGTTCCGGGAATCACAGCAACCACATTTATTAATAAAGGGATTCAAATTTCTGAATTTCGGGTCTAAGCTTCTGTTCTGAAGTTAAGACTAATTTCAGTTCTAAGCTTCAGTTCTGAATTTCAAACTAATTTTAGTTCTGAATTTCAGTTCTAAACTTTAATTCTGAATTTCAGACTGATTTTAGTTCTGAGTTTCAGACTTGTCTCAGTTCTGAATTTCGGTTTTGAGCTTTAGTTCTGAATTTCAAACTGATTTCAGTTCTGAATTTCAGTTTTGAGCTTCAGTTCTGAATTTCAAACTTATCTCAGTTCTGAATTTCAGTTTTAAATTCAATTCTGAGCTTCAGTTATGAATTTTAGATTTGATTTCTAAGATGTTGCAGTTTAGGCTTTATGGTTACCACTTAATATACAGCCAAGTTCACGGTCATAGTGAACTCATACACCTGTACAAGGTAGTTCTATTTACTTGCAGAGGTATTGATGCACATGCATATGTTTTATCGCTATAATACTACTACCTATGGCTATTATAGAAAACTTCCCCACATAATAGCTCAATGAATAACTTCATCACTAGCTGACTCTAATATGGTCAAGTCATAGCTGGCGTACACACTTGAAAATGTCTCAGACAAAAGCAAGATAATATCTTGGCCGGGGAGAAAACAGAGCTGGAAAAACCCTCATAGGAATATCATACACAAAAACAAAGAGTGCACATGCCAAGAGCACCTACGGTAAAAAAGCAGCAGATGAAAAATACCAAAGGAAAGCATTATACTTGGCAACTCAATGTCTTTTTGCCTCTTCCACTTAATAATGCATGATGAGTACGAAAAAGTGAAACTAAAGTTTGCTCAGAAAAAAATAAAATAAAAGCATACCTGCTTCAAAAAGTATGCTAGCCTTTTCACCTCCTCCTTTTCATGAAGCAATTCTCCTTCCCTTTTGGCTAACTGAATAGCTAAAGCCTCAAACTGGATTACGATAAAGGGTCAATTACACATAGGTTCAGTTATATGTAACATATGATACCAACTGATCTTTATACTCCAGAATCTAGGTGTAGGTTGACTGGTAAATTCATTTAATGTAACAAAAACATATTATTACAGAGTTGCTGGATCTACTCACCACCACTCAGGCATTCACAGACACCAACTATACATTAATTTTTAGTTACTAGACTTACTACCCAACAAACACTCAAAATATCACAAAAGAACTCTTAGGCGTCTTCGCTTAACAGCATCATAGCATCAAAAGAATTAACGATAAATTGATAAATCATCGGAAGGTCTGAACTAGACAACAACATTATTAAAACAAATCAAAGGTAGCAACAACAACATAAAATCGAGTGTCAAACTCAATTAAACCCTAAATAGAAACATTTCAATAAATGTAAAGTAACCCATATTTAAAATATAAAAAAAAAACCCAAATTACAAAACCCCAAAAAACAATTATATACCTGCGGCTGCTTTTGATGGAAAACCGGATTCCATGAACCCAATTTTTATAAATCCTAAGATCTGAAGCATCAAATCCAACCACGGAGTTTTCAGGATCCTTCTCTATTGCTCGCTGCTAATTTAAGAGAAAAATTAAGAGGAAACGGTGGAGAGAGTTCTAGGGCAGGTGACGGTAGTGACGGAGGGGGTTCCGGTGCAGGTGGCTTGAGCTTCTCGCAGCAGTGACGGAGGGAAATCTAGGCAGGAAGTTCTCATGGTTGTGAAGCTAATTTAAGATAATAATGTAGAGAGAACGGTGGCGGTTGCAGTGACGAAAGTGATGGAGGAGTGAAAGTGGGAACCATAGTCGACGTTATAGGTGACAGCGGTGGTAGAGGCCTGGAGGATGATGATGAGAGGTTTCGAAAGAGGAGGAGTTTCGAAAGAGTGTGAATGGTCAAAAATGAAAAAAGAAAGGAGAAATAGAAGTAAAAGGTAGGGTGGTTTTTTTTAATTGCCACCGGTTCAAACGAGAAATTGTTTCCTTTCTTTAAAAAAATAAATAAATAATTGTTTCTAATAACTTAATATTTATAACTAGCGTTTATAAGTTAGTTACAAACTTTTTGGTCAAAGTTTCTTTGATATAATATTTGTAACTGGCGTTTGTAAGCTAGTTACGAGTGTTTTGGTCAACGTTTCTTTGACTTAATATTTGTAACTGGTGTTTGTAAGCTAGTTACAAACTTTTAAGTCAAATTTTCTTTGACTTAATATTTGTAACTGACAGTTATTTAGTCAGTTACTAATAAAACTTCAAACAATGATAAACACGTATTAGTAACTGACATTTACTACGCCGGTTACTATTGTCATGAATTTTGTAACTGGCATTATCTTAGTCGGTTACTATTAATGCTTTCGTAACTAGCATAACATGCACCAGTTACTAATAAGGCGTTACAAATAACATTTTTTCTATAGGAGTTTCCATGACAACCACAACATCAAGTTCGTCATCTTCTATCTCAACAATAACACCTTAAGAAGCAACATGCTTCTTTTGTTCAGCACCAGCGACGTCCTTCTTCTCCTAATCAGCAACATCGTCCTTGTTTTCTACGGCATCAATAGCGTCCTTGTTCTTTTCAGCATCAGCAAGGACGTCCTTGTTTTCTTCAACAGCAGCAACGACGTCCTTGTTCTCTTCGGCAACATCAACCATCTCTTCGGCAACAATTCCTTTTGGTTTCGTAAGGTCATGTACAGGATCTTCAATGAGGTCAGGAACAGAACGATGAGACGGCAGTCTAGCGCGGCTTTTTCTTCCACCGACCCTCATGCCACGCGCTAACTGCTCCAAGAGGTTGTGACGCCCGAAAGCCTTCCTTTTCCTACGTGGTGGACCGAGTATGGAAGGGATACCATTAGGGTTAAGATTTGAAGGGGCAAGGGAACTCATTTTGGATGAATATCTATGTGTGGATGATGTTGGTGAACAAGTTATTTGTGAAGTCTGTTTTTATATAACCCCCATGCGTAGGAATATACCCTTTCAATTAAAATATTTATTGAATATTGCAAATGAGAATGAGAGTGCAAAGCAACAGTTCCATAATATAAATAATATTTGTTTCATAATTATACCACGGTCGATGACTGTCTCAATTGGTTTACACCTACTCACTACCTTTGGTTCTATGTTCGATTCCCAACAGCTGCATTTCCCATCCCCCAATTTTTTTTTTTTTTTTTTTTTTTTTTTTGCTTTTTACACTACTCCAATATTTTTTTTGGTTTTATTTATAGGTAGTCCAATTTTATCTTTACATATGCAATTACACTAAATGTATCTTTTTTTAAAAAGATAATTAGTATGTATTAGTATAAACAGTTTTATTAAAGATAATTACAAATAACGGGATGATAGATTTTGATTTTTATCTGATATAATTATAACATATAATTTTGTGTTGCAAAATTCTTCGAATGTTAATAATAATAATAATAATAATAATAATAATAATAATAATAATAATAACAATAACAATAACAATAACAATAACAATAATAATAATAATAATAACATATAATTTTGTACTAGTTAAGGAGTTGTCCTTTACCCGCAAGGTATTAACCAAAGGACATAGCAACACATATATACACCAAAAGGGATGACTGAACTGCCTGTCAAAAAGTGTTTAACAGGAAAAGGGAAACATGTATCTTCCTTTCTAAAACGTCCCAAAATCATAAGTAGTTATCCTAGCTTTAGCTTAGGCCAAATCTTATCCTAACACTTAACATTTTACCATTTTACCACGGTGAATCCATTTCTTTTTACCTCTCCACTCATACATCCAAATATCTCACACACGAAATTGGAAATCATATATGTACTTGCACTAATCAAAATTTTCACATTGTGGTAAATCAATCAACGGATACAATTTAAAACATCAACGCTTATAAACAAGGAAATTACTTGATTAATCTACTCGAATTCGATTTCATAGTATTTATTGTAGGTTTTTGGAATTATTTGATATGATAATCACATGAAAATGTAGGGTTATACTGATGATCACACATTTGAAAAATAAAAAAATCAACGTTCAAATATTAATATTGGGTCAGTTTTTCAATCCAGATTTCAATTATGGTGTTATTATTTTTTTTACATATAAAGGGATAGTTGAAGATTGTTTCTATACAAAGATAAAAGATATTACCACATAGTACAACAATGATAAGACCCCTATATGACAGACCTATACTCAACAATGGCTTAAGCATAGTCACTTCGTAAGTCAATTTCAATAACACAATTTTGACAACAAATAAATTTACTAAAATTTCATATACTTTTGACAGCATATAAAATTTAATAACCTATAAATTTACTAACTTCGTATAATTTAAGTAATACAATATGGAATAAGTTCAATACAGTTGTTTTAATTTGGCTTTTAATTACATTAGTTATTTTATTATTAACTCGACAAGATATTTATTATACAATTTAAATCAAATATTGCATAACCTTACACCTAAAAGTATGCTTTAACATGGTTTGAAAAACAAAATATGCTTTAACAATACAATTAGTAACTGTCAATTTATTAGATGGTACAATTCTTTTATTTAATATAATGGGGATTTTTATTACAAAAAATCGTTAGAGATTACTAGAGTTGAGTAACAATTTAATACAACTGATTAAGTCATAATTACGATTTAAAAGGTACAAGGGTTAAATAACATCATATCTAAGGATTCTAAAGGGTTTAGCTTCAGAGGGTCTGGGGTTTGAAGGGTTAAAGGTTTGAAGGGTTTAGGGTTTCTAGGGTTTAGGGTTTTTAGGGTTTAAGGTTTGAAGGGTTTAGTGTTTAGGGTATGTGTATAGTGATACATGAAATAAAATTATCAAAGTTGTTACGTTTATTGACATAATTACAAGTTCGTTTCGATCAAACTAAATTGTTTAAGGTTCAGATCAAGCTGATCAACATGATTAACTACATCATTAATACACGTAACAACGTATCTTCAATAGAGGAACATTAAATACAACAACGTTACTAAGACCGGACTTGGTTTAATAAATCTCACAAACAAGAATCCAAAAAATATTCACCCACACCCTTTCCAATGTTTAAGAATCATACCTACAACCTACCTAGCCCTAATCATAGCTACCCTACTCCTGACTTACCATAGTGAAACAATATCCTTTTACCAAACTAAACAATGTCCTTTATACCAAACTCATAATTTCAAAAATCTCACACAAACATTTAAAAATCGTATATGTATTCCTACTAATGCAACTATCACATATTCATAAATCAACGGCATTAAATTTGGATCGATTATTCAACGGTTGTAATATGTTTGTGAACTTTAAATTTTGTTGTTATTGGTTATATATATATATATATATATATATATATATATATATATATATATATATTTATATATATATATATATATATATATATATATATATATATATATGTATATGTATAAATAAATATGGACACTTTACAGCAATTTTTAGCTAAATATAATGAAACAAAAAGTAATCAACTTTATTTTAGGTCTAAAAAAGTATATAAAAGTTTTACGTCATTTGAGGTACATAAGAATTTAAATAGTTTGATGATTGATCATATATAATGTATGGGGTTGGGGGAGGGTTTATGGTTTGGAGGGTTTAGGGTTTTGAAGGGTTTGGAGGGTTTAGGGTTTGAAGGGTTTGGAGGGTTTAGGGCATGATTTCAAATTTGTCTTTTACTACATTAGTTTTTTATTTGAAATAATTGAAACAACGTTACTACGATCAACTATTTTTAATAAATTTCACAATCAAAAGATCAATTGAGCTTCAAAGATAACCTATACACCGAACATTATTACTTCGATCAATTACATAGAAGAATTAGATCACCAAGCAAACTCTGATACACACGACATACCGTCAATTATAATATATACAATTCCATTTAAATTGTAATGTGGATTTAGATTTTTTTTAAAAAAAATGATAGATTTGAATAAGAATTTAATCCAAATTAGTATGGATCATATTTAAGGATTTCATAGTTTGAAGGGTTGCGGGGTTGTTTAGGGTTTGAAGGGTTTAGGGTTCAGGATTTAGGATTTAGGGTTTAGGGTTCGAAGAGTTTAGGGTTTGAAGGGTTTATGATTTGGAGGGTTTAATTTCCAAATTGATCATTTATATGACAATTTGGGGTGTCCATTATTCGGATAAAAAACGAAATTCAGTCCAATCTAAACCGAAATATTAATTCGGATCGGATCGGCTAATTTTAAATCGAATCGGATAGGATTGCCCTTTTTGAGAAATCAGATTTTGCGGAGCGGATCGGATTGGATTGACCTTAATTGATTGGATCCAAAAAACTAATTTCATGTGAAATTATGTTGATGATTACGTTGACTGTTTATAACAATTTGTATATATAAATTGTTACAATTTAATTTATGATTGTAATAGCACTTTTTCAAATATATCTTCTGAATTTGAAATATTGGGATATATTTTAAGAAACAAGATAAAGTGTGAATATTGTAAAATATATCCTATAATATTTTGTGAATCTTAGGTTACTTGACCTTGCCCTCCAAGTATACCTATATATATTATACATGGCCGAATAGATGAATGTGATTGACAGAGCTAATTTATTGAATACAATTTGTCATGAAATGTTGTTAAAAAATTTAATTACAAATTATTGGATATTACCAATTTTTTTATAATAAAAAGGGTTAACATTCCATCAATTTGTTTGGGGTGTCGTTGTTTGGTGCCCAAACAAAGGATGAACTTCATGATGGTAATGGCTACTTTATTTCACAAAGTACAATAGGAGGTTGCTTGTGAAAACAGTGCAAGTTGCAGACCTTCACAAAAGCAAGTGTTATCGTAAAAATGGAAACAAGAATCCAAAAAAGAAGCACCGACACCCTTCCAAAATCATACCTACCCACCCTAGCCCGAATCATAGCTACCCTACACATGATTTCCAATAGTGAAACAGTGTCCTTTTTCCCAAACTCAAACTGTCAAAAATCTCAAACACCCATTTGAAATTCGTATATGTAGTCCTACTAATGCAAGTGTCACAAATTGATAAATCAACGGCTGTAATTTGTTTGTGGAATTCTAAAATTTTGGGAGTATATTATTTTTTGCTATGGTTTTACTTAAAACCATAACAACTAACAACATCATATTTAATCTACAAAGCTATAAGGCAACTAAAGGTAGAAGGCAATTAAATCTACAAACATTTAAGGCAACTAAATCATATTCATTCACATAGTTATTGTTATATAAATATTTATGATGATATGAATACGTTCGGATTTTGTAATGATCGACATTTTAAAGCATGTCAATGTTATCGATTATACTAGGGGTCTAAATAATTAAGTTGGATTAAAACTGAAATTCAATCCAATCAATTCAGATCAGAACACTTTACAGATCGGATCGGGGTTGGATTGTGACTTTTTTAAAGTTCAGATTACGGTGTGGATGGATTTATTGACCCTAACTGGACCGAATCCAAACCGAAAACCAATTCACGTTAAATTAAGCTTGTTTAAATATGGATTTATTTATTTTTATATTTTATCTCAAACACTAACAATCGACTAGAGTAAATGGAACAAACGTTAATTTCGAGAAGCTAGGAGGAAAAACAAGATCAATAAAAATGAACCACATGATTAATATATTTAACAACGTTCAGTAGATCGACGGAACACAATTGAATTATGATGATCGACTTGATTGAGGAATTATACATACTTCCTCCGTTTTTTTATTATTGCACCATAAGGATTGGGTACAAATATTTTTGTAGTTGAAAAAAGTAAGAGAGAGAAAGGTAAAAATACAAAATTGTCCATGTGACATATTGATAAATTAAAAAGTATGTGAAAAAAGCAAGGTTATGATGGGTATTTGTAATGTGAACACAAACAATTTTTTTTCCTAAAAAGGAAATGGTGTAATATTTGTGAAACTTCCTAAACAGGCAAGTGGTACAATAATAAAAGAACGGAGGAAGTATTAAATATTCAATTTGCGGAGTATAAGTATAGCATTTTTATATTTATACGAGTACATAAGAATGTAATTATTATGCTCAAATTTAAGTGTTTAGAGTTTGGAAGGGTTTAGGGTTTGGAGGGTTTAGGGTTTAGGGTTTGGAGGGTTTAGGGTTTGAATGGTTTGGAGGGTTTGAAGGGTTTAGGGTTTGGAAGGGTTTAGGGTTTAGGGTTTAGGGTTTGGAGGGTTTAGGGTTTGAATGGTTTGGAGGGTTTGAAGGGTTTAGGGTTTGGAGGGTTTAGGGTTTAGGGTTTGAAGGGTTTGGAGGATTTAAGAATTGAAGGGTTTAGGGTATAGGCTTTGGAATATTTTAGGGTTTAAAGGGTTTGGAGGGTTTAGGGTTTGATTTCTTTTTGTCTTTTAGTGCAGTATATTTTATTCTTCAAAATTTTATATTGGACACCATTTGTCTTTGGCCTTACAACCATAAATCATTTCAATTGACTTTATACTTTATCACTTTCTCAAATGCAAATATTATTGACAATTACTACAAAATGGCAAAGTTCATGGGAAACAAGCATGAAATCTCTGTCAACATTATGATTTTTGTTTAAATTTTTTTTTTTTTTTTTTTTTTTTGTGTGTGTGTTTGCTAACTATAATGCTTAACCCATAATTGTAGCAGTTGTATTTGAACTAATAATATCAACTAGACATGTGCCACTTTACTTACCTTACCTAGGTTGTACTTTTGAGTGGACTTAACTAGAGTTAGCTACTTTTGTCATGATATGAACTTACTTGTTTTTATTATCATAAGTTAAAGTTATCAGACAGAAAAGAAACACACTAGTAGCAAGCAAAATACTTTCCTCTTCTCTTCCCCAAGCAATATTTTCACTTCCCACCATGGAAACTAACCAAGAAGTGCCTTACCCCCCTGGGTTCTTCCCGGCTACGGCCACTAATAACGCCAAACACTGTTTCAAGTACAACACGAACACTGAACAAGAAATAAACTTCAATCATTTTGTCTATTTTTATAGTCAAAATGGAAAGTTGACCTTACATCAGGTGGAATATGATATTCTAAGGAAAATTGTAGTCAATCCTAAAGAAGAGCAACACCGTATGGACAAATTGATGATGGTCAATGAGGCTGGTCAGATTTTTTCGGTGCACTTACCCAACATTGTTGACGTTGTTGGTAAGCCAGAGGTGCAAGCTGCCATTCGTGAGCTGGAAAAGGATGATGTTGTGGTGTACGAGGGTACAACCAAAATAATTTCGAAATTGTTGGTAGACAAGATGGACCCGAAGCCAATTATACCAAAAAGTAGCCCTATTTACTCCCTTGGATTGGCTGGTTTCACCACGGAATTCGGGAGCTACACCGATGATGTTCTTTTCCTGCAGGTACCCTCTCTTTTAATTTTTAATGTTTTTTTAAATTTTTTTTTTCATGTTGCCTGCTATTTGATTGAGTTGAATTTAAGTTTAGGTAATTTATGTGCCATATAATGGTTGAAATTAAAGCAATTTAAAGTGTTAGAGTCGGATGATTGATTATTTAATAGAAATGTTTGATCGGTGAATGGTAATTTAAATTTGGTATGTAATTTGCTAATATATATAGATGATGGTTTAATTTTGACAAATCTTGTTCATTTGTAATTGCTTTGAGTCATGATAATTAATTAAGTGTAACATAACTATTTTAATCATGGTAATTAAGCATGTTCATTATATTATTTAAGAAATCATGTTTTTGTTTAAATTAATTTAATTGTGATAATTTATGCTTTTAAAGTTTCGGTAATTGTAGGTAATCATGTTTTAGTGTTTAAATTAAGTTTACCATGCTTTTTATTTTTATTATTCACTTAATTTTTAAAGTCCAATATATCTAGTTAATTCTTAAAGTTCAGTATATGAAGTTAATTGAGTAGTTAATTATGAATATATATGACATTTGCACACAATATATATAATATGTGTTTTCTAATTATAACACGGTTGATGTCTATCCAAAATTATTTACATGCTATATATCTAAACACTACATTGGTCCTAGATCTAGCCCCATCCCCCAAATCTTTTTGTTTTTAATATTTTTTTTAAAAAAAAATTGGTTAAAAAATTTGATCCAATAAAATAAGTTGGTTTGAGTAGCTTATAATCTCCTATACGTGTAGGTGAAATCTCCTGTCACAGAGATCAAATACTCGGTTGTCAGGGACCAGTTCATCGAAGATGATCTCACAAGTTGTTACCAATCTGTCATACCTCACCCATTGCTAGAAGGTAACAAGAAAAGAGTGGAGATTGGATCTTCTTTTGTGTTATGGAATGGCTGTAGGATCACCCGGCCTTCCTTTGTCGACCACTTTAAAGAAATTGTTGCAACCCATTACCCAATTCTGATGATAGTGACTGAGGTGGGAGAAACAACCACCAATTGTGAAAGGATTCTTGCCAAACTAGGCAAACCTATGTCTTGGAGGTTCGATGCGGGTGGAGGTGTGCTTGGAGGGACTGTGGTTTTCTTCGACAATCATAGGGTAGAGTCAGTCATGCTTATAGCTGCAGATGAGTCGAATGATGAGTGTAGACATCTACTTTTAGCCTCCTGTCCCGACAGAAAGTGCAATGACGATAAATAAAACCATCTTCGTGTTGGATCAAAGTAAAGAATGCTTATGGATAACTGGTTAAGCCACAAAACACAAAAGACTAGCCCAGATAAAATAACAAAGGACAACACAAGGTCCAAATTAACTAAACCCGATCATAATTAGGCTTAAGCCCGTGCTTAAAACCCAATAATGATGGATTTAGGAGCGTCTAGGTTAAAATAAAAGCTGCCGGGAAAAATATCGCGCGCATCTCACAAAGTCGCGCTCAGCAGTCGCGCGCAACGTATAAAGTTGCGCGCGGAAGCCGCGCAACTTTCAGATATGCTCGCGTAAGATTCAGAATATTAAAATATTGGAAAATCGAATCTTACCATAGAGCTACGCGCAAGACAAATAGTTGCCCGCGTATACCGCGCGCGACCTATTCACTTGTGCGCGACAGCCGCGCGCAACCTACTCAGTTGCGCGCGACACCTGCTGCGGCAAAATGCTCTAAACCCTAAACCTAATCATTCCCTATAAATAAGACCCTAATCCGAGGCTTCAAGACATAGAAAATTAACCTAAATGCTAGCAGATTACTTGTGAACTTGTGCATCTAAACCCTCTTGTCCTAAACACTCACCTTTTTTGATATTTTGTTACTACGGTGGAGGTTCCCTAACAAGAAGGATTCCATAAGTGTTCCAAATGGAGATCTAGCAAAGAGAAGTGGTAAATTCCCAAGCACTTAGTTAAATCACCATTATTTTTATTGTTTAAAAGAACTTTAATTAATTAATTAGTGTTGTTTGATCGCCTTAAAATAATAAATTAATTGATTTCACATAGAATTCTTTCGTTAATCAAGATTAGAATTGAATAAAATAATTGTTGGTTGATCACCTAAGTCAAGGCGAATATTATTTATTTTATTGTTCTTTTCACGAATTTGATTAAATAAGAATAACGACCTTACGATGTAATTCCTATGTGAATTAATGTGTGTAAATAAAATCAATTAACATAGTTTTTAGGTATCACGTTGCATATATTGTTTGGAAATGAAATTGTGCAAAGGAAGAGCTAGTAGAGGCCGCACTAGGGCTAGGATCGCGATTCCCCTCTAAAGGGAACGTTATCTTGGTACCCTCGCTCCTGAACTCATTTCTGGTTTTCTAGACCAATTTAGGCATGGGTAAACTTATGATTCATGCTAAATATCCCTTGAACTCTACTTGGGAGAAAGGCATGAACAAGGTTTATGGGTTTTTCCTAAAACTCATTGGCGACTCCTACTTGTTTCTTACAAAAAAGCGTATATGATAGAATCATCTCTAATTCAAAAGTCTCCGAAACATTCATGAATTCAAATCCTAATACACCCTAACAAGTGTAATGTCCTAGGCTTTAAGGGGCCATGGGCATCAAAGGAGAAGGATCCCCTACGATGGGAACACCCTCCTTACAGTGGCGACTCCACTGGGGACTTAGAGGTTATATGATTAGTTCGTAGTTATGGTCCAAGCTATCCAACACCAGGTTACCTAAGGGTTGTAACGAGAGCTAACTTGAACAATCGCTAGTTAGAGATCAAGACTTGAACGCATAATATCTTCCTTTTGCACAAAACTAAAAGTCAAACAAACAACATTGCATCATGCATAAGTATAGCACACTTAAACCATGGGGATTGGCTCATTGACTAGGGGTTGCCAACACCAGGCTTCTATCCCGAAATCAATAACAATCATCCACCCAAATCACCAACAAAATGTTGGGAGAGCGATGTCATGAGTCAACTCGTTGAGTGATTGATTTGTGCGGCGTTTCTTAAGATATGGTACCTTGGACACCTAAGCCTTTTCGACCTTAGAATGACAATATGTGGATTATAACCTTTGGCATGCTTATGTGATTACATGACTATATTCAACGTGTTAGGATAGATTTCTTTCTTCTTTTTAGCCTGGTCTAGGTTCCCAATTACGAAGTCGTCTCTTCGTAATTTAAAGTCATATTCAACGGGTAACATAAAAAAAAAACAAAAAACAAAACAAAAAAAAGAACGATGTAAAAAAAAGGGAAAATAAAAAAAAAACGCTCGAACAAAAAAAAGACATACGAGCAGGTGGCGCACGCAACTCAAAGATTTGCGCGCCCATACCCAGCGCAAGAAAATTAGTTGCGCGCGACATCTGCGCGTAACTCGATTACTTGCGCGCTGATGCGGATGCATTCAACGTTTCCTTTCTTAGTCCGTTTCTTTAATGTTTCTTAGATTAGATTTTGGCTTACAAGTTTTTACCTTTCACTTGAAAGGGTTTTTCTTGTTTTAAGCGTTAGGATTTTTATTTTGATTAGGAATTGTTTTGGTCTAGTGAGTTCCTATTTGAATTAGGACTTGTCTTTAGCAAAAGAGATTCCTAATTGGATTAGGACTTGTCTTTAGCAAAAGAGATTCCTAATTGGATTAGGACTTGTTTTTAGCAAAGTAAATTCCTAAGTGGATTAGGACTTGACTTTGGTTTTTAGGCGTGTCTAGGTGTTTTAGGAGGATTGAATAACCTAATCTAAGTTGAATTAAACTTAGTTAGTTTAGTCATATCCGAATTAGGAACTTGGGGATCAAGTTTCAGTTTTCTTAGGTTTTCTAGGTCAAATGGGATTCTAATTCAATTAGGATTAGTTTTCTAATTTGATTAGGTTTAGAATTAGTTTTGAGTCTATAAATAAAGGTTGTAAACTTCAAATTATACAAGTTTGTTTTGTTGATTAAAGCTTTATTGCTTGTTAATTTGGAACGTTTCTTTCCAAGTTTTCTTTGTGTTTGACGAGTGAAGTTAAACATAAAAACCCTTAGATTAGGCGAGTGAAACCTGATTTAAGAGAGGTTAGATTAATTAGTGAGTGAAGCTAATTCAAACTATCCTCAAAAAAAAACCCCTAAATCACGAGATTAAGGTGAGTGAAGCCTTGAAATCAGATTTAGAACCCTTAGGCGAAAACAAACGAGTGAAGCTTGTTTAAACCTAAGACCAAACGAATCAAGAAACGCATCAAATGGTATCAGAGCTGTTGGTGTGATTATTGAGTCGTTATATCCTTATTCTTGAGCAATCAAGAATCAATTCGTGCTAGTTTCTTGGTTCTTGTTCTTCTCGGCGCAGATCTGGACCAGTTGGAAGTTTTAGGTTACTGCGAACTATATACTTGGTATTTTTCGGTGATTTTTTTTGGGTTGGATTCCTATTGGACTAAAATTATAGACTGTAAAATTTCGTGGTCATTGGATAAGTGACGCAAAATCTACAGCAACAAACTTTCGAGGGAAAATTACTGATTGTGCGCAAACATGGAGAATAAATCAACGATCACTCACTTGCTTGAACAGATGACTGTTTTGATGGAACGACACATTACGTTCATGCATCATAGGAAGAGTCTTGAAGAGGAGATCAAGTGTTTCAAGTGTCAAGGTAGAGGTCACTACAAGTCCGAGTGTCCTAATAGAAGGGTCATGACATTAACAAGATACCAAGCCTTAGAAGAGGAGGATGCTAAACTTGCTTTACTTCTAAAAGAGCAACGTGAAGGAGAGGAGAATGAATATGACTTTGAGGAAGAGTGTGAAGAGCAACCATTGTGTGAGGCAGCCCCGGATCACAACACACTTGTTTTGAGAAAGCTTCTCCATGCTCAATCTACTCCTTTGACTGATATGGCACAAAGGGAGAACTTGTTTCACACTAGATGCTTAGTGAATGGGCGTAGTTGTTCAGTTATTGTGGATAATGGTTCTTGTACTAATGCATGCTCTAAGAAGATGACGGATACATTGCAGCTTGAGACTAGGAACCATCCTAATCCTTACAAACTTAATTGGCTCACAAATGTTGGAGGAGTACATGTTTCGAAACAAGCATTGGTTTCTTTTACAATTGGTGAGTTTGAAGACAAAGTGTGGTGTGATGTTGTTCCTATGGATGCATGTGCTTTGTTGCTAGGCCGTCCTTGGCAATTTGATCGTGATGTGATCTACCTTGCAAAGAAGAATGTGGTTTCAGTTCTACATAAAGGGAAAAGGATTGGATTAAAACCTTTACCTCCTAAATTCGAACCTATGCAACATGATGGCAGCAAGGTTATTTCTCTTTCTACATGTGATGAAGGTGGTTCAAGTAAAAGGAAGAAGAAAGACAAGCAGCAAGATAGAGTGCTTCAACTTGTTCGTAAGTCTCCATTTGAGATAGGTGACTATGTGTGGCTTTCTTTGAGTGCACAGAAGTTATACAACAACCGCAAAGACAAGCATGAATCCTTTGATGAAGGGCCTTTTAAAATCGTGCATAGGGAGAATTATGATACATTTCAAGTGCTACTTGGTGAAGGCGTTTGTGCTTCTCTTAGTGCAAATGATCTTGTTCCTTGTTATGATGTAACTTGAGGACAAGTTAGTTTTCAAGAGGAGGAGTATGATGCGGATGCATTCAACGTTTCCTTTCTTAGTCCGTTTCTTTAATGTTTCTTAGATTAGATTTTGGCTTACAAGTTTTTACCTTTCACTTGAAAGGGTTTTTCTTGTTTTAAGCGTTAGGATTTTTATTTTGATTAGGAATTGTTTTGGTCTAGTGAGTTCCTATTTGAATTAGGACTTGTCTTTAGCAAAAGAGATTCCTAATTGGATTAGGACTTGTCTTTAGCAAAAGAGATTCCTAATTGGATTAGGACTTGTTTTTAGCAAAGTAAATTCCTAAGTGGATTAGGACTTGACTTTGGTTTTTAGGCGTGTCTAGGTGTTTTAGGAGGATTGAATAACCTAATCTAAGTTGAATTAAACTTAGTTAGTTTAGTCATATCCGAATTAGGAACTTGGGGATCAAGTTTCAGTTTTCTTAGGTTTTCTAGGTCAAATGGGATTCTAATTCAATTAGGATTAGTTTTCTAATTTGATTAGGTTTAGAATTAGTTTTGAGTCTATAAATAAAGGTTGTAAACTTCAAATTATACAAGTTTGTTTTGTTGATTAAAGCTTTATTGCTTGTTAATTTGGAACGTTTCTTTCCAAGTTTTCTTTGTGTTTGACGAGTGAAGTTAAACATAAAAACCCTTAGATTAGGCGAGTGAAACCTGATTTAAGAGAGGTTAGATTAATTAGTGAGTGAAGCTAATTCAAACTATCCTCAAAAAAAAAACCCCTAAATCACGAGATTAAGGTGAGTGAAGCCTTGAAATCAGATTTAGAACCCTTAGGCGAAAACAAACGAGTGAAGCTTGTTTAAACCTAAGACCAAACGAATCAAGAAACGCATCACGCGCACCCACTGTACGAGCCAGTTTTGATTTTGCAAAAAACAAGTTCATCCGTTAAAACGATATCTTTATTCAAGAATTGTTGGGGGCAATGTTATCCGTTCAAATATATCTTGCGTCATTTTCTTTTTTCTTTTTCTTTTTCTTTTTCTTTTTCTTTTCCTTCTTCCCCTTCTAAGCAAGCATATTGATTTACTTATCCTTTCGTACTTCTTTAGGGCCGGTTTCCAATCTTGGGAAAGAAGAATCCCGGGTGCTTGCCTTCTACGTTTACCACCTAAAGATCCAACCCTTTCAAACCATTTTCCTTCGACAACTAGTCCTAGTCCAATAATGATGTCTACCATTCAAGAACTTTAAGATGAGATTCTTCGTTTGAAAGAAGAAAAGGCTCAAGAAGCCGAGGAAAAGAGAATTAAGAAAATTGAAAAGGCTAGTAAGAAAAATGCTGAAACTTTAGCCTTACAAGAAAAGATGGAACAATTATCCATCAAAGAAAATTCGTTAGAGAAGCTAGTTCTTCGTTCTACAATGGGGAACAAGTACTTTGACGCAGAAAATTTTGCTCCTCCCGCAGGACTTGCTTTACCGGAAAAGTTCTTAGCTACGGACTTACCAATATTCAAGGTGACCAATAATCCACAAAATCATTTAATGTGTTTTACTGGCACCATGGCACTAAAGGGGGTTGATCCTAAGCTTTACGCTTTGACTTTCCCCTTGTCTCTAGACCCAACCGCAAGAGAGTGGTACTATGGGCTAGACCCAAAATTCAAAGCAACATGGGAATATGTAGTCTCGGCTTTCATTACCCAATATGAGAGTAACGTAGAGTTCAAGTCCACTCTACGTGAACTCAAAATGCTTAAGCAAGGCGACGATGAAGGTTTCCTTTCTTTCTATGGTAGATGGCGAGAAAAGGCGGCCCACCTTGCCCAAAGGCCGCCCGAACTCGAGCTAGTACAAAATTTTATTGACAATTGTCATGAAAAGTACAACAAGAATCTACGTTACATTGGTTTAGACACTTTCCAAAAGGTCTATTCCGTGGCTACTAGGATTGAAGATGATCTTGCTAAAGAAAAAGCAAATAAGCCTCATCATCATCAACCTAAAAATAACTACAAGAAGGGGAATGATGGCTCATCATCCTTTATTGATGTATTTGCGACCTTCACGCAATACCACAACACAAATCAATATAATTATCCTAGGAAAAGATGGACAAAAGAAAGAAAATTTACTTCATTTCCTGTAAGCTATAAAGAATTGTTGGAAAAATTAAATGAAAAAGGCTTGGGTTTTTCTAAGCTATAACCCTAAGGTATTCGAGTTTCTAAGGTGTATCCATGTTTTTTCAAGTTTATAAGTTGTGCCCCTCAACTCACTACCATTAATGAATGACACCCTCCTTGGGACTTCCACGTCACCTAAAGTTAACTATAAATTTAATAGAAAGATGATAAAAGGTAAGGAAATGGTAGGAGAAAGCAATCTTAGCCACCGCAACCCTAATAATGAAAATTGAAGCCACGAAATCACACATTCAAATAACTTTTAAACAACTAATAAGGGTACATTTTAGTATTGATAAGGAGTTGAAGGACACAGCTTAGAAACTTGAAAAAGCACGGGTACACCTTAGAAACTCGAATACTTTAGGGGTATAGCTTAGAAAAACCCAAAAGGCTTACTTGCACCAACAGGACCAACACGACCCACTCCACCAGAAAGAAGGTTTCCTAATCGGGATGGTAATGCTTATTGTGCTTATCATAGAGGCAATGGACACGACACTGAACGTTGCTTTGTCTTAAAACATAAAATACAAGATTTGGTAGATGATGGGAGAATTCCCACGCCTAAACCAAACAATAATGCGTCCCCCTTGGTGGTGTTTCACATTGATGAGGACCATATGGGAAGCGATACGTTCAATCCATTGAACTACATCACACCTATAGGAGAACCTCTACCCACAATACTCATAGGGGCAACTAATGAAGTATGTGGGCTATGGGACGACGACTTTCAAGACTTATATATCTCTAAATATGCCGACGTCCCACCTCCATCTTGTTTACAAAATGAAACAAATGGAGCGCTTAATTGGGATCATTTCTTAGGGAAGTCACAAGACTTATCAAATCTCTCCTTGGATGAACAATGGAATCAAGCTCAACTCATGGAACATCTTGAAATGGAGGCACGCTCAAAGCCTCTAGAAGAAAGTTGGTTTATAAGTCCTACAACTAATCCAAACGAGATAGATCATTTAACTCGTTCTGGACGAATTTACCAGGCACCACCACCAAATGGGTCTTCGACCACGCAAAATCAAGGTCAAGTACAAAATACAATATCACCTCCTCTTGAGGTGGAAGATCCATTGGTCAAACAACTTCGCCAATCCAAGGCGAATGTTAGCATTTGGGAACTCCTAAGTACTTCTAAAGAACATAGGAATTCCCTTATGAACGCTATAACGGCTTGGTCTGTAAGCATGGACACAACCCCTCAAGATCTCGTTAGATTACTTATAAGCGAGAAATCTGACAAGTCAATCATTTTCACTAATGATGATTTGCCTTCAAAAGACACTACCCACAACAATGCATTATACTTAACTGTGGGGTGCAAAGGATATAAAATTATAGACAATGGGTCAGCCGTAAACATATGCCTATTGCGAACTGCAAAATATTTAGGCCTTAATCCAGAAAAAGATTTTCAATCAACAACACAAAGCATTAGGGCCTATGACAACTCGAGAAGATCGATTTGTGGAACTGTTAAGCTGCCAACTACCACAGGCCCAATACAAAAGATGGTTGAATTCAATGTTATGGACATAAAACCTACATTCAACCTTCTACTTGGACTTCCTTGGATACATGAGCTTGGTGCAATACCATCCTCACTTCATCAAATGATTAGGTTGAACTATCAAGGGCTTCCTATGACTATACATGCTTCTCCACTAAAAATAGCAATAAACGATCAATCACTCCTAGAAATAAACCATGAAAATGATGAAGAGGACATGTGGGGATTCGCCGTGGAGCTAATCTGCACAATAGAAATGGAAGAAGACTTGGAAGAACCTTTCAAGCTTGATCCATATTCCACCGAGATAGTAAACAACATCTTATTTAAGAGTAGTTACTTTCCTGGTATGCCTTTGGGATTAGGAATGAAGAAATCTTTCTTACTTCCTATCCCAAAGAAAAGTTTCTCCTTTGGATTGGGATACAAACTAACTAAAGAAGAATTGAAGTCTCACGATGAGAAAAGAAAGGCACGTAGAGATGACAACAACAAGGGGATAGTCACTTTACTCCCATCCTATCAACAAACCCTTAATGGAAAATTCATTAGGGAGGGAGAAGACTACCCATGCTATGACTTTCCAGAACCATTGGTTTTGGAAGGAATCAAGAAGTCTGGATTCGAAATATTTCATGATTGCTACTTCTTGGATGACGATTTTAGTATCATTAATCAAAGTACCCAAATCCAGGGTGCTATGATAGGCAAGAATTCAACTTGCTATTTGGACTAGATCAAAATCATGTCACTACAATGACCAATTAAAATGCCATCCGGGGTGAAGCTTTTGACCCAAATTCATTGATCACCCCTTCTAATGAAACCTTGGAGCATGGATGGAGGAAATCTTTCAAATGGATCAATCACAAAGGCGATAGGCTGGAAATCGTCATAGGCGAAGGGAAGATGTTTGAAGAATCGGACGACGAATCTATTACAGACTCTAGGGAAGCTGAAAATTTATGCCTTGTGGCCATTACTGAGTCTTTATTTTCTAGTTCTAAGGAAGAAGATCCCAAAAAGGATTCTTCTCTTAATGTACTTTCTTTTGATTCTAATAATATGAGCTCTATTTCCGAGTATATGCCTTCTTTTGAATCTTTTGAATGCTATAATAATCAATCTAAAACATTAATAAGTTGGTCGAACTAATGAATGAAAGAGAACAAAAGAACCCTATCATTGAAGAAAATGAAACAATCAATATAGGAACTAATAAAAACAAAAGAGAACTCAAAATTGGCTTAACTCTAAATCCGGAAGAGCGATCGACCCTCATATCGACGCTCAAAGAATTCGAAGACGTGTTTGCTTGGTCATACAAGGACATGCCTGGAATAGATAGGGAAATTGCGGAACATACCATTCCCTTGAACCCTACCTTTAAACCAGTAAAACAAAAACTTAGACGAATGAAACCTAACGTCGCACTAAAAATAAAAGAAGTACAAAAACAATTGGACGCAGGTTTCATTCGCGTATGTAATTACCCAGAATGGGTAGCGAACATTGTCCCAGTCCCTAAAAAGGATGGACGAGTTCGCATGTGTGTCTACTTTAAGGACCTTAATCAGGCTAGCCCTAAAGACGATTTTCCTCTACCACATATTGATATATTGATAGATAACACGGCTGAACATGCGATGTTATCCTTTATGGATGGATACGCAGGTTACAACCAAATTTTAATGGCAAAAGAAGACGAATAAAAGACATGCTTTATTACCCCTTGGGGGACGTATTGCTATACAGTCATGCCATTTGGTTTAAAAAATGCAGGAGCTACATACCAAAGAACGGCTACGAATCTCTTGCATGATATGATGCATAAAGAAATAGAAGTGTATGTGGATGATATGATCGTAAAGTTCAAAGATAGAATGGGACATATAAAAGCTTTACGCAAATTTTTCACTCGCATTAAAGATTATAACATGCGATTAAATCCACAAAAATGCGCCTTCGGGGTAACTTCTGGCAAGTTACTCGGATACGTAGTAAGCACTCGCAGTATTGAGATTGATCCCTCTAAAATAAAGGCAATTGTTAACATGCCTCCCCCTCAAACAGAAAAAGAAATTAGGGGGTTCCTTGGCAAATTGCATTACATTAGTCGATTTATTAACAAATTGACTATGACTTGTGAGCCGATATTCAAAAAGTTGAAAAAAGAAGAAAAACATGAATGGGACTATCAATGCCAAAAGGCCTTTGAGAAAATCAAAGATTATCTCAAAAGTCCACCAATTTTAGCACCACCAGTACCCAAACTACCTCTTAAGCTATACATAACAATTACAGACACGACCACAGGAGCCATGTTAGCACAAGAGGTAGAAAAAGTCGAGCGTGCAATATATTACATAAGTAAAAATTTCATCTAATATGAAACAAAATATAGCACTCTAGAAAAGACGAGTATAGCATTAGTGTGGGCAACTAAAAAATTACGACATTGTATGCTACCACACACCACTCATGTGATTTCTCAACAAAATCCGATAAAGTATTTTTTTGAACGACCACCTATACAAGGAAGAATATCCAAATGGTTGGTGATGTTGGCCGAATTTGAGTTAAAATATATTCCAGAAAAATCAATGAAAGGAAAAGTAATTTCCGACTTTCTAGCTCAACATCCAATTCAAACAAGTCATGTAGAAACTACTCATCTTCTGGATGAAGAGATTCTCATGACACAAGTTGACAAATGGGTAATGTACTTCGACGGTGCATTGCATCCAACCAAAAAGGATGTGGCGTAGGAGTGTTATTCATAAGTACAGAGGGAGCACATACTCCATTCTCTGTAAAATTAGACTTTGAGGTTACTAATAATGCCGCGGAATGTGAAGCGTGCATTATTGGATTAGAAGGAGCAGCTTGTATAGGTGTGCAAAAATTAGAGGTGTGTGGAGATTCCAGTTTGATTATCAATCACATACTGAGAAAATGGAAAATAAAGAACTCCACAATTAGATTATACCAAGCACACCGAGAGCAACTCATCGAGCATTTTGAACATATTGACTTCAAATATCTCCCTACGGATGATAACCAATTTGCCGATGCGCTAGCAAAATTAGCCTTAATGATCAACATTCCCGATCACTTAAATATGATGCCATTATGCGTTGATAGAAGAGAAGAACCATCATATTGCAACGCAATAGAGGAAATAAATGACATCGAAGGAAACAATCCGTGGTATGATCATATCCTCCAATATATTACTCATGGCACATATCCCAAAAATACTTCATCGAAAGACCAACGAGCCTTATAGACACTTGAGGCTCAATACGGTATATTAAATGGTCAATTATTCAAAAAAGGACCTAATGGTCAAAGTTTGTTGTGTATAGACCAACCCGAAACCACACGCCTTATGGAAAATGCTCACAAAGGTGTTTGTGGACCTCACATGAATGGTAAAATGCTCGCAAAAATAATTTCACGACAAGGGTATTATTGGTCCACTATGGAACATGATTGCATACAATATGTCAAGAAATGTCTAGGGTGCCAAATGTTTGCTAATTTACAACACCTTCCACCAACTGAACTATGTAATCTCACTTCCCCTTGGCCTTTTTCAACTTGGGGAATTGACATAATTGGAAAGGTCTCTCCAACAGGAACAGGAGGGCACGAGTATGTATTAGTAGCCATCGACTACTTCACTAAGTGGATTGAGGCTGATTCTTACGTTAATATCACTTCTAAACATATCGCAAAGTTTATCGAACGAAACATATTTTGTAGATATGGAGTTCCACACGAACTAATTAGTGATGAGGGATCACAATTCAAAGCTGAAGTTGAGACCCTCTTAACTCGTTATAAAGTAAAACATCATCACTCATCCCCATACAGACCTCAAACGAATGGAACTGTAGAATCGACAAATAAAAATATAACAGTCATCATTAAGAAAATGGCAAAAAATTATAAAGACTGGCCGAATAAACTACACTTTGCACTATGGGGTTATAGAATGTCTATACGAACATCAATAGGGGTAACTCCATACTCCTTAGTTTTCGGAATGGACGCAGTTCAACCAGTCGAACTGGAAATACTATCCCTACGCATCGTACTCGAAAGTAAGCTGCCGGAAGCTGAATGGGTAAGAGCGAGGTATGAAGAGCTCTTATTGCTCGATGAACGATGATTAAGAGCTTTGCATCATGTATAAGTCTACCAAAGGCGCATTGCACGTCATTTTAATAAAAGGGTAAAACCTAGAAACATAAAAGAAGGTGACTTTGTACTAAAGGAGGTTAGGGGTCCACCTACAGATCCAAGAGGAAAATTTAAACCTAATTGGATCGGTCCCAACCGCGTGATTGAAATCTTATCAGGAAGAGCCGTCAGATTAATGGACAAAGGAGGAGATGAAATTCGCCAATTAATAAACATTGATCGACTTAAAAAATATTACATATGAAATTTGGATTACTCGTTCATTCATACAACCACCTTTAAATTAGCATTCAACTAAAAGATTCTAAGTGTTATGCATTTTATCGAACAACATGATAAAATACATAACACTTGGGGGGGGGGGTAATTCAAGAATAATAAACCATTCTATGTGTTCAGATTTTCTTCGAACTTCACGAAAAAAAATCTTCACACTTGGGGGGGGGGGGGTAAATAGCACAAAAATAAAAATAAATTTTTTTTTCTTCAAAACACTCGTAGTACAGGTGTCGCGCGCAACTGGAATAGTTGCGCACGGATACCATGCACAACTGATTAAGTTGCGCGCGACATGCCCGCGCAACCTCAGATGTTGCTCGCGCCACTTGACTGTTAAACTGCGAACCCAAACTTTTTTGTTTGAACGAAATTGTAACATCTACTTACATTGAAAGAAGGGCGTTTCATAAACATAAACTCGGAAAATAAAAAATTTAACTTTGATTTAACTCTCTATTAAACAAAGTTTGTTAAATTTTTTCATTTAACTTTTACCTCAGGAGTTAAAGAAAAAAATAAAAAAATATATATAAAGAAAAAAGAACTACGCAATGACCTGATTTTGTGATGCGAATACGTAGACAATCTATAAGATTCGGTCATATCAAAATATCGAAACATTAAGCTCATTTATTTCATTCAAAAAAATAAATAGAAAGGACATTGTTGAACTAAATTGTAAAGCAAAAAAAAAAAAAAGAGGCATAGTAGTGATTACACTTTATTCAAAAAAAAAACATAATAAAAATGTGTAACATTCTAAGGCTTCACTATATCCTCGATTGTCACAAATAATGGAGGAGTAGTTTACATTGCAGTATTTTCAGAAACCTTAGAACTCTCCCCTACATTCTTCTTCTTGACCCATACATTGTTCTTCAATTTGGGAATAGGAGCCTTTTCAACCCTTTTTCCTTTTTCCGAAGCATTTGTTAGAGTCCTTTTTTGGGTTTGTTGCGAAGGTTCCTTGATTATCACGCCTTTTTGTACGGGTTTGGAAGGAGCTTTCCTTTTGAATTCCTTCGAACGCCTTAGAAGATGAGAAGTCCAATTTTCTTCTCACTCCTTTCTTTTGACCAATAGGAGGAGTAGCGGTGGTCAAATGCATTAGAGGCTTAGGTGGATTGCGAGTTGTGGCAATTTGATATTGAGAACGGGCTTTGTTTAACTCGCACTTGTCCGCCGCATTCATCCAAGCCTTATAAAAAGAAGATAATACAATGCTCGCACTAGGATTTTATACTACCCATCTTGGAAGACTTGACCAATACTCTATCCAACGGAAAATTCGCTCAGGTCTAAAAGACACATCCTTGGGCGCGTCACAATCTTGCGGGGGTATAATCTGTTTCATCCCATATTGTCTCATTACCCTACAAGGAAAGATGTAAGTAGCGCTAGATAGGCCTAAAAGCCTAATGTAAGGGCAATTGTGACTACTCCCAACCATACTATTTATGTTCCACCAAGGAATCACGAAGTGTATGTTAGGAACCCCGTGACAAAAGAATGACGTCCACTCCTCTTCATTCTTATGCTTGTAAAGGATTCGACGTCCAGTGAATGTCCGCACTCCGTTGGCCTCAATGTTTTGTGGCTGGTCGACTATTCGCAAACGCTCCACGAGCCAAATCTGAAAAAAAAAACAGTTTGCGATTTTACACGAGCAGGTGGCGCGCGCATCTTGAGAAATTATGCGCGCCATCCACGCGCAGCATAGGAGATTGCGCTGGCAGTGCCAGCGCAACTCCTTAACATGCGCTCAAAATACGAAAAATAAAATAAAAATAAAAAAAATAATAAACTTACGTGTAATGGGAGTCCCCGTGGAGTGGACTCCCTGTGAAGCCATTTTCGTTAGGATCTCCTCTAAGGCGATTTAAGCATAGAATGGTTTCCGCCAAAGCCAAAGGAGCGGGTGAATGACATCCCTCTATTTGCTCAACTACAGACACCATGGAATAGTCGCCATATTCTTTGCCTGTCCTAAGTAAACAGTTGACAACAAGAGAATAACATAAACCACGAATTTTAAAGCGTTGTTTAGTCATGTTGTCACGAGGGGCGACGAAATGTTCAATAAATTTAATTAAATTCACGCCTTCATCAGTTCCAATATTAGTCATGTCATTGTCAGACAAGCCGAAAAATCTTTGGAATACAGGTTTGGGATCTGACAATGGAGGCGAATAAGTCACGGGGAGAGTATTTGTAGGGAAGCCTAGCAAGGCCTCAAACTCACCAGGAAGGGGAATAATTTCGTCCCCTTTAAATAAGAAAAGATGGTGGTTGGAATACCAATGGTTAACCGCGACATGAAGGAAGTCAAAATTAATCACTAATTGCATATAGTTTAATAGAGGATCTAGGTGATAAATTTTGAAATCTAGTTTGTCCTCGTTTGAAAGAGATGTGACCCATTGCTTCAATCGTTGTTCAAAGGTTTTTACCATTGTTCAATATTAAAAAAAGAGAGAAGAAGAAGAAGAAAATAAGAATTTAGAGAGATTATTTCTTTTAGTTCTTATAAAATTACTAAGCAAATTAATGCGAGATGATCAGAAACCTATATGAAGCCATGCTTAAATAGACCCAAGAGGGGCAAATTTTCAGCAATTTTCGCCCAAAGGAAAGTTTAGAAACAGGTGGCGTGCGCAACTCATGAAGTTGCGCACGACATTCGCGCGCAACTAAATCACATTCGCAACAGCCGCGCGCAACTCCTTCAGATGCGCGCGTCTCCTCTGTCGCGACATGTGGTTTAGGATTTTTTCCATATTTTGATTTACATAATAACGGAATCTTAACGAAATCTTAAGACTAATAATATGCTTGCCTTTTGCTAACTCTTGTGTTCTTTATTTCCTTTTCTTTTTTTTTTTTTTTTTATTTTGTTTTTGTTTTTTCTTGTTTTCTTTTCTTCTTTTTTTTTCTGTTCTTTTTTCCTTTTTCTCTCTTTCTTTCCTTTTCCTTTCTTTCTTTTGTTATTTTTTTGAGGGGGGTAAGTCGGGAACCCTTTTCCTCCCTCGAAAAATTTTTTGTACACATGGAAACAAAAAAAATAATAATATGACATATACAAAAAAAAGAAAATGTGTATCATATGTACAACAAAAACAAGAAATCTATGTACAATGTTTCCTAAAAAATAATAATAATAAAATGTGTACAAAAGGGCTCAGGGTGCTCTGCGACTGCTAGACGGCTGTTGTACATCCTGTAAAATCCCAAACCGAAGATTAATACATGCAATGTAATAAGTTCATCAAAAAAAAATATATAAAACTTACCGCAATCATCCAATGATCACGGCATGACAAAGTCACGAGGGCTCTCCGATACGCAGCTCGGAAAGCACATAAGGTCCTCACCATGCCGTTCACGGTTTCCCGCGGAACCTGTTCCAAAAAAAACCAAGGATAGTTAATAGATAAATGTATATGAAACAAAAGTAGAACTATTTTAAGTACATATACAAAAGGACATACCGACTCAACCGTCTCAGGAACAACCGGTATCCCCTCATCATCCTCCGCTGCTGGAAGGATCTCACGAATTACCGATCCAACGACATCGGTATACGTGATCTCCGCTGAAGGAGGCACCCAACCACCTAGCTTGGCCCGCTAAAATATCTAAAAAAATAAATAAATAAAACGATAAAAAAAGGGGGTCGAAGTTCGAGGGCAAACTACCTCGTCAGGACCTACTAAAATCTCCTCAGCATCGACGAATGGAGGCGAGTCCATGCTATGATAAACGAGGTTTCTCTATTAGTTTACTTTCTAAACTAAGCTAATAAACGTGTTCTAGATCCATTTCGGCAGCATAACGGCTACCGATAGG
Source organism: Chenopodium quinoa (assembly GCF_001683475.1). Lineage (NCBI taxonomy): Eukaryota > Viridiplantae > Streptophyta > Magnoliopsida > Caryophyllales > Amaranthaceae > Chenopodium > Chenopodium quinoa. The sequence continues at coordinate 750,430 of NW_018742412.1, read as the reverse complement.
ATGAAACACGAAAATCGAATGCCACCCATGCTTGGGGGCTACGACCCTGCAATTAAACTCAGTAAATGGGGGCTTTCAAACACCCACAAAAGCCATCCTATACCAGTTTCAACTAAGTATTCAAGAGATTATATTTCAAAATCTCAAGGAATCAATTATTTTCAGGCGAATAATAGTGACAACAAAACGCAATTATCGTCTACCAAACAATCTTGAAGTTTGAATATGGCAAAAACAAACTAAGTATATACTTCGCGCCATTTTTCAATTTCAAAATTTACAAAATATGAATTATGAAAGTAATGTTAGTTCTAATACTATAATATACTTCATAATCAACAAGTATAACCAAAATGAGCAAGAAAAAAAAAATTCGAGCAGAATTCAAGCAAAAAAAAAGGCAAGAACGAACTTAAGCGAAGAAATGCTCATACAAGGTTCAATACTTAACCATTTTTTCATGAAATTTGTTGCAAAATACTCCTTAAGCATAGCATGACAACATGGAACAAACAATTTCAAGAATAATGGACGAAATAAAAAAACTCCAAATTCGAAAATTGGGGTTTAACGATACGAATATTGTTCGAATTCAGCCAAAAAAGAGCAAAAAATGGCAAAAGACTTACATTGGATTATGGAAAAAATGAATTAAGAACGAAATTTGCTTCCTTTAGCTTCGAAAATCATGAAAATCCGAGCTCTATAGAGAGAGAAAGGGGCAAAAATGGAGGAAGGAAAGAGAGAGAAAGCGAAATGAAAAATCGCTTCTGCGATTTTCTTTTTGCAGAACTGAATGTCGCGCGCAACTTCAGAAGTTGCGCGTGCCACACGAGCGCAACTCAGAAAGATGCGCGTGACTAGCCAGCGCGACCTACTGAGTTGCGCGCGATTACTAGTCACTAAAAAGACCGGTATCCGGATTTTGATCTGTTTGATCATTTTTCACGGTTTTCGCTCGTTATTAGACGTTATAGCGCGCGAATTATCAAAATACTTTTTAAATTGCTTTGCATTTGTAGTTTATTTTCTTCTTTGATAGATTTTTGCATCCTCTTTGCATGCACACCGTGCTTTGTGCCTTCCCCAAGCATACGTTTTGAACGTTTTTTGTAAGCGTGCCTTAAGACGTTCCGTGGTGGTGCTTTACGTAAAAGCACCCATAGACAGGTTTGTCATTTTACTGTACAGACGATATAAGTGTCCGGGTTTAATTCTTTTTCACGTACGAAGCAAAAGGAAGGCGTTTTCATGCAGCGTAAAATTGTACGGCGTAGATGTTGCGTATAATTTCACCACAACCCAAGCTTTGCGAGATCTACCTCTCGGAACTAAAAGGTAGACTATTTACTGTAGGCGTTAGCTCACGAGTCGACGGGCGCGCCTAACCTTCAGGAACAGGCACTTCGTGAAGGGAAGCAAATACGGTAGTTAGTGAGCTTACTAACTTATCGGACAGTTAAGGTGTTCGTCCACCCCCTATATAAAGAGCGACGGAACGATGTCGCACCCATGTAGTAACGTGCCCTAAGACACGTGTACTCATCTTGTGGACAAAACTGCTGAGAGAAGTGCTGACTTTCTTCTCTCTCACTGGATTTGGATATATGCCTCCAATCCTAAGTCATGTATTTCTATCTTGTGGACATCCGGCTCGAATACCGGACCCGGCTCAAATACCAGACCCCTTTTCGATTCGCATATCGAAAACACCTTTTCATTCTTTTTACATTGTTAAAGTCAGGCTAAAGTTTCAATGACATATCGAGGGACTTTAGACCAACAATGACATGATTGGGAGGAAATCATCCCCTTTTATTCTTTTAAAACCGATCTCTTCTCATGACTTGACATCACCCAGAACACCTATACTTGTAAAAGCGTTCTACAATTGCAAAGGATCAATCTAGATTCTTTAGCGCATTAAGACTAGGGGAAACTCTTTCTAGCCTTAATAGCTATTTGTTTCAGACACTTAGTGAACCAAGGACTGTTTCGACATCCTTAAACCGTACTGAAAGATTCTCTAACCTTGGAGAACTTCGCAGAATGAGTCTCGAATTTTTCCTTGACTACTTTGATCATCGTCTATTCTAGACTCGATCAAATTGGGGGCTAACTGTAGACATCTACATTTAGCCTCCTGTCCCGACAGGAAGTGCAATGACGATAAATAAAACCACCTTCGTGTTGTATCAAAGTAAAGAATGCTTATGGATAACTGGTTAAGCCACAAAACACAAAAGACTAGCCCAGATAAAAGAACAAAGGCCAACAAAAGGTCTAAATTAACTAAACCCGATCATAATTAGGCTTAAGCCCGTGCTTAAAACCCAATAATGACGGATTTAGGAGCGTCTAGGTTAAAATAAAAGCTACCGCGGAAAATATCGCGCGCATCTCACAAAGTCGCGCTCAGCAGTCGCGCGCAACTTTCAAAGATGCGCTCGTGTAAGATTCAGAATATTAAAATATTGGAAAATCGAATCTTACCATAGAGCTACGCGCAAGAAAAATAGTTGCGCGCGTATACCGCGCGCGACACTTGCTGCGACAAAATGCTCTAAACCCTAAACCTAATCATTCCCTATAAATAAGACCTAATCCGAGGCTTAAAGACACAGAAAATTAACCTAAACGCTGGCAGAATACTTGTGAACTTGTGCATCCAAACCATCTTGTCCTAAACACTCACCCTTTTCGATATTTTGTTACTACGGTGGAGGTTCCCCAACAAGAAGGAGTCCATAAGTGTTCTAAACGGAGATCTAGCAAAGAGAAGTGGTAAATTCCCGAGCACTTAGTTAAATCACCATTATTTTTATTGTTTAAAAGAAATTTAATTAATTAATTAGTGTTGTTTGATCACCTTAAAATAATAAATTAATTGATTTCATATAGCATTCTTTCGTTAATCAAGATTAGAATTTAATAAAATAAATGTTGGTTGATCACCTAAGTCAAGGCAAATATTGTTTATTTTATTGTTCTTTTCACAAATTTGATTAAATAAGAATAACGAACTTACGATGTAATTCCTATGTGAATTAATGTGGGTAAATAAAATCAATTAACATAGTTTTTAGGTATCACGTTGCATATATTGTTTGGCAATGAAATTGTGCAAAGGAAGAGCTAGTAGAGGCCGCACTAGGGCTAGGATCGCGATTCCCCTCTAAAGGGAACGTTATCTTAGTACCCTCGCTCCCGAACTCATTTCTGGTTTTCTAGACCAATTTGGGCATGGGTAAACTTATGATTCATGCTAAATATCCCTTGAACTCTACTTGGGAGAAAGGCATGAACGAAGTTTATGGGTTTTTCCTAAAACTCATTGGCGACTCCTACTTGTTTCTTACAAAAAAGCGTATATGATAGAATCATCTCTAATTCAAAAGTCTCCCAAATAGTCAGGAATTAAAATCCTAATACACCCTAACAAGTGTAAAATCCTAGGCTTTAAGGGGCCATAGGCATCTAAGGAGATGGATATCCTACGATGGGAACACCCTTCTTACAATGAGCGTATCATGGGCACAATTACCCCATTTGAGGTTCAACTCCCTGACTATAGATCAAAAAAATATTGTCTATATGTTATTTAATTAAATTACTAATCCTTTATTTTTAATGTCCAACACAGGTTTCCGATGATGGTGATGGTGAGGAGAACTAGTATCAATTGCAAACGGTGGTGGATGTTGTTGGGGAAGGCTGCAATGTGAAGTTAGAAGAATTGTACTGCTAGGCGTAGTAATCTACGTAAAATAATGTGCATTGTTAGAGATTTGGAGTACGTGTGTCATGGTCTCATGGAATTGTGCTATGGTTTGAGTCTAAACTTGCTAAGTTTGTGTTGTTTAAACTTGATCTGTGTGTGTTGTTTGAACTTGAAACTACGTTGTATTTAAATCGTACTATCACTACTATGTTGTGTGTTAATGTTTATGTGTGAATGTGTTATTAGGACCTAATTAAATTTAATAATTAACTCATTACTACGTTTTCCCCTTTACGTTTACTAATAGTTTTAACCCTTTGTTTTTAAGATTTAACACCGAATAGTGATATAACAAAGATAAAACCTATATCATAAACACCATTTAGTGATTTCAAAAAAAAATAAGACCTATCTTATAAAAAGTAAAAATTAAAATTATATAATGTATATAGTACGTTCATGTTAAATTAGAGACAACTTACACCATTTAATAATCTGTATACTTCCCATTTTATTTTAACTAAAACCACCTTTTAAGTTATTTATTGTAATTAGTTATTCTTTAAAACAAAAAATTTACAGAAAAATGTACATGTTTAATAAATACAACAATTACAAATTTCATTAATGTAAGAAAATGTAAGAAAATGATTCCTTTGCATTAATAATTGGACAGAGTGTGTTGCAGTAATTCATAACTTCTAAAAATAGCAAAGGATCAGGTGTACAACTCTAACAAATATGCTGCATTAATTACTACTACAACATTCCTTCATTAAATGAAAATCGGACAGAATAAATCTCCTAGCTTAGCTTTTAGGGTTTGAAGTTTAATCATTTAACAAAAGTAAAACCAATTGCTTCACCGCCGAATTACATAGGTTAAGTTTGAATCCTTGGCTTGAACAAGTCAATTGCACCTCTTACCACAACATTTGAATGAAGGTTTAGTAATTCCGAGTTTTGGTTTCTTCAACGAAAGTTGTGTGCCCTATGATGGTTAGGAAAAAAAAATTGATTACATGTACAGGATGGACTATGATTTTTCTTAATATAAACGTATTACATGTTATTAATTAATTAATAACAAAAGGTAAATAAAGATAAATAGCAGTAATTACTATGGTAATTGGACTTTGAACTTTACCTGAAGCACCACGTTGATTACGTCAGCCCCAGTATAGGTAGGGTGCTGGTTGATTTTGATATCCTGTGGCTTCCACAAGACTGCGCCGCCGCCGGAAAATGCACGAACAGGGGAGGTGATGAAACTAAAGTGCCGTGGAAGCCGACGTATCATCTCAGTGACATTTTCTAAGAAATGCCTTGTTTCAAGTAATATATTCACGGATGGCTGCATCGCTTCGTAAATTATTGAGAAATTACGAAGGAAGGACTTCCTAGTGATACCTCGAACATTCCAGGTGAGAATGCGAGTGTTTAATGGCACATTGTTGACATTGGGAACCCATGGAGGGCATGATACCAGATCCAATGCAACAAAATGGTGGGGTGCACGCTTCTCAGAGTTTGGTGCTTTTAAAACGGTTAAGATTAGAACACTTGGATAGCGCGGAACATTGACCACTTGAATGGCGTCTGAGAAGCTGGCCATGCACAAGAACAAAATGTCGAATTCAAGTTGAAATGTAGGAGAAGTTAGATCAATAACGGGCTCTGGTTTAATTAAATGCTGCAAAAAGTAAGGAACGGTGAAATAATTCCTGAGATAGAATTCAAGGATAAGTTTCGCGTGTTTAGGCAATGGATAACAATCATTCATGTGTGGTATGTGGGCAGGTCGGAGTTCATCACTGAGATCCTTTGACCGCATTTTCAAGGTTGAGAACTCAGGTGTCACATTTGTGGGATTAAGTATGAAGTTTGCAATAGTTCGTTTGGAGATATATGAGGGGTTGTCATTAGAGTCCCGGGATAAGAACAGCTTTGAATAAATGTCCATTTCCGGGGCTAAAGTACGAGGGGGGTCTAAGAAAAGCAGTGCCCAATTAACATCAGGGGTTATTGCAGCTCTAGGCATGATGGTTGAGTGCTTGGGGTTGAATATGGGTTCGGGGGTTAAATATGGCGTTGTGTAAAGGTTGAGTACTAGTGATTTGTTATGTCAGTATTTGTTATTAAAACAATACGGAGTAATAAAATCCTCATCCTTCCCCACGCAAAAAGGACAACTTAAGGAGGGAAACTAAGCTATGCAAAGGAAAAATAAAATGTTCGAAAAGACTATTGAAACATAGTCATAATTTTCGGAAAAAAAAAAGAGAGTGCTTTATTGTAATTTTGTTTTTTATGTCTGTGATGTCTGACTTACTCCAGTAAGGTAAAGGGAAGAGCTCTTCCACTCTTCCACTGACATAGACTCACCAAATTGCAAAAGGACATCAAAGAAATTATATAGTACAGTACATCTATGATCTTGTGTTTCCTGTTTGTAATTTCATCAAATTATATAGTACAGTACAAGGGTATTGATTCGTAAGCAAAGGAAAAGAAAGTGATATTCAAAAGTACAATATAATCTCATGTGGTAAAATAATCGGAATTGAAAAAATAATCTCAAGTGACAATTATCCCAAAAATACAAAAATTTCCGATAAATAACTCGCGAATGCTTAATATATTTCGTTTTTCTTGTTAATTTACCAACTCTTTTTTACGGAAATAACAATTTGAAGAAAAAAAAACGTTAAGTATCAATTTTCACTTAAGTTTCATACCCCTTATTAACGAATTTTTTTAAAAAGGGGTTGGAAATAAAAAGGGATGACATGTAAATTCACAATTTTAAATGGAAAAATAAATTTAAGAACATAAAATCAAATTAAAATTGGATTTTTGAAGAGTTTGTTGGGAAAAAAATAGTTTTTTGGTCTAAATGTCACCGGAGTTTATTATTGTTACCAAATTGTCGCATATTGTTAGCTTTTTTTACCAAAACTGTCGCCTTAGTAAGTTTGTTAACCAAATTATCGCTATAGGTCTTTTTTATTTACCAATCTTGTCAATTGGCCGCAATTTGGCATTACCCTCTTCGCTCATTAAATCTTAACAATCAAACAATAATAAGGGCTAAATTCCCATGGGAAATTATAATTCATGGGAAATTACTTCCTTTATTAAAATTCCTTGGAATTACATAAATATGTTTGGTTGTCATGTGGGAATTTATAAATCATGGGAATTGTGAATGACCAAAGGAGGGGTGGGTAAGTAACTTTCCATGTTTTGTGGGAAGTGAAAATTCCCATGAATTGTGGCTTCCCCCATTTTTGCTTTTTAATATCAACCAAACAACATACCCAAAAGGAAATTCATGGGAATTTTGAGTGCCCATGGAAACAAAAGGCAACCCAAAAATAAAGTAACTAATATTAGAATAAGACTAAGCACGTCACTTACAAAAAATACTATAAAAATAGAGCAATGCATAATCATATCTAAATTATTTTTAATTAGGGCCGAGCAAAACTACCCGAAAAACCGATCAATAACCGTTCCGAAATGCTATAAAATTTCAAATTTGAATGCTAATATCCACGTTTTTTAAGATATTCAGGATGTTTTGGAGCCCGTTGTCAAAATGCTTTAATAATTTTGGGGATACATCTCGGGGTCATATAATGTCGTTTGGGACATATAATGTCGTTTGGAACCATATATGATAATTACACATAAATGTTTGTGGAAGACTTAAATTAATGAAATCGGTGCAAGTTGTAAATAGGTTGTTAAGTTTAAAGACAAATTGGATGGTTCCACCTACCCAATTGAACTCCTGGACCATGATAAAAATTTCGTCAATTGTTATTTCCATGCGGAAAAATGTAAAAAAAATTAGCGGCTAATATCCATGGTTTTTTAGAAATTTCGAAGGTTTAAGGGTCCGGTGACTGAAATAAATGAGGTTTTAGGGAATACATATCAGTGCAAGTTGTAAAACGGGAAATTGACCGTTTAAAGGTTTTTACACGGTTCAACCCACCCAATTGGACTCTCAGAGGCTATTAGGGACCATGGTTTGCGTCGGGTTCGGTTCAAGTCAATAATTTGCGGGTTATAATCAGGTCGGATCATTTTCAAGTCGGGTCATTATCGGATTCAAGTCGGGTACTGTTGAAGCCAATAATTTGCAGTTTACAATCAAGTCGGGTCAATTCCAAGTTAGGTCATATTCGGGTTCAACTAATTATAATAAATAGATAATTGTCATTTTTGTCTAGTTAATTATTTCCTTTTACTGTCATATATATGGCAATATAATAGGGAACTATAGTTTATTATTTAGGAAGATAATTATCTCATTTGACCATACGACAAATATATATGTACTACATTTAACTCTTAAATTTAGGAAGAGAAAATGCTTTGATTAACAATAATAAGGTGATCTAAATTGCATTTAAGGTGATTTGAAATCAGGTCATTAACAATTTGGGTTGAATTTAGGTTGGGTCAATAACAAGTCGTGTTCATTTCGGGTCGGGTTAGTAAGCGAATTTTGTGTCTTATTACATTATTTGTTTGCACTATGTAATTATTAAGTTTGACAACTAAAAAATGTTTTTAACATGACTTAATTCCAACAATAATTACTATCTTAACAATAGAATTTGATATGCAAAATTAAACAAATGCAAACTAGCAACTCGGGACATCGATCGGGCCACACATTAGTTTATGGATAAATGGTTACCAACGTAAAGTACAAATAAAAATTTCTTCAAATAAGAAAAAGTACAAATAAAATTTTTTCCAAATAAAAGTAAGTACAAATAAAAATAAGGTACAAATAAGAAAAAGTACAAAAATAAAATAAAGTACAAATAAAATCCCTAAAAATCTATGAGCCTAATAAATTGTCCTGGTCATTCAAGAGTCATCTTTCTCCATCTATTTCCTTTGAAGCGCAGTCAACGTTCTCCCTTGAAGTAGCTACTGAGGTAAGATGTTACTTTCTTTTTTGTCATAAACCAATTTCAGTTTCTAAATATTGGTATTAAACCTTAAATTTCATAATTCTATCTCAGTTACAAGTTCTAACAACTCGAGTGATACACTTGGCTGCACTTTTATCGCCTGAAAATTCTCAATTGTTGGTAAGTTTGATTTCAATCGCATTTTGCTTTCACAAATTTGCTTTCTTTTTTTGGAATTGTTTAAATTGTATAAATTTTTGAAATTGTAATTTGGAATTTCAATTGCTTAAATTCGTGAATCAATAGTCACTGCTGATTTTATAATTTAGGGATTTATAATCTTCATATTGAGATTAACCAATTTGCAACAATTTAGCTTCAAATCTTTTGATTACTCTTTTTGATATTGAGATCTGAAATTCAATTGCAAGCATTTGGGAATTAATGTATAAAAGTAGTATACACTACTCCATAACCTAACCCTAACTTGCTTACATTGTGCAAAAAGTTTCATTTGACTGATTCTTGGATTTTGTTCCTGGTTTACTTCTTTCATGTCTTATTATGTTCTAAACTTATGCCTAGAAAATATGATATTGATGCTGAAGATATGACTTTTTTGGTGGAATATAATTCAATACATTCTTTACTATCTTTCTTCAAAACTATTATAAAATATAGTTTAAGTTATACCTAGAAATTTGAATTTATGGCTGGGAAGGGAAGGCAGTGGCATTATGTTTAGAGGGAGGTTTTTATGCTGCATGTAGGCAGGTGAGAGGGTTTTGTTCTGCGTCTAGGCAGTGCTGGGGGTTGTGAGATTTCGATTGATCGTGGTGTTTGTTTATTTATATAAAAATATGGAATTGTTTCTTGTGACCATTGATGATGAGAAGAAGAAGTATTATTGTTCAGTTTACTCACATTGTATAATTAATTTAAAGGATTGTGTTTGTGTGGTATTCAATTTGGTAATTCCAATAAACAGGTCAGTGTACTGAGTGGATGCTTTTCTGAATTAGAATTTTAGTCTTTCTGTTTTTAGAAAGTGATTGTGACTTGTAAATTATTGTTAATTGTTAATTGGATGTAATAGGAATTGTAGTTTTGTGAGGTTTGCTATCCAAAATAAGACAACTAGTTTATTTTTGGCCAAAAAAAATGCTGGACAACAATATCTGTTACCACAATATCTGTTTGTTGTCTTGAATGAAGATAACGGGAACATTACATATAATAACTAATAGTATTTTATGATTGGGAACGTGGATGTATTACCGTTTGGTCCAATATAATTGTGTCGTCCAGTGTATACCCTTTTGCTGTGCTAGTTGCTTTAATCTCTGGTGATACGATCTTTGCTTAGGCGGTGGAGTATAATGTCGGCTTCACGATTTGAATTCACAATTGATACTCGACGACGATGAAGAAATGTAATGAGTTTAAAAACCTAGAACCTATTACTCGCAAGAATTCAGTAAGTTAGTATGCTAATTACCAATGAAATTTATTCTGTGTTGTCATCAGCCTCTTCCAAACCGAATGGCTCGTGAGGTAAAAGACCTATGGAACAGATGGGTGAAGGACCGCGGAGATGTTGTGCTAACTCTTCAACGGGTGAACGAGACGCAAAAATACAAGGTGCATTTGAAGCAGTTTATACGGGGTGATGGGACTAGAGAAACCTTCTTGAGTGATGGGTGGAGTGAGTTTGTGAACTCAAACAACTTACAAATCCAAGACAAAATTCTGTTTTCTATGTATGACATGGGGGAAGTGTCATATCGGGTAAGGATATGGCGTAATCACAACGAAATAACAAGGGGGGAGCCCCATGCACTTCTTGAACCATTGCGCTTCTTCAAATTCATGTTCCTTCACAGCTACATTTTCAAACCCACAATTGTAAGTTGAAGTTCATCATCTTCTAAACCTTCAGAAAGATTGTGATGGCTTAAATTTTATTTATATTTATTTTTTTGGTGTAGAATATTCCATTGCCTTTCGCCCGAGAACATTTTATGGGTCTTAAAAAGTTCTCCACTGTTAACTTATATGGGACTAGGGTGTATGAAGCAACAATGCACATAAAGTATGATCGGAACAAGATTGTCTCTTGCAATATAAAGAGAGGACTACGTAAATTTATTCGTGGTGAGAATGTCCAAGTGAATGAGAAAGCTGTCGTGGAGTTGATAGCTATGGATCCCCCTTTTTTCAGCCTCATATTTACCTGAATGGTTGATATCGTTCTGTAACTATACTCTAACCGGACTTGTTTACGGCTCGTTTTACATGAATGGTCTATATCATTGTGTAATTATACTCTAAGTGGACATGTTTATGGCTTCATTTTGTACTTAGTCATTCAGGTGGTAAAACTAAAATGCATGTAGCTAATATTTTGCTTTCTGTCCAAACATGTGACTTTTATGGTTTAAAACTTGGCAGGTAATATTTTGCTTCCTGCTCAAATTACTTGAAATGTGGCTTATAACTTGCATTATGCCTAAACTTACTAGTTTGATGGTTATGTCTCATTATTGAAACTAGCCTTTTGACTCGTTCGATGCACGGGTTGTTAGGATAAATTATTTTCAAATAAAGATATACTTTTCATAAGTTGAAACTTTTGATATAGTATACAAAGTAATTGTTTCATTGCTAAAACTTTTTTTAAGAAAAAAATGGTTAGGTATATTCATATATATATGAAGATTGTGGAATATGAAATGACGTATTAGTTTAAGTTATATTTTAAGTGTAGGAGATTAAAAGACAATTTTGATTATAATTCAAATGTTTTATGTAATATGTATTAATTGACTAATTATGGTGGAAATGAAACACTTCATTTTCTTTGTTGAATTTTCATGTCATATAAATCATAAAGACTTGAACAAAAAAATTATGGGAGGTGAAATGTGGCATATGGGGTAATGAGTGACTTGTGATGACATGTATCATGTCTAAAATATGTGGTTTGTGTTTTTTAAACAATAAGTATAGATTAGCTTAAACTTATGAATTGGGAGATTGCATCCTCTTCAAGTAGAGCATAATATTATTATTGAAACTGAAACTACATTAATTTATTGCAATACAAACTGATAGGAACATCATAACATAGGATAATTAAAAACTAAACATAGCAACACCATCACAGATGAAAATCATAAAAACTAAAAGAAAAACTACTCAGAGGGGATGTACTTGTTTTCATTTTCTTTCAGAAACTTGTCCGAGGCAAGATGTTCTGCCTTCTGTTTAACACGGCGTCGTTAAGAGCCATGTGCCACACCATGGGCATGTTGCACGAGAGACCTGAAACTGTAGTGCTTTTTTTTTCTTCCCCAGGCAGAAAGGGCATCTCAATCCCTCCGTCGACACCCGTATTTTGGTCTTGCCGTCGACCAACGCCTTGTATGGTTTTTCAGCACACTCCTCTATCTCGGACTCACTATACTCAGTTTCTTCACTTGAACTCGCCATATTTTACTAATCTTATTCTTTGAATTATGATACTCTCTAGTCTCTACAAATGTGAGTCTTTAGTGTCTTGGTAGTGAGTGTTTATAGGAAGGTGAAGGTAGGGTTTTTATGAAAAGGGGTAATTTAGTAGTCAAATGTTTAAGCAACGATTCAGATTTATATACTGTATTCGTCAAACTCCATTAATGCTAGAGTCGATGTTAAAATCGAAGTTATGAAAAGGGTCCAGGTATAGTGACCGATCTTATCCCAAATCAGAACGCGTCATATAATTTTCAAGCATTACCACAATTTTATACAAGTTACGGAGTACGATCTTATTACCTAGACTTATTTATTTATTTATTTTATTTTTATTATCTATGAAAGCAAAAAGGGATAAAGAAAATAGAAAATATAATAAGTTGAAAATATTTTTTTCGAACATTGAAAACTTTAAAATAAAAAATTGATTGGGGGTGGGATGATGTGAGGGATCGAACCCTTGGCCTCGCGGCCTTATGCTTAGTAGTGTGCTAAGAGTTGAGAGTGAGTGACCATTGGAACGGTACCTTGACCATGATACATTGGCCTTAAAAAATGTTTATGTACTTTAATAAATTATCAATTTTGTTTATGGTCTCAACTCTCACCACACTATCATAAGGTCAGGGTTCGATTCCACCCAACACCACTGTTCGTTTTTTTTTTTTTTTTTTTAAAAAAAATTTGGCTGGACGTTCTATAATTGTAATATGTTTGACTTGTCAACAAAGCATATATACAATATTTGGGGGCCATTATACTATACGTAACTTTCAATATCACATATTCTTTTCCCCATATTTCAACTTCCAAGCATAATCAACGCTTAAATTCTTTCCTAATTAATTCCTTGTAAATTATTAAGTACCATAATCATTCAATTTCCATTTTACTGGTTATCTACTTTAATTAATTTTTCCAATTTTCCATCCTTACTAAAATATATATATATTTTTTAATAGCTTCCATCTTTTTTGTGAATTATTATACTTTATAGTTCTTTAATTGGGGAATCGGAGTTGAAATATTGGAGTTTAATGTAGATGCTTTTATTGGTGACTATGCATGTAGAAATACTCGTAGACTATGTTTCATTGTTTTGCATTGTATGATATGATTATGTTGTTTTGGTGTTTTTTGTTTTAAAAAATATAAAAATTAGACATGTTCTTACTTAATCATAAGGCCTCGTTTGGTTGACTTGGGAATGCATTCCCATAGGAATTGACATTTCATAGGAAGTTAGAATTCCCATGAATTTTGAATTACCAAGAGGGTCTAGGCAATTAAGTTCCTAGATTTTGTTTATTGTATGTTTTTTTTTCTTATTTTTAAAGTATTTTAAATTTAATTATTTTTTTTCTAACGAGATTGTTTATTGTGAGTTGCTATTTTATAATTGGATCATGTCAAAGCAAAGCAAATAAATCAAATTTTATTTTACATTTTTAACTCTATTTGTTAATTAGGGGCCCCTTTTATCATTCCGCCCATAGGCCACTAAAAAGCTAGGAACGGGCATGCTCGTAACATGTTTGAATCAAAAGCTCTTACCACTATCATAAAGTCATGGGTTAGATTTCTCCGAACGGTCAATTTTTTTTTAAAATTATTATAACTTAAATTTTGGTTGTACTCAAATCATTACGTGACATTTGGCATGGAATTGTGATTAAAATTGCTAATTCTGTTTTTTTTTTTTTTTTTTTTTTTTTTTTTTTTTTTTTTTTTTTAAGTTATCAACAAGCTTTGAACAAAATAATTTGACATGACACTTGTCATGTTCTGATTTTTAATTTTCCCAACACTTTTTAATTTCCTTTTTTTTCCTTTTTATTTTCTTTTTATACTTAAATAGGCATTAGTTTTAATCTATATATCCAATGATCTTTAATCTTTAATTTTAATATACAGCGTGTTTTATAATTGTTTAATTATCAATAAATTTTGATAATAATATAATATTAATTCAATTTTTTTTTTGAAATGAAATTCAAGCACCTGTTTCACTTAAATTATATTAACAGTGTAATTTATAATTCAATTAAGTACAAAAATTGCAAATTGTGGGACTTTTTAGATATATAAAACTCCATTACTACATTCACTACAAAAATTATTAATGCACACCGTGAATAATTTACCCTCTGTAATCCTCACACCATGAATAATTTACCCTCTTTAATCCTCACACCATGATTAATATACCCTATAATTTTCATTTATTTTTACACTCTAAAAGGTTTATACTGCCTATGTTACAATGGTGCATCGAAGAGCATGTACAGTAGATTAATTTGGACATGTGATTGACATGCTAACCAAATTACTTAATCAAACTACAAAGATGCAAAACGTACTTATAATTCTTCACCAAAATAAACTTAATTGTCCACCCATTATACTTAATTGTTTAAAATTAAACCATAAACAAATAAAAGCAAAAGCATAACTGTTCAAAATGGAAACAGACTATCAAAGTACTTAATTGTTCAAACTAGACATAAAACATTAAACATCAACATTATGTAAATAAGCATATAACAATAAACATTAAACATTCAGCATAATTGTTAAAACTAGTCAAACTTTTCGATGGTAGAAGCAGAGTGATCGTGATCACCAGATTGCTGGCCAGAAACCTCAGGTGAACAGTGATCGCGGACATGATATGGAGCGTGGGGAACTACCTCGGTCGGGCTTATGGATCTCCTCTGCCTCACTGTCCACTGCCTTGTACTCGGTCTGTTACCCACCGGTTGCACCCCTCCTACACCAGCGACTCCCTGTCCAGAAGCATCACCCACTGCTGCTTGCCCACCATCCCCACTTGAAACCCTCTTGATAGCCTCGGACTTTGCCACCTTTGTGGGTCTCTTCCTACCCCCAACTTAAGCGAAGCTACGTTCACCCTTGTGCCTTGTTTCTTTTGTCTCTGTGCTTCATTGGCCTCTGCCTTATCATTGTGAATTTTAGATATGTCCGTGTCAATTTCATCCATTTCAGACTGTAGGGCTTTGCACATTAACTGGTAGTCAGTTAATTGGTCTCTTAACATTTTCTTCCTCAACTCAAGGAATTGCAGTTCAGAGTATTTTGGTTGATCGTGCTCTGACAAAACAATTGGTTGTTTGCCCTTGTTTTGTTTAACCATTTTCGGATTAATGGAAAAAGAAAGTAAGAAATTGTGAATAATAGAAAGAAATTATGTAAAAACAGAGAGCAAATTGAAGAGGAAAGTGAAACAAAGAATGAAAGTTAGATTTATAGAGAGTGGGAGTTATTTGATCGTGTGGATGATTTCATACATACCCTTTCAACTCCCTCTTTCTACATTCCCTCTTTTTTGCGCCAAATTATTTGACACAATTACAAAGGTTTTTTCCCCCCAAAAATTAAAAAAATTAGAAGGCTTTAATTAAACGATGATCAATTGCTCTTTTAGCGTCATGTCCCAATTTTTACATAACCCAAAGTACAATTTTAATTTGGCAATGGTAGTGTGACGTCACATGATTTTATAATTTTAAATCTAAACTTATTATTTACCAAACTACAATTTACGCATAAGGTTTCTTAGTTAATACTTACTATTTAATTGTTTTTATGTTTCTTAGATTAGTTTCAATTAAGTGAATCATATGGCATGTCATGAATTAGTTACCAATTTCGAGTATATAATTTTATAACGAAATACTTAAACACCTTAAATTAACTTACTATCAAGTTAACAACACACCGAAAAACCTTTATAATCAAATATAGAACACAACAAAATTTTATAGTCCGTAATATCTAATTAAGAATTTTTTTTTTTTTTTTTTTTTATTTTTTATTTTTTTACATGTCCGTATCCCCTAAAATTTTAAAAATTTTGAAGGCTTTAATTAAACGATTACCAATTGCTTTTAACGTCATGTCCCCATTTTTACATAATCCAATGTTCAATTGCTCTTTTAACGTCATGTCCCCATTTTTATTATATGACATATATTATATGAGTTTGAAATCTAAAAAACTAAAAAACAGAAAACCACAGCGATGCCAAACGAATCCTTAGTTTACACTTACTATTTAGTTGTTTTTATGTTGTCTTAGATTAGTTTCAATTAACTGAATCATATTGAATGTCATGAATCAGTTACCAATTTTGAATATATAATTAAATACCTTAAATTAACTAACTATTAAGTTAACTAAACCGAAATACCTTTATAATCTAATATAGAAAACATAATTTTATATTCCTTAATATGTAATTAAGAAAAGAGATTTTTTATTTTTTTATTTTGTGTTTACATGTCCATATCCCCCCAATTTCAATTTTATTTATCACGTGGCAAAGGTAGCATGAGGCACAAGATTAATAATTGTAAAATCGCATGTCAATTCGAAGGTGACTATTACGGATTGAATTGACATGCGATTTTAACTTGTACTCCCTCCGTCCCCAATTGATAGCCGCTTTTTCCATTTTTTACTGACTCAAAAAGTTAGTGACATTTGCTTTTTTCAAGTACCGTTAATATTACTTTTTTACAAAAACTCTTTAATATTGACAAATATATTTGTGCAAATTTTACTTCTCCAAGTACATTAATTATTTTCTCTCCATATTTTTTTACAAACCCAATGTAAATTTACTTTTTCAATGTATTTTCTTTATTCCTCATTAATTCCCGTGATTTTTTTAGCAAAAGTGACTATCAATCGAGGACAGAGGGTGTATTTAGTAGTGTCTTTTTTTTAAAAAAATCTTTTAGGTTTGTTTAAGATACAAAGAAAATTGTTATTGCAAATAATTTTGTTACGTGGTATCCCAGTAGTTGAGTTTGTCGCGCGATTATTTTCCGGTACATAAACATATTTATAATCTATTTTGATAATGTTCTAATTAGTAGTAAATTTACAATTTCTACTATTGGACAATTAGAATTTAAGTTATTGGTAAACGTGCATTGGTTGAAGTGGGGTGGCAGAATATGAATAGACATGAAAGGTTTCTTGTTCATGTACTTATACTTTCTTCACCATTTCAAAACCATAACTACTCTGTTTTTTTACAGAACCTTTTATTTCTTCTTTTCTGAAATTTCAAGATGGCCGGAAACAATGGAGGATCGTCAATTCATCAGGCGTTTCAGGCGTACCGTCAATTTCTTGAACTTTGGAAGTCGACACTTGAAAAGGAATTAGATGAACTTATTCAAAAAAGGCTTGAAACAGTTTGCAGGATGGAAGCTGTGTTGAAGGATATTGAGTTTATAAACAAGCGACTAAACAAGGCAGATAAAGACAAAAAAGAAGGGAAATGGCCCAGATATACTGAGTGTGATGGTGTAATCCATATTGAAAGTGATAGTGATGATGATGATGATGCTCCGCCAAAGAAGAAGCATTTTTGTGTTGGTGAATCATCCCGGGTCATGGGTGGGGGTGGTATTGGAAGCAACACTCTAGCGGCGGTGTTGAAGGTGGGGAGTGTGATATGGATATAAGCGATGAGGAGGATCATACAGTAGTGGTTCAAGTGGAGGAGGAGCCTCCTGTGGTGGAGGTGCCTCCTGCAGTGGAGGATCCTCCTGTGGTGGAGGATCCGGAGCCTGCTGTAGAAGACGAGGAAGAACAAGAACATGAAGCAGAAGAAGAGGAAGAGCAGATGGAACCAGAACAAGAAGAAGAATTAGAAGAGGGGGTTTAGGGTGATGATGAAGGTGATGAGGGTGAGGTTCATGGAAATAGCGTGGAGGTGGAAGCAGAAGATGGGGAAGACGATGAAAGGCACTCGTCTTCTGGATTCGACAGTGGAGATGAGTTTGGGCCAAATGATGGTGTCTATGGTGCATCTGATTCTTCGATTGATTCAAATGCTTACAATCGATCCCCCAACAACTTCAATCGAATTTGTTAGAGTAGAATGTTATGCATGAAGCTTTCTTTTGGTTTTATAGTGGGTTTTTGTTGATAAATAGTTATTTTGGAGATGATTCTGTGTATAATTTAGTAAGTAGGAACTAAGGTGATGAATCTGGTTGTATATGATTTTGGTGGCATGGTTATTGAATAGTTTGTTCTAAAATTAAATCTACAAAAGTAAAGAAATTTGGTTTATACTTATATGTATAGTCTTTGGTAATGTTAATAGCTTGATTAGCTACATTAAGTTTAGTCTATGGCTGCAGCAAGTATGCATGTCTTTTGAGCCTCAAGTGTGATATTATAAAACCAAGATTCAAATCATGTTCATACATTAGATTCAACACATAAGACTCAACTCATAATAGATCAGACATTAGTTTTTTATTACTAATTTAAATTGATTTTAACCTAATAACGCTTCACCATTAGCTTAGTACAATAAACGCAGGAATCCACATCAGCGGCAAACTTGATGTAGTATCCAAACTTACAAGTCACGTGTTGGCCATTAGTTCCACAAGTTGTTTATGTTTCACCACCTTCAGCTTCACCACCTGTGAGTTGTGATGTGTTAAATATGATATAAAAAATAATTATATTGGAATCACATAAATGACTATATTCAAACTTACACGTTTTATCGGGGAATACGTGTTCACCTTCCGCTTGATTAGAAAGGCCTTCCCCTTACCCTTTCCCATGTCTTGTTCTACATTGCCCTTTCCCTTTCCCTTACCCGGTTCTGCATTGCCCTTTCTCTTTCCCTTGCATGTTTCTGCATTGCCCTTCCCCTTTCCCTTAACTGTTCCTGCCTTCCCCTTGATTGGTTTGCCCTTTCCCTTGCCCTTACCTTGCTCTGCCTTTCCCTTGATTGGTTTGCCCTTTCCCTTGCCCTCATTTCCTGCATCCTCAACTCCATTTCCTGCATCCTCTTCTACCTCCTCAACACCATTGCCTGCATCCTATATGATTTACAAAATATCAGTCAACTTATTCCAAATTATAAAAAGTACTGACTATAAAAGCATAAATCTTACTTGGCTAGGCTTCTTGTTCTTCATGGGTTTCTTGTAGCCAGTTTCACCAAACGATTTGTGCCTTGAACCCTTAGGCCTGCCCCTTTTCCTTTTCTTAATTATAGGGTCCTTTATAATAGGCTCCATGGCAGATGGACATGGGTCTACAGGTTCAGCATGGTTCATAACTGAGATTGATGAAAACGTCCTATCTTCAGCGACTGATGAAAGTGTGCTAACTACAGGAACATGTTCCTGACTCTTCTTGTCCTTACAATCATCAACAACTTTTTGAAGCTTCGATAGTGCTTCAATTACAATATGGACTGTTTGATCATTCAGCATGGCAGCAGTTTAACAGATGGGCTTGAAATTTTCCATCATTCTGTTGAATCTCTTCACATTTTCTGTGTCGCCCGGATCATGGTAGGCCACCTTGACCCTAGTTTGCTTACGAGGTACGTCCTTCCGCCAACGATCTAAAATGTACTTTTGTAGCAGATCTTCAACCAAGTTTTCGTCGAGAATTCTAATACAGTGTTTGCAAAGTATGCAACTTGTTTTAAACTTCCTGCAAACACATTGAACCTCCTTAGTCATAGGATAATAAGTAACTTGATAGAGCCTTCGCCTATCTGTAATGACCTCCTCACTAGCACCTAGAGGTACTATCCATACACGATCGATCACCAAATACTGAATAACGTTTTCAGACAAAACCTCTTTTCCTTAGAGGCAGCAATACATCAATCTCGAACACTCTGTTTAAACTTCTTGAAACTTGTTGTCTCGTATAAATTTTGGAAAAAAATTTCAACTTTGAAGCCACTAACCAACCTCCTAAGGTACTTTGAGAAAAGCTCATCTGCACTCACTTCATCTGTCACGCGTTGATTTAAGGCCATGGTATATTTTTGAGGAAACTCATGGAGGTTTAGTTTTGCGGTTTACATAGCCATGAAAAATCCGATTGATGCTCTCCACCCTTTGTGTGGTCTTCATACCAGCCTAAAAATACTTCTTCATGTACGCAGGCACCCACATATGACTCTCCTTGTGTAGGCTATGCAGCCATTCATTGTCCTCCAATTTATACTCCGCTATGAACTTAGCCCATCGGGTATTGAACTCCTCGGGATCAAAACTCTCATACACCCCCTCTTTCAGGGGGTTGACAAACTCTTGGTAACTAGAAATAAATTAATTGAGCATTATAATATATACAGTGTTATCATGGTCTAAAACTATAACATCTTGAAAAAAACTAAAATGCAAGCAAATTATATTTAACAAAACAGCACAACAAATTGAAGACTCTAGCTCTGTCTAATGTGTTTAGCAACAATCTTTTGTATATGGACCAGTTTAATGTAAAATTGGATCCTCCTGATCATTTACCTACAGTAGGGAAAAAAACAGGTACCATTTTGGCCCTCTATTGGGCAAAAAAAAAAAAAAAAAAAGAAAAAAAAAAACCACACACAACAACATGAATTCCCCTAGCAACAAACAATGGCTCTTATAGTTCATACATCAATATCCTGCACCAAACTCAATATCCTGCACTTGGCATATCAGTAAACTATTACATCACATTTGAAGGCCATATATTAGTCAGCATCAGTCACAACAGTTCATATATCAATTAAATGTAACCTCTCAAAACTTATATTGAACTCATACATCAGATTATTGTACTCATTGAACTCAGACAACACTTAATATGAACTAATAATTGCATAAGCCACTTACCGTGCGCACTTGCCAAGTTTATCAGGGATCTTGCTCATGATATGACATATGTACCAACGATGAATCGTGTTTGGCATGACTTCAGCTAGGGGCCTCCGCATAACTGCCGCTTGGTCAGTCAAAATGGCACTAGGAGCTTGGTTGTTCATACAAGCTAGCCACTGTTGAAATATCCACCGAAAAGTATCGCAGACTTCATGAGAAACAAGAGCACATCCCAAAAACAATGATTGCCCGTGGTGGTTCATAGCAACAAAGTTAGCAAATGGGAACTCGTACTCATTTGTTAGGTATGTTGCGTCGAAGCATACCACATCACCAAAGTCCTCACAAGCAACCCTACTTCTTGCATCCACCCACATCACATCCTTAAGCCTCCCTTCTTCATCCAACCGTTGAGCATGGAAAAAATTTTGGTTGTCGGATTGCATTTTTTTCAAAAAACTCCATCATTGCCACCGAGTCCCCTCTAACCATCTTCAACCGCCTTGCCTTGTACACCTCATGTTGTAAATCTTTGACAGTGAGACGCATGCTTTCCACTCCTTTTCGTTTGGTAGCCATGCAACCATGTATTTGAGAAACTGTTACACCTAGGTCATAGTAATCCATCAACGTCCTCTGCAATGATGGGGTCAGGTGCTTCATGCGGTACTCCTTCACAAGCTTAGAATTTGTTGGATCAATCTTGTGATTATGATCTAGGTGCACTGTCTTTAACACCCACAAGCCATCTTCATTCCTTCTAGCATAAACACGGGCCTCACATTCACACTTTTTCGAAGTCCTCTTCATACGACGTAACTCATCCTCACATACCACCCCATCAACTAAACCACCAGAAACTCCAACACCCATTGCCTTTGCCCTCTTCTTCGCTTCCCTCCTAGCCCTCATGTCTGGTTTTGATCCCCAACACTCACACTTCCATGTGTTAGCTATTCTTTGTTTCTTGTCCTTCTTACAATTTACACCTTGAACCCTAGACACTCCGAACCCCATCTGCTCAGCATACTCCTTATAGTAGGCTTCAACATCTTCCGAAGACGGGAAAACCATCTCTTCCTCAGGCTCTTCAACAAATACTGTCATATCCTTGCTACCAACTGCCATATCGTTGCTACCAACCACAGTGTGAGTTGTCTGAATTGTTTTTAAGGGGGATAAATACCCAACATTCATGTTTACACCTTCAGTAACATTATTTGCAACAACTGTGTCTTCCATACCCTCCATATTAATACCCTTCACCATATCAATGTTACTCCTCCTGACCTTAATTCCAATGCCCCTATCACCAACAGCAACATTACTGCCCCTTATAACATCTTCACTAACACTATCTGCAACAACTATGTCTTATACCCTCCATATCAATACCCTCCACCATATCAATGTTACTCCTCCTGACCTTAACTCCACTGACCCTATCACCAACAGCAACATTACTGCCCCTTATAACAGCTTCACTAACACTATCTGCAACAACTATGTCTTCTATACCCTCCATATCAATACCCTCCTCCATGTTATGTTACTCCTCTGAAACTTAACTCCACTGCCCCTAACACCAACCTCACTGCCCCTTATTACATCAAAAACAATTCACTCTTCCACCCTTCAAAAGCAGAACACCAATAGAATTATGATACAAATCGAAACAATCATAGCTCTCCAAACAAAGTACGACAAATCAAGCAACACGTTTTTTCATCACACAAGACTATAACACATTTTTAGAAAGTATCAATCAGCAATTATCAGAACCTCAAACCCCATTATAACAGATCACATTACATATTATTGTACAAATTAAAACAACCATAGTCTGTGTAACTACAACAAATTGAACAAAGTATGAAAAATCGACCAACACCAACACGTTTTTGCAGCAACAAGACAACAACACATTCTCATAATTTCCTTTTTGAACTCCTTTTAAAAGAAATCAATCACCCATTTTCAGCTAATTTGTACCATTTCAACATAGGAATGTCAACTCATAATCCCATTACTTTCAATTATTCTGATTTCGGTCTCAATTGTGAATTCAATTTGATGAAATTTTGTCGCACCAAAACCCTAGAACAGAACAAAAATACAGAACAGAAAATAACATGAAGGGACGAAGAAGAAAGAATAGAAAACTTCCCTAACCTGTTAGCTTCAACGAATTTCCGACAACTTGAAGACCCAATTATGTCATCTGGCAGGAAGATCAACAGAGTACAGAGCGCAATTGATATAGAGGAGTTCAAGCTCTGAAAGAGGTGAGGAGCTGAGCTAATTCTGTTATTCCGTTTTCTTGTAACGCCATTATTCAAGCAATTTGACACATAATTAAGCTGTCCCCACGAAATCCGACTCAGCATCTCAGTAAGTGAAAAACATCAAAATATTTTCCAAAATGCTATTGTGAGTAACGGCCTTGTTTCTCACGATGAGAAACTGGGGCTCGCTCAATAGAATATATAAGATTTGTTTGGGGTTTGGAATTAGATTTATAACTAAAGTTGGTTGTGGATTGTAACTTAAGGTCCGGCTTATGTGATTGGGGTTTAGCTTGACCCTATTAACTAGCTAGGTCATGTGTTCAAAATTTTTAAATTTGTGGATGCATAAAACTTATTTGTCACCATTCTGTATCTATGTGCACGCATTAGTTAAACTACACCTATTTTAGTGTATTTTTATCGTATTGAGTTATTACTTAACGTTGTTATTCTACAAACGAAAAAAATGAAAAATTTAATTTCGGTCTCGTGGTTTAACGAGCATAATAATGAGCTCATATCGTGCTTTTAAATGTTGAGCTTTGTTATAATCAGCGTAACCTATGTACCATGTTTATTTATATATGACTAGCTATATGCATAGTAGGATGTGGGCATTTGGATATGAATTTGAGCGATTCACTAAGAAATAATTGAGCCATAGGTGACGTTTGGTATGAGAGTTAAGAGTTATAAAGATAGGAATTGGATAAAGTTATGAAATTTAAACTAAGATAGAAAAAGTGGTACTCTGTAAATGTTATCAAAGTGAAAAAATTTTATCATAATACATTTACTAATTATGCTCCCCTTCTATCTTAGCATTTCATTTTATTAAGGTTTTAAATATAGATTGGTCGCACACTCGCACCCCCTTATTCCACTCCCTCACCAAATAAGGAGCATTAATTTGGACGGAAATAAGAATTTTATTTCTATCCCTTTCTCAGCTTCCCAGAATATATGGAAACAAAATTATAAAGGAAAACATTGTGGGTTGTAACCTTGGGTCTGACCCAGGTGATTAGGGTCTAGCTAGTCTCGATTTCCTAGCTATGTAATGTGTCAAAATTGAAGAAAAAGAATTATTTCTTTTATTTTAAATAAAATACAAATTAAATTCTTTTTTATAAAATCTAAGGTCTTAAATTCTTTCTTACAAATATTAAAAGGTTTTAACCAAGTGTTAGGAGTTTACAAAACATTTTATTCTCTAAAAACAATTGCTAGTCCAATTATAAGGTGACCTTTATCAATTGGAAAAATTGTCCGGAATAATCCCACCTTTGGTCCATCCGCCCAAAATGATCCCACATTTGGATTATTTTTATATAATCCGACCTTTATAGCCAATCCGCCACCAATGGTCCCAACCGGACATGTAACTTTTTATAACAAGTTACTTGACACGTGATTGATCTTAATCAGTTAATCCCTTTCATTTGATTGTTGCCTTGTTGGGATAAGAAATTTAGACATGCTAAAAAAAATACTATGGGTAAAAAAAAGCTGTGGAGAGGTGTGTTGTTTCAGCCTTTCGGTTGTATTGGGCCTGGTGGCTCTATTTTTGGGATGTAAGACTGTTAATTGTTTCAATCTTGAACATGTTCCTTCTCCCCTACCTTGGTCATATCAAAGAAGAAAAGCAGTTAAAAGTAGTATATTCACCAACAGACCAACTCTATGATTGGTCAAAAAAATAAAAATAAAATAAAATAAATTTTTAACAAATAATTAATATTAAAATTAATATTTTTTAAAGAAAAAATTTAAAAAAATTAATAACAAAAAAAAATCACCACAGCTGCCCCAAGCGGCCAAGCCACGACCTGAGTCCCCAGCTCCGGCCACTAGAACCCTACCCCAGCGCCGGCATCGGGTTCTAGCCCCAACCCTACATCCATCGCAACTCCAGTGCGACTCCAGCCCCAACCCAAACCCAACCCTAGCGCGACTCCAGCCCCAACCCCAGCCCCACCGCGAATCAAGCCACCACCACGAAAACCCCGTTTCCGTCCCGATCCCAGTTCCTTCCCCTAACCCATCCCTTTCCGGCAACCTCGCTTTCCTTACACTTCGATTATGACCCCTATCTCCTTCCTAAGCCTCAATTTCGGCCCATCTCCCCATCCCTTCTATGTCCCAATCCCGGCCCCATTCCCCTTCCCCGATCCCTTTTCCGGTTACCTCTCCTTCCCCACGCTCCGATTTCGACCCTATCCCCTTCCAGCGTCGAGTGGAGAACGGCGCGACGAGGCTGGCTGCTCTAGGCCTCGTTTGGCTGTTGGTAGGGGCAGCGAGGTGGCAGAGGTCGCGGTGGGGCTATATTCTTAGGTTAATTTTAGTTCTTTATTTTTGTAAAAAAATTAAAAATAATTAATTAATGTTAATTATTAATAATCATTTCTTAAAACAAAATTAAAATAAAAAAATATTTTTTGACCAATCACGTGATGAGATGTGTAAAATTAACTAATTAAAAATAAATTACTTACTCAACCGGTCACAGGTCACTTGGGACCATTGGTGGCGGATTGACAATAAAGGTCGAATTATTTAAAAAAAAGGAAAATTTGACATTTGCTACCACTTAAACATACTGGCTTCAGATTTGCTACCTATTTAATTTTTTTTTTTACTTTGCTACCACCCTAAACTGATCTTGTTAAAAATAACTACCATTTAACGTTTTCTGTGACAGAAGTTGTTAGTGGGCCCCACCTCACCTAACTAACTCCCTTTTTACTCTTTCTCTCTCCCCGTATCTTCTCCTTCTCTCTCTACCATTTCTCATTGAATGCTCTGAGCTCCATTTTTACCCACGAATTTCACCAATTTTTTTTACCCAAATTAACCTAAATTCGCTCTTTCTCTCTCTGTCGGTGTGTTTCTTTGCTTCTCTCTCTAACTTATCCTTAGATTCGGGCTTGTGGTTTGCGTGGAAGCAGTTCATTGGAGGAGGAGTTCCAATTGGGTGAAGTGTTCGTCATCACCATTGCTGAAGTGGAAGTGGAATCTTCTTCTGACAGGTAAGAGCTTCTTTTGTACTACATGGGGACCAACAATGGTGGTGGATTTGCAAATAATTGATGGAATGTAGGGAAATTTTGGCAAAAAAGTAGTAGTAAACCCTAGAATATCGAGCTTTGCTTAATTTAAGCCTAATTATTCAATAATTCTGCAATTAAATATGAATGTGTGTAATATGTGCTTTATTTGGTTGCAATTTGTAGTTTATGCACATGGGTACTTGTATTTATAGTTTCTTATTGTGTTCTGTTTTTATGTGCTTAATTGTAGAATAATGGATGGTGATAATGAGAATGTGGACATTAAGGTTAGATTGTTTGGTGGGTTTGTTGCAAAATATAGAAAAGGCAAAGAGTATTGGGTGTATGAAGCTGACTTCACTTATTGGAAGCATGATGTCCCACTGTCTTCTATTGATGTAGCATTCCTTAGGTATGTTTGTGTACAAGGGTTTGTTGATATGGGTTGGGATGTCGTCCCTAGCATTTTCAGTATATGGTGTAAGGAGAAGGGATTGACATGGACTATTGGGAAAAGGAGGATTTTGACTGAAGAAGATGTTAGGGGATTCATAGAGGCCAAACATAGGGATGGGTATTTAGAGCTGTTTCAAACTGTGGGGTTAGAGGAGTGGGACAGGTTTCATCCTACAACTGGGGCTACAAGAGTGGAGCAGGACCTTTCCAACTCACCCATTTCTAATCCAAGTGGATCAGCCTACCCATCACATTCAGCCCAAACTGGCATTGGATCACAACCATCCTAATCAAACCCATCACAACCCCACCCATCTCAAAATAGACAATGCTCAAATCTGAAAACCACTCCATTGACTAAATCAGGCCCAGACCTTAGTATTGTGCCAGTTGTGAGGAGGAGTCCTAGGGTTAGCAAAGCTTCTAAAAGTCAACCCCCCATTAATAAGCTACCTCTGTCACAAATTCAACCTTCCAACCAAATTAAGCCAGTTCTTAGGAGAAGCTCTAGACTTTTGAGCAAATCTGGAGTTGGGGAAGGCTTAGCTGCTGTGAATGAAACTGGAAAGGTTGTTTCTGGTGTGAGTGAGAAGGGGAAGGCCGGGAGGAAGATTTTTAAGGGAGAGGAGTTGGGATTTGGGTCAGGTTCATCCAGTTTTGATGTGAGTGACTTAGAAATAGAATGGGAAGCTGGAGAAGAAGATTTAGGCAACAGTGATCAGGAGGATGAAGAGTGGTTTAGACAAACATGCAAGGGTTTGTTAGGGGAGCTACAACAGTTAGCTGAGTACAAGGATCAGAAAGAAGACAAGGATGGGGAGCTAGATCAACTAGTGAAGGATATAGGCTGCAAGGATCTTGTGCTGCAGGAGGAGGGAAGTGATTCAGATGAGCTGAGAAGTCTGCATGGATCTGATGAGGATGTAGATGAAAGCCCCTGGTTCAGAGAGGAATTTGACTTTAAGAAGCCTGTTGTTCTTCAACAGAAGCAAAGGTTTACCAGTAGTAGGGTGTTAAGAAAGGCATTGAGAGTGCATGCTATTGAGAATAGATATGACTTTTATTATCTACACAATGGAGGGAAAAGGATAACTATTTTTTGTAGAAAAAGGTGCAACTGTGTGTGGAACCCCAAGAGAAGCAGTCTTGGGTTGTGTAACTGTAGTGAAGAGGTAAGGAAGTGTAACTTCAAGGTATCTGCAAGGAGGATTTGTGAGAGTTCAGCTTGGCAAATTAAGGAGCTCATATTGAAGCATAACTGTATGAGGTCTAAGATGAATGCATGTGTGACATCTGAGTTTTTGGCAGAGAAGTATGTTGAAGAATGGAGAAGCAATTCAAACTGGAAAATCAACAGTTTTAGGGCAAGGGTTCTAAGTGACTTAGGAGTGAGTGTAGGGTACTCTTAAGCATGGTTGGCTAGGGCTAGAGCTAAGCTTATGATATATGGTTCTGCCTCAGAGCAATATAGTAGAGTGTGGGATTATGGTAAGGCATTATTGAAGCATAATCCTGGGAGTAGTGTGTATGCTGTAGTTGAGGGAATTGACAGACCAGAACCTCCCCTGTTTCTCAGAATGTATGTGTACTTACATGCATTGAAGATTGGTTTTAATAGAGGGTGTAGGCCCCTCATAGGATTGGATGGTTGCCATTTAAAAGGGGCATATCCAGAGCAAATTTTGGTTGTAGTTGCCAAAGATGGCAATAACCAGATTTTCCCTTTTGCTAGGGCCACAGTAGAAGTTGAAAACAAAGAAACCTGGGGCTGGTTCCTTGAATGCTTGAAGAAAGATATTGGTGACTTCCATGGTAGATTAGGGCTGACTTTCATGTGAGACAGACAGAAGGTGAACAATTCAACTTAAATTTGCTTCCATTCTCACTTGAGTGTGCATTCAATAACACGTCTGAATTGTGTTTGCTTTTTTGACAGTGGTTACTTGAAGCCTTCCAAGATGTCATGCCCTTAGCTGAGAAGAGGTACTGTGTTAGGCACATTAGGGCCAATTTCAAGCTTCAATTCAATGGCTCAACTTTCAAAGAGTTGTTTTGGAATGCAGCAAGGGCAACAACCTTGGTATGGACCTTCTACAAATCTGTTTTGGCTTTGATGTGAACTAGTTTAGCTAGATTAGGCAGTGAAGTATGTTTTGGGTGTGATGTTGTTTACTTTTTCTAGACAAATCATAAAAATCTGTCCTTTAGCTGTGATGTTGGTAATTTTTGCTACATATAACTTTTGGGAACTTTTGCTTGTGATTTTGATTATTTTTGGTTACAACCTTGTGTTTATGTGTCCCTTTTTTTTCACATGTGGTAGTTTAATTTTGAGGTTGCAATGGAGTCCATACAATTTCTGTCAGAAGATGCTTATGATTACTTAGCCAATATCCCAACACAACACTGGTCTAGACATGCATTTTCAGACTTCTGTAAATCAAACATGATATTAAACAACCTAGTGAAACCTTTAATGCTGTCATCAAGGATGCTAGGGACAAACCTATACTTACTCAGATGGAATGGTTGAGGAAGTATATGATGAAGAGAAATAGTGAAAAATGGAAGACAGTCCAGAAGCTTGAATGTAAGAACATGCCATATGTGACTAAAACATTTGAGAGGATGGAACCTGTAGCCAGACACTGTATTGTCCAACTGTCTAGAGATGATTGTTATGAGGTTGAGCTCAATGGTGATCAGGTGGAAGTGGACTTGGGGTTGAGGAAATGCTCCTGTTACCATTGGGAGTTGACTGGGCTTCCATGTGTACATGCATTTGCATGTATTTTGGACAAGAGAGCTGACCCAGATGACTATGTGGATGCCTATTACAGTAGGGCAACCTATTTGCTGGCTTATGGTGATGCCATAAAGCCTATGCCTGGGCCAAGACATTGGGAAAAGGTAGACCTTAGGAGACCCCTGCCACCTCCAGTAAGGGTTATGCCAGGTAGGCCAAAGTCAAAAAAGAGGAAGCTATAAAAGGGAGAGAGAGCTGACAGCGAAGAGCCACAACAAAAGAAGCAAAAAAGTGTCCCAAGTGTAGCCAGCTAGGTCATTATGCCAAGACATGCAAAAACTCACCAAAGGCAGGACCATCTGCTACTAAGCCTAAGAAAGCTGCTAAGCCTGTTCTGAACACTCCATGGCTGCAGGAACAAAGGAGAAAGAAGGCAGAAAGGGCATTGAGAAATGTAAGGGCATGTTTTTCTTCTTTTTAAATATGTGTGTGCTTGTTGTGTATTTTGATGCTAATACAGATGTTGTGAGTGCAGACTGCAGCTGGGGCTGGACCTTGGAGCATTACCAATAGGACCTTTCCCCAAGAACAGATGCAGGCCCAAGGACAGAGCTCTCAACCTATTACCTGCAGCCGAACCACTCAGGCTTCTGCTACTACAACAGCCCTCCCCCCAAAGAAGCAGTCAAAAGCTAAGGGCAAAAACAAGATTGTCTGAAATTTTAGTGTTGAAGACTTATGTAATAGTTTTAGGTGTTTGCCTTTAGTGAATTATGAACTTAAGTTGGCACTACTGTCTGTAATAGTTGAACATGCTTTAAGTATGCCTTAGGTACTTGGAACAACTTCTCTTTTGTATGATTGAACAGGGTTTAAGTTTGTATTAAGAATGACTTTTTGCATGAGTTTAGATCATGTTTATTGTCAAATGTCAGCAATGAAACTTGACTATTCCATAAAAATTGACTTTTCCATAAAAATTGACTTTTCCATTAAACTTGTCTTTTTTCATTCATAATTAACCACCTTACAATATCATACTGTCCACTTCAAGTGAGTAGACTATTACAACATAATAACAGCAAATTGAACACCTACTACCATAACTCCTAAACTAACTTAACCCTTTTTTCCAACAACTAAAATACCCAACATGAACAAAACACAAAATATGTCAACACCTACAACAACTACCCCTAATCCAACATTGCTTTCATGGCCTTCCTTGAAGTATTTCTTCCTGTCACCACTCAAGGATTTGCACTTGACTCTGAGGTTCTCATTCTCAGTGAGCAAGCACCTTCTTTGCCCATTGAGATCCTCAACTTCCCTCTGCAATGAGCTCATCTCAACCTTCATCAACTTTTTGTCAAGAACCAACTTATTAATCACATCTCTTTGCCAATCTGTTCCATCATCTTCATCCAACCACTGAAAGCACTTGCAGCCCCTAGTCTCTGTTTTGGGATCATAGAACTTGCAAGTCAAGAACTTCCTGCCTGGATTCTCTATAGTCCACAAGGTCAACCTAGCCATGGGAATACCACAGTCACACTTCTTGTATTTTGAGGGGGATGATCTAATCAAAGACATAATTCCCTGCAAATAAAACATCAACAACTATTGTAAACATCAACAAACAACTTCAATTTCATGAACATCAACCTTAGCCAAAATCCCCCAATTCGATTTTTGTCAAGAACCCTACATTCTGCTCATCAATTAAACCTCAATTCAACTACAAATTAATCCCTGTCTACATACTAAATTCAGTAATACATGCTTCTAGCAGTATAATTACTAAGTTAAACAACATTAATTGCATAAATTCAAGCAAAATGTTCGACAAATTACCTGATTTCCGCCAACAATTGCTTCGCAAAAATTCCCAGCCAACCCTAAACCCTTACCAATTGAACACCCTCACTTGATGAATTTTAGTGTTTCACAGCCTTTGTGTTTATAATTGATGCAATTTCAACGAAAAAATATTAGAAAAGAAAGAATCAGAGTAAATAATCAGAGAGAGAAGTTTCCGAAATTGGGGAATTCGTGTTTAAATGGGGGAAAACTTCATATAGCCGTTTGAGTGGGCCCCACATAGTGGGAAAACTAACAGAAGTTGTTAAATGGTAGTTATTTTTAACAAGATCAGTTTAGGGTGGTAGCAAAGTAAAAAAAAAAAATTTAATAGGTAGCAAATCTGAAGCCAGTATGTTTAAGTGGTAGCAAATGTCAAATTTTCCTAAAAATAATCCAAAGTTGAAATTATTTTGAGCGGACGGCCCAAAGATAGGATTATTCCAAACAATTTTTCCTTATCAATTCGTCCCTTTCCAACAAATAAATTTAATTTCATCATGCTTGTTCATTTTTAGGCCTTAACAAAACCCTTCTATAAAAATAAAATTAAAAAATAAATAATAAATAAATTAAAAAAAAAAACTCTTTAACTACTCTCATATTACTTTTCCCACTCTGTTTAATCTGTTATACTCTGCATCAAACTTCATCCAAAAATCTGTCAATTTTCCTTTTTTTTCCTCTTTTCTTTCTTCTCATATTCAACCATGAATGAACCATCAAAGAAAAACCCAGAAAAAGTCATTAACTTTCAAGTAACCCCAGTCCCCAGCCAGCAAACTCCAACAATCATTTGCTTTTCTTCCGGACTCCGAATTCAACTCAAATGGTACTGAAATGGTGGACATCACTGAAAAGGGTTTCGAGATCACTATTCGAAACGACAAAACTCAAACTTCGGGTTACCACTTCTTGAAGTCATCTGGATTAATCAACTTCCATTGCAGCAAATCAATAGTTGGAAAGATCATCAATATCTATGATTTTTACCTACTTATGGCAGCTACTGACCTACTTCTGGTATCTTCAATTGATGATGATAATGATGATGATGATATTGTTACCGTATTTGTTCTTTATGGGTCTAATAATCTGACCTTTATATTCGGTAACAAGTTTAACTCAACTCATTATTATTATTATTATTGTTATTGATAATGTTCATTTCATTTTACATCTATACTAATCATTACGTCATGTCATGCATGAGGTGTTCCTAAGAACGTCCACGTGTCACGTATAATAATCATTAAACCACATCATGCACTTATAATTAAAATAAATGTTTTCCACAAGATTTGAACACGCAACCTTTAAATTTAAAACTAACGGCTTGTTTGGCATCAGTTTTGGTTTTTAGTTTTCTATTTTTTTAAAAACCAAAAACCAAAACAGGAAACAAGAAAAAAGTGTTTCCACTTTTCAGTTGTCAGTTTTCAAAATTATCATAATTTTTATAAGTTTATATAATTTTTGATTCATTATGGGACACATATCATATACTTTTAGAAAACAAAAAACCAAAAAACAGAATACCACAACAATGCCAAATGAACCCTAAGTATTTTACTACCAAAGTAAGTTTTTTTATGTATTTTTTTTTTAAAAAAAATATCGATATGTAACAAATGACAATTCAATATGAACTATAAATTTAATTACAAAAAAATTGAGTTATAAATTACAATGAATATTAATGACCAACCCTATGTAATAACCCGGGACATCGCTCGGGCTCAAAAACTAGTTACAAATTTAAAGCATGTTCGAGTTCTTAGTTTGTTACTAGTAGCATTTTCTTTAACAATCTCTTTTAGGAAAATTTAAGATTATAAATCCGAACTTTGCGCGGTTTTAAATAAAAAATCTGAACTTTTGATTATTCTGCAAAAACCCGAACTTTGATACCCATTGACTTTTAAAGGTTCCAAATGACCGGTGACCTGAAGAACAGGTTAACTTTTTTTTTTTTCATACTATTTCATTTTCCACGTGTCACATGTTAAGTCCAAAAATTAAAAAAAAAAAGAAAAAATAAGAAAAAATAAAATAAAAAATCAGAAAAATAATAATAATAATAAAACGAAAACCCCCCAAATCCCAGCCACCACCCCTCTACCCCACGACCGATTTGGGGGTTTTCGATTTAGGGTTTTAGGGGGTTGTTTAAGGGGAGGAAGGGGGTGGGCATGGCAAGGGGGTGGGCCGAAAACTACTCGCCGACGCCGGGGAGGGAGTTTTGGCGCCGGTCGTGGGGTAGAGGGAGTATTTCGAGGGTGGTTATGGGGTTTTGAGGGTTTTTTGTGGTGGTTATGGAGAAGGGGGAGGCTGCCGTGGAGGGGGTGGGCCTAAGGATCCCCCTCGCCGGCGCCGGAAGGTGGCATGGGTGGGGGTACGACCGGTGGGGGGTGGTGGTGGTGGGGACGGTGGTGTCTTGGGTTTGTGGGGTTTTTCATTTTTTTTTAATTTTTACTGATTTTTTTAAAAAAAATTATTGTTTTTTTTATTTTTTCTGGACGTTTTTAATTTTTTCTGATTTTTTATTTTTGGACCACTTATCATGTGACACGTGGCATATTAACCTGGAGTAGCAGGTTTGGTGACCTGTTGGGTCCTCCAAAAGAAAATAGGCATCAAAGTTCGTATTTTTACAGAATAATCAAAAGTTCGGATTTTTTTATTTCAGACCGCGCAAAGTTCGAATTTATAATCTTAAATTTTCCTTAGTTTTTCTATTTCTTTTCTTTGGATAATAATCTTGAATTATTAAGATATATGTTACTGTATGATATATGTGGACTTTCCCATATTTCTTGACTGAATTTAATTGCTGACATTTGGATTTCTAATGACTAATTTAATTGCTGACATTTGGATTTCTAATGATTAGTTTTCCCCCCTACTTTATTGTAGGAAATTTTGGAATTTCGTACCTCATAAATAGGGGGTGTTGAATTTTGGTACCCGTTTAATTTTTTATTTATTTTGGTACCTATCAAACTTAAACAAATATAACTTTTGGTACCCATTTAAAAGCCTTTTAGCCATTAATTAGTTTATTTAAGGCTTAAATACAAGTCAAACAAACAGTTAGGAAAAACACATAGAGTATGCACAACAAATAATGCACAAGTAGTCAATTAGGCACAATATGATGCAATGAGTTTGCAACCTAACCATGGCTCTAGTTCTCTAAAGTTCGGGATATGGGTTAGTCAAAGACGGTCCACGGTTATGAGTCCAGATGCATAGCGCGGAAGCCTTACCTTTGGAAGGGTTAGCGCGAGTGGATGGGACCCTGCGAGTTAAACTCGCTTCCATGGTTTGTGAATTCAACATTCTCGGATGTACCCTTTGTTGCTCAGAGCGTTCAATCAAGCAGATGGAAGATGAATTCCCAGAGGTTTATGTCCATATATAGAACACATATGGGTTTCAGAAAAGTGAGAAAACTCAATCGGGAAGTAGAATCGAGCCAAAAGTGCTAGAACTGGTCGAAATAAGGACGCATATTTCTGGCTCGGTATTTGAAGAACGCAGCGCCAGCCAACAGGGTCTGTCGCCGAGATATGAGCCCTGTCGCCTGGCGACAGAGCCATATCTTCGACGACATGCTCTGTTTTCTAGACGACAGTTCCTACATGCCTCAGTAGCTGTCTATGTTCTTAAATTTTTTAGTTTTTTCACAGCATTGTTTCGATTCTAGTTGTGAAAGATATTCCTCAAATTTCCTACGTGTAAAAATCCTATGTTTTTTACTCATTACGGATGGTCTTTCCAATGAGAACATTTTTTATGCATATGATAATAATATTAATCAAAATTACGCACATGAAATACTTAGGACTTTTCGAGTCTCATCCACTCATTCTAAATCATTGCCGAAATAAATTTCAGGAATTAAAACAGAAATCCTCCCCAGTTGAGTCGCCAAAAACTGTAGGGAATATTTTAAGCATTACCCCAAACTTGAACCCCACGGTGATCATACACTTAAGCATGGTGGCGTCCAAAGGGAAGGAAGCTAGAGCAAATGAGTCGCCAACAAGTTTTAGGAACTAGTAAACCGTTCACAGGGTGAAGGTTACACCCCTTAACGATCTAAGAGATCGTTAACTCCAATAGATCTGGAACCAGGACTGGAAGTTCCGGGATAAAGGTACTGATATATCCAATTTATATAGTGTTTTACCCCCGTCCCGTGGTCATTATTAGTAGTGTTTTTGGCTCTTTAGGGCCACTTTTTATTACTAATTTGTGTTTTCTAGTGTTTTGGTAGTTTTAGTTGAGTTTTACAGGAAATTGCACTTTTGGAGCATTTTCCCGAGTTTTCATGGATCGACTACGGAAGCTAGAAGGACACGACCATTCTTGAAGCCCAGGATCGGTGAGAGCCAGTGATTAAGGGCTCGGTATGAGATACCGGGGCTATTGGATCAATTAATCAAGACCCGATGAGGAAATCCAGATTGGGCCGAGGAATCGAGCCCAATCGAAATCTAAGCCTCGAAGAAGAAGCCGGGCCCGATTGGGCAAGCATACGCCCGATCGGGCGGTTGCGCGCAAAAGTAACCTCAAGGAAGAGGCGCGTCCGATCGGGTGAGCGTAAGCTCGATCGGGCGCGGCATACTAGCAGTGGGTGTTGTAAAAAGGCGGGCCCGATCGGGCGACCCTTCCCCCGATCGGGCGCGTGTTTTTCTTAGTAGATGATTAGTTTTGTTTTAATTTTTGTTTGAGAAATGTTTAAGTACGAATTATGTACGTAAATTCTTATTACCTTCTTTTTTAGATTTTCTCTCTCTACTTAGGATATTTTCTCTCTCATATAAGTTCTTAATTACTTTTTATTAATCCAGATTTCTTTTGGTAACTAACATGCAATCATTAGGCTTACCTTAAACCTGTTTCATCTATGTTGGTTGAATATAAATGCACGAACAAAACTATTATTGGTGATCACTTAAATTAACAAGATTATTAATTATCTTATTAAGCGTGATTACAAGTAACAATTCCCTTTAAACATGCATAAAAGGTGTGATCAAGCAATAACAATAAATATATATCAAGCAACATAATAATCATAATAATAATAACCATCATCATAAACAAAAATAGCATGTTAAAGCATAATAATAGCAAGATCCTAAGCATGATACTAACAAGATTAATAACAAACCCTAGCATGTCACTAAACAATAAAAATCAAAGCTTTAACCCTAACATGATACTAACATGATATTAGGAAAGAAAATTGGAAGCATCATAACAATCATACTTGATATTAGGAATCAAAATAATAATCTAAGCATGATTTCTATATCAAAATTTCAATAAAGCAATTAAAGCACTTACTTGGATGCCTCGTACCTCTTTCGAATAACAAAATACACACGTTAGTAACTTCAAGGAAAATAATAAAATCAAACAATTAATTAAATCAAATAATTGAAACAGAGATTTGGGACCAAACCCTCAGAAATACCAAACATTTCACATCTAGGGCGAAGGCAACTTCGAACTTTTCTAAGTGTGTCTAGATCTTGTGAATGCGGAATTTTATTTGTGAAAAGTTGGTTTAGAAAGAAAGAGAGAGTATCAAGAATTTCTTGATGAGAGTTGGTGAGAATTAAATGGAGAATTGATGAGAAATGATAATTAAAAATGGAGGACTAAAGACGCTATTTATAATGAAAACAGTCCGGTTATGATAAAAAAGAATCGGAGTTTTAAGAGGAATAAAACATGCCGCTGTCGCCGCAATAGCCTTTGTCACCGCGCGACAGGGTGTGTCATGAGGCGATAGCCTGACGTTCATTGCTGCAGGCGATTTTCCCACACGTTTTCTATTTTTTGATAAAATTTCAGCGTAAAAGTCCGTACGATGGGTAAAATAGTAATTTCATTTAAAACACTTCTTTTATTCCAAATAAAACTCATAAAACTTGATTATCAATCCTAATCACATTAGGATTCAAAAGAACCTTCTAGAAGATTCTAGAAGACTATAATCGATCCTAATTACATTAGGAATGATAATTCACAATAGGACATCCTCTAGATCATTGGGCCGCATATAAAGATCAAATCGGGCCCAGTTTAGTAATTTGGCCATAATTTCCTTATTATTAATCAAAATTGGGATTATAATATTGTAGGGGTTTATAGGTACTACGCAGCGGAAATAAACATGAATCATATTCATACAGTACCTAATCCCAAGATCTAATGCATAACACATAAAGAACATATAATCGTACCTTTGAAGCGTGATTCCACGTGCGATCGAACAAGAACATTAGGAGAAAAAGAACCTCAAGCGTGATTCCTCTACTTGGTCCACGGGCACAGATTAAGACCTCCACTAATGCTAGTTGGTTGCAATTAAACCCTTCAATTGACCTTCTATGGAGAAGTGCGAGCAACGAACCACCTGAACCACCACGAACCACCACACGCGCCACCAAGGTGGCCGGCCGTACGGACGAGGGGAGGAGGGAGAAAGTCGTGAGTTAGAGAGAGAAATTAGGGTCTTTGGGATTGGTTTCCTTGATGTCAAAATACACTGTGTGTGAATTATGACTTCTTCATTGCAACCCTAGGCATGAATCTTATTTATAGATCTCATCTCTAAATAAGAGCCCATGTCAAAAGCCCAAAACTTATTTCCAATCTAACTATGCTAGCCCAATCCATTTCATGATTAGTTAATTGATCATGAGGCCTATTAATGGGCCTCTAACTTGCGTAACCCAATACCCTTGTGTGTGACCTCATAGGATCCATTCTAGCGGGCTTTGGACCATTTGACTAGCCCAAAGATCATCTCTCATAGTCTAGCAACAGATGATGACGCCCCAAGAGAACGAACTTATTATCTCCATAATAGTGATCCTTGATGTATCTAGTAATTGCACTTATCGAAGACACAACTCCTTCAATCTCCCACTTGTCTGAGACAAGTGCGCAATATTCAAATTCCTTAAGTCAATGTGTGTCGATTTGATAATATGATTGCATCTCATGTCGTGATCATATTAGTCTACAAATCTTTTCTTGAAAACTGAGTGAGAATTACAAAACAAATGGTTACTATGTAATCCATTTGAGCACGACCATGCATTTTCTGAATTCTTTCTCTTCAAGGGGCCAAGACACATTCCTAATTAAATAGATAGACTCTATCCAATCTTGTGGCAACCAAAGCTCCCACTCAACTTCTGAAATAACCAGGAAACGCCCTTTATAATCTCCAGTTACGGGCAAACGTTTGAGTGTACCACATCCATAACATCCATTGAATGAAATCAATGTTCCACTCATGTCAAAGGAATCCACTAATATATCAGGAAGCTCTATACTTGAACTTCAAAGTAGGTCTATAGTTCGATCATGCATCATTCATGCATATCCATGTGATTGACCGAGCTTCACTACGCTCCTATAGCCCATGAAACTGCACTATCCAATCAATATTACATGCTATTCCATTAATTGAAATCATTTATGTCCACTTTAATGATTTCAAACTAGGAACTTAAATAATATATGAATTTAGTTCACCTGTGGGGTTCTATTCACCAGGTCATCAACCTGATGAGCCCATCAATTCATAATTATTTTGGACATTTTATTTAATCTTGAAACCACGATTAAATAAGATTGAAACTTTTTTTCAATTTATAAACATAATTCTGCAAATTAATGTATTACATATGTAACTTGTTTTTCTCCAAAAACAAATACAACTTCTAATTACATTATTTGCCTCAATCCAGTTTCATTAGCATGTTTCCCATGCTTTGGAAATGGAAGGGGTTTACTAAGTAGAGTTCATGAGAAATTCTCATAAACATGAATTTTGTAATTTCTAAATCTTATAATCATTTTCATCTCCATACACTAAGAATTTTCCTTCGTCGTTTCACAAGGAACTTAGAAATTTCTAATTTGTATTCCAACGTTACATTGGATTTCGACTGAAATCTATCATCACTTGTTCTTAAAACATGTGAATCAAATAGACGAGTATAGTCCATGACATGCATGATGCATCCTTTGCAAACTACATAAGGATCATCACTCAAGACCTTAATTTCATCAAACTTTCTCAAAGTATTGAATCATTAAGCAATGTGCCATGTTACATGGGATTGAAAATCCTTTCAATATAACGTTGAACTTTATAAGAATCTTATCAATATAAGTTTCTTAACCAAGCTCAAACATCCATCAAAACCTATCTCTATAGATTTTGAATCCCAAACGTTCTCATCTTCTTCTTCAAGATTTCCATACAAAAATGCATTAGCCGTCACTTGACCCTTCAAGAAATGAATAATTGCTCTTTGTACTAGACCAAGAAGACTTCATAGCTCCCACTAAACATCTTGTACACACAAGACCTTTTCTTCATTTTACAAGAACATCAAACGATTTGATTTACTCACAAAATTAAGAACACTAACTCCGTGATGCTATGCATCCCTAGGATTATTGGATCTTCAAACTTTTGATTGTATCATATACAAATCTTCTTTCATGAACAATTTCAAGAAAGTGTTTTGAAATCCATCTACCAAATCTTATAAGGTAGAAATCACTGAAACATCTTTAATAGATCTTTGCAACGTGACTAATGTAAAGGTTTCATCGTAATCATAGTCATACTATGAATTAGTTGAATCCTTTAACAAGTCTTTGCTTACTTAGAAAATATTTTTCTTTCTTGTCTGTTTTTCTTATAATGGGTCTCACCCAATTAGGCAAATTATTCAAGTGTCATACACTTGCTTACAGACTTAGAATCTATTTCAGATTTCCTGGTTTTTAAACCACTTGGAGTCATAACTTGTCAAATCATATTTATTACTTGCATAATCATCATGTTCCAAAATGAATATTTTAGAACTCTTAATCAATATGAAATCATATTTCTTTGACTAATTTTTACATATGCTAGTCATTGTTGTGGGTTTGATGCAACAATTGAAACTCATACAACAACTTTGTTTAGTTTTCAATGAGAAACGACAATAGAGGATGTGCACTTTGAATGTACTACCTTCAACACATGGTTATTATTCCCATTACACTTAATGAGACCATGCGTTGTCATTGTAACATGAGGTGAATCATGCTCATATTGTTGCTTTGATTCGATTACTTCTCAAATTTCTTCAAGATTTTCGAAATCACTTTTCTTGAACTCTTTCAAGGCTCTTGAACTTTTTGAGATTCTTATACTCCCACTTGCCTTTTTGAGGAGGCACTTTTAGCATAGGGTGAACCAACCATGGTTTGAACCATGTTTGTTTGTTTCTTTTCTCGAACTTTTTCGAGATTTATACTACTCCCACTTGACCTTTTGGAACAATTTCCATAAGGGCACCTACTTGAGAAACAAACATTTTGTGCTAAGTATGATTTGTGTAGTAGTACCCCGTGCTCTGTATAGGAATTGATAATGCATTAAACGATTTAATACAACTTTTATTCCTTGCTTTGTAGAAAGACTTTATAAGAACTCTTCTTATCCATATCACATATGAAACCTTTGCTACAATTTGATTGACCTATGTTTCTTTGTTTAGTTTTGTAGCTTATCTTAAAAGTATATCCCTTGAACAATGGTTGGAAGATAGGTAATTTTCATCCATTATCAAAATATATCTCATATAGATTGATAGCTCCCTTCATAAACACTTCACAAGGTTTTCTTTCGAAGTTTGTCGTGAAACGATTTCACAACTCTTGGATGTTCATCAAGGTCTTGGCTTAAATTCTCATTATTACGATCATATCGCAATACTTTGAATGTGTTTCCAAGTATATGTCTTGACTTAAATTTTCACAATTACAATCATATTGTAATGTAATAATTATCTTGTCAAGTTGATACTGAACTTCATACTGAACATTTTGAACTTTTCAAAATTTTCACTCTATGCTTCAACTAAGCACATGTGATCATATCACAAATGAAGTTTTATTGTGCGTCTCTAGTCTTTGAACCTTTGGTTTTCTTACATCAATATGTATTCTACCTTGAGTTCACATCATCATTTCTCTAAATGGTGATTTTGTCAAAATTTCAAATTAGAATGATAATTACATATATTAATGGATTCATAATCTAATGATATTGAAAGTCCATCCCTTTGGATCTTTCGCATGCAATGTTCATTTTTGTTCGAATTATTTGACATTTTAGAGACAATTCATTTATAGAAATGGTTCAATTATTTCTATCATATAGAACTTTGAACCTATTTAGCAACTCAAAACACATTATGACTCAATGAAGCATAGAATAACATTTATTCCATTTTTTTGAATCTGCGATGCTTAGTCAGTACTAACATTGAATGGTGTTTTTATGATGGCAAGAATGAATAACATTTATTTAATTCTAGCCAATAACAAGGTAAGGCGAAATATAGGTTCTACTTGTAAAGTTGCAACATTTGCTTCCAGACTCGTAGACTCTACTTGTGAAGTAGCAACATTTGCTTCTAAACTTGTAGATTTATTTCTCCTTTAGCCATACTTCTTCATTTAGTTCAACCTCATTCTTAATGATAGAACTAAACAAGACATCATATGTCCAAGAAGTATCAATGTGCTAAATCAATTTCTATAATATACTTCTTAAATTGGAACATTTCCATTCTTTTACCTTCCAACTATATGAGGTAGTTTCTAATCAATTGGAATTGGTCCATTTAATTTGAAACATTTGTTATTCATAACAACTTTTAGCATGTAGGTAGTTCTAGGTTTGAGAAGTAGCAAATTGTTTGCATTTCTTGGCCTATAACTTCTTAATGCAATCCTCATATATTCCTAAACCTTTCCCATTTGAGCCACTTAGAACACTTCTCTTAGGTTCAAAATGATTCTTTGCTTAACTACTTTAAGCACTTTTCATGATTTTGCTAAGTCTATTCAATCATTATTTATAATA
Source organism: Chenopodium quinoa (assembly GCF_001683475.1). Lineage (NCBI taxonomy): Eukaryota > Viridiplantae > Streptophyta > Magnoliopsida > Caryophyllales > Amaranthaceae > Chenopodium > Chenopodium quinoa. The sequence goes on along the minus strand of NW_018742412.1, from coordinate 708,215 downwards.
GAGTTTAATCAACTATTTAACTCTTATATAATGTGGATGAAGAATAGGTCATTTGATCAACTTTTGATCATAGAGATTTCCAATCACTTTCTTATATTCGATCATATTAAAGATAAGAGATTTTATTGGAATTTTATACTTGTCTTTTAGAGGGTTTGTACCTCCCATCTCATCATATCCCTTGAAACACTTTTCAAAATGAAGATGTGTTGGTATTTTACTCAAACATTTTGAATAAAATCAATCTTAGACATGTGACATGGGTTTCTAAAACTTGCCTTTTAGAACCATCTTAGCAAAGTTGGAATATAGGTTTATGGATTTTCTTTTAACCTTTTGAGAACGTTTCTCAACTTTATTTTCAATCGAGGAGATTATATATAATAATAAAATTTGAATGACATGTTACTTGTAAGTAAACGCAAAATTCAATTATGTTTAATAAATATTTGAAGTACCATAAGCGATTATAAAACTGGTAACTTTAAAACATTCATTCAATTTTAATTGATCCCTATTGAATAGAATGATTCCAAGATCCTTTATTTGTGCAATAATTGACCGGACTTTGGCCCTACCATCAACTATTACATTTTCAAGGTGAGTAAACTCTTTACTGATTACAACTCTTTGTAATTCTTGGTTGAATAATTAACCATCACATGTTTAATTATTACCCTTAGCTTCAAGGTTCTAAACTCTTTAGGTAACCTTGTTGAGTATAACCAATTAAAAGTGTAAAATTTGTTTTACCCCCAGTCCCCTAAGATATAATATGACACCCTGCTTTGGCATGACCCATCATAAATATCAAAGTTTTCATCGGGTTTTTTATTGGAAAAGCTACCTCAATATTACTGGGACCTAGATTCATTATGTTGTGATTAAATAGTGAGCTCTAGCGCATCATCACAAAACATCAATAAAATCTAACATGCATAATAAACTAAATGCATAAACAAGACATAGCATGGCCCCTAATCCTAAGAAACTAATAAAGCAAAAAACTCCCACTTGAACCTTCATGGATCACATCCACCTTGCTCCTTTGGGCCTTCACTTCATGGGCTTCTTGGATTAACTGCAACCTGTAATTTTACTCTATTCTATCTACTACTTAAATAAAATGAAATAAAATTACAAAAATACTTTAACGGTACGTAGACTGTAATAAGATTACAAAAATATATCACGATGCGCAGATCGTATTTAGTAATCTACTAGGCCATACTAGTCATTATATAACAATAAATAACATCATGTATTATAAAATTACCACATAATAAATCACTCATCATGTTTTCCTAAAGTACAACATCGAATGTTCACAATTAAGGAAACATGGCACCAAAATATCTCATATTTTTAATTAATGCAATTAGATAATATCATATATTATTCATGACCATAAATAAAAGATCATATATTCTAAATTAGTCATGAGATAGAATCAAATATTATTTTAATCTTAAAAGATAAATCATATTTATCCTCAAAGATTATCCTAACAAAGTTAGGAAATTCTATCCTAATTACTAGACAATCACAAAATTTAAAGTCAATTATATCCAATATTAATTATGGGATAATCACATTATTTAAATAAATTATTATCCTTTTGAAATATGCTCAGAATATCCTAACAAATCTTATCCAAAATTAACCAATTTAATTATGGATAATTACCAATTTAAAAAGTTTAAATATGGATAATATCAAATATAACAACTTTTGAATATTTGATTTTATCCTAAAATAAAAGATTTTATATTTTAAAAATAAAAGATCATATTTTCAAAATATTTTATCTTATCCAAAATAAAACTGATTTTATCCCAAAATAATTCATAATTATCTTGAAATAATTTTTCAAAACAATGTTTTTTTTTTTGAAAAACCGTGACTGCACGGTTGCTGGCCACGGTGGCTAGCCACGGTGGCTGGCTGCTTTGCAGCAGCCGCTGCCGTAAGGCAGCAACACCCGTAGCAATGGCAGCCACGGCAGCAGCGTGCAACGCTTGTACAACTGTTGCCTCAGCCACCCCCGATTTCCGCCCTCCCCTTCCCTCCCTCTTGGACCAGCACCTGGTCGGCAGCAGCCGTGGCTGCGCCACCCAGCCGCGGTTGCCGACCTTAAATATTATTTGTTTTTGTTTTCAATTTAATTAAAATAACATTTATTAAAATTAAATCAAATCAGTCCAAAAATTAAAATTAAATCAACATTCAATCTTAAAATTAGGGTTCATCATAAAATTAATCCCAAATTAATTTTAACTTTTAAAATTAAATTGATCATCATACTTAAAACATTTTTATGTATAAATCAATTCGATTAAAATTATGAATCATAAAATAAACCGAATTAAATCAAAATCAAGCACAAAAATCATATTTTAGGGCTAGGATTTTCGAAAAATTCAATATTTAGGGTTAGGGGGTTCGAAATTTTTGAACATATTAGGGCTAAAAACGGTCATCTTCATGGCTATTTGAGCATAACTAAATCACATTTAATCGATTACAAAAGTTTAATCACATTAAAAATAATAATTGAACCATAATTAAATTAATCTCCCTCTTAATTGAATTAAAATTGTGGACTATCAAAGAATTATAGTCAACATGCGTTAATGCAATAGGCTAACTGATACCACTGTAAGGGTTTATAGGTACTACACAACGGAAATAAACATGAATCATATTCATACAGTACCTAATCCCAAGATCTAATGCATAACACATAAAGAACATATAATCATACCTTTGAAGCGTGATTCCACGTGAGATCGAACAAGAACATTGGGAGATAAAGAACCTCAAGCGTGATTCTTCTACTTGGTCCACTGGCACAGATTAAGACCTCCACTAATGCTAGTTATTACACTACAAGAAAAATTATATATAGAGACAAAACTTTGAGGCAAATAATTTTTGGTAGCCTCTAAAGATATATTTAGTATCAGCTAAACTATGGTTGCCCCTAAAAGTCATTTTTAGCATTAGTGGATTAGAGGATGCCCCTAAATGTTCTTTTTAGCATTAATGAAATTAGTATTGCCTCTAAAAGTTAGCTTTAGCGTTATCAAGTTTTAAGTTGCCTCTAAAATTCCTATTTAGCGTTGTTGAAATTATGATTGCCTCTAAATGTTCATTTTCAGCATTATGAAAATATTATTGCCTCTAAATGCCTTTTTTTTAGCGTGAATGAATTTTGCGTATCTTCTAAATATTACTTTTAGCATTAGTTGAATTAAGGTTGCCTATAAACATCCTCTTTAGAATTAGTGAAATCATAGTTGCCTCTAAAAATTATTTTTAGTACTGGCGAAATTTACATTACCCTTAAGCATTAGTAGATTATAAGTTATTGCTAAAAATTTTAATTTAACAATATTGAAATTTAACAAAGGTACATGTTTATCTTCTGAAAGAAATGGTATTATTCAATTTGATATCATATCTGCAACAAAATTAACCAAATCAATACATATACTCCATTGCACAAACTAACAGACAAAACTTACTAACAAAAAAAGAAAAAAAAAATCTATTTTCAATTCATGTATCATTTCATAAATCATCAAAACAAAAAATGAAAAACCCAATCATGAAATAAAACTATACAAATTTAAAATAACACAACTCCTAAGTTCTATTCCAATATCTCTTAGAATGAACCGAAACAAATGGATCAAAAAGCAAAAGCAATTGGAATATACAAAACATCATTATTTACTATCTCTAAGCCCTAAATTAATATATATATATATATATATATATATATATATAAATATATATATATATATAAATATATATATATATATATATAAATATAATAAAATACTATGAAGAGTGGTACAAGTACTTACATCATATTGAAAAAGGTATGGAGTATGTGAATTTTTTCTAAGAATGGAACGAAATTAAATCAAGTATAGAGGAAAATCAAGCCAAATTGAATAAAATAACTACACAATTAATTTTGTTCAACATGGTTATCTAGAGTTAGCTTATGAAACAGAAAATTGCAAAATAAAAAAAAAGTAAAAAAAAAAAAATCTATGAGTTTTTTTGCCATTAAAAGTAATAAGTAAATCATCTACTCCGTATATATTACCTGTGCATGTTTTGCAGATTACATTTCTTATTCTTTGTTGTGTTAGAACTAATGACAACCAAAGCATTTCCAATTTCATCAAAATTTTAAGAAAATTGATTAGAATATTTCTTGGTGTATCAAAGAAATTTGCAAATTGGGTTGAGCAATGACAATTGTGAATCATGGGATTATGCAATATCAATCCCAAGGTTTATTAAAGAGATTAACCCTAAATATTTTTAGTGTTTTGGCGGCAATTGAAAGTGGAATTAGCGCCTAATTAAAGAATTGAAAGAACTTTGTTTTTTTCTTTTTTCCTTTGTATTTTTTAGGAGTGTAAAAATATTGATTTCTATGAATATTTTACGCTACAATCATACGAGTACAATTATAAATAAAAAAAACTTTTATTATGTGTATCTTTGGGACTTTGGGTTAGTATTTCCAAAAAAAAAAAAAAAAAAAAAAAAAAAAAAACCTTGAGTAGTACATTGAGATTGTCATATATTACACTGTTTACATAATTACATACTTAAATTCACTAGAATTTTGATTAGTACATATAAGACATATGTTATGTAAAATCCTTTTGTATTAGTCTTTCATATATCTACTCCCTCCGTATTTTATTACTTGCTCTATTTTTTTTCTTGAGCACGGAGTAATATGATGAATAGTATAAATTATTATATTATGATAATAATGGAGTTGGTTGAAAATAAATAAAATGCGGATGAAGTAACTAATGATACAAATACTTCTTAGCACAAATGTCATTCAAATTGTTCCAATTACAATGAAATAGAAAATTATATTATGTTACGATTTTACAACATAAACTCTAGTCGTAAGTACTTTATTGAAAAAAAAAATTAAATAATAAAATACCAACATTTAAAATTATTACAAATGAAGATAATATGTAAAATCAATACGGAAAAAAAAATTTAGAGTTAGCCCATTCTACTTATTTCAAGTAATTATAAGGGCCTGTTCAAATTTACTTAATTTCATTTCAGTTCAACTCCAATCAGTTCAGTTCAGTTGAGTTCAGCTCCAATCAGTTCAGTTCAGTTGAGTTCAGCTCCAATCAGTTCAGTTCAGTTCAGTTCAGCTGCTAATTTCCTTCTCTCATAAAATATTTATTTCAGCTCAGTTCAGTTCAGTTCAGCTCCAATCAGTTCAGTTCAGTTCATCTCCAATCGGTTCAGATAAGTTCAGTAAATGTGAACATGCCCTAAGTCATGGTATATTTAGGTAGTGTAAAGTTTACATTAGTTTTCCGAATACTACGAATGTAATGTTATAATCTAATACCTATATTTCATATTTTGTGCACAAATTATACACATTGGCTATTTTCACTTTACATTATACTATTTAAGTTGATAGCAACTTATTTTATAAATAATAAGGGTGTGTTCTATTCACCTGGTTTTCACTGATCTTAACTTATCTGAACTTATTAGACCTAGCTTATTAAAACTAATTTTAATTGTAATTTGTACTTGAGGTAAACCTTAAACCTGAACAGAACTTATCTGAAGTTATTACACCTGAAATAAGTGAAAATAAGGTGAACTGAACAAACCCTAACTTTTGTATGTAACTTGTCATACTATATGACCATCCACCCCGAATTACTCGGTTAGTGTAATAGGGGGTAATTTGTTATGGTTATAAGGGTTACTTAATTAATAGTAAGGTAGGAGTTAGTTTGTCATTGTGGTAAGAGTTATTTAATAAGTAAAATAAGTGGTTACTCCATTAGTGTGAAAATGGTCACTTAATAAGTGTATATAATAAGGGGTTACTCGATCAATATAATAAGGGTTACTTTGTCTGTATTATAAGTTTTACTCGGTTAAGGGTTACTTATTTAAGGGTTACTCGGTCGGTCAAGGAAAACTCTCACATAGAAAACGCGATAACCGTCTGAGCAACTCTGTTATAGATATCCCTTGACCTACTGAACCCTATAAGTAACCCTGAATAAGTAACCCCTGCGAAACGTGCTAAGGGCCTGTTCACATTTACTTAATTTCAGTTTAGTGAAGTTCAGGTTCAGCTCTAATAAGTTCAGTTCAGTTCAGCTCCAATCCGTTCAGTTCAGCTCCCAATTTCCTTCTCTCATAAAATATTTAGTTCAGTTCAGTTCAGCTCCAATCAGTTCAGTTCAGCTCAGTTCAGTAAATGTGAACATACCCTAACTGACTGAATAACTTAAAAACTTATTCTTGGATTAAAATAAATAAAATTCCAAATAAAATACAGTAACAAACAAGAGCATAGCTTTATTTTTATTTTTTTTGACGGCAAGAGCATTGCTTTATAACCTTATTACAAACAACTAAACAAGCCTTTACATATATTTTCACCAAAAAAAACAAGCCTTACCATATATAATTAAAAAAAAAAGAAAAAAATGCAAAGGAATTTCTCGTATCTTCCGCCATTATTTCTCCAAAAAGAACAAAACAACCCACCAAATCCTCCAAATATATCTTCAATTTCAACAATTAAAAAATAGAGAAAAAATCACTTATCATGATTATCTTCATGATAATTTTGGCAGAATTTCGTTTCAAAATCGGGAAATTTGCGAAACTAAACTAGCCCCAAAAAATTGAGAGGGAATTACTATGATTTCATCTGTTATTCCCTCCCCGATTTTGTGAAATACTCCGTATGTGGTGATTTATCCCTTGTCTATCTTTCTTTATCAAATTTTCCTCCCGTAATTTTACCCTAAGCAATTTCAAAAAACAATCTTACTGAACTCTAGACGAGCAAAGGGAGACGAATTAAAATAGCGTTTGGAGTTTGTGGCCGATCGAATTTGGAGTTTGATTGGTCAGAGTACATATCACTATCCAAGGTAATTAAAATTTTCAATAATCAATAGAAGTAAATTGTTTTGGTTATTTTTAATTATTTTGAATTTAAAGTATTCTTAATTTTAAGATTGAATTAATTTAGGGTTATTATTCAAAATTTTTAGATTGAACTACTTTGATTGTTGAATTGAAATTGAATGCTATAAAATCTATCAATTTGATGAAATGTTTATTATCTACTATTATACTATAAGGGAAGTTTTGATAAATGTATAACGCTATTTAAAAATATTAAAATGTATAATAAGGGTTGAATTTGGTGAAAATATGTGTTGATTAATGATTTGTGTCAGAAAAATAAAGAAGAGATATAGAAGAATGAACAACATATAACAATGTGTTGTGTGGGAAAAGAGTGAAACAGATGTTGATTATGCATATCAAATAGTAGTAATAAACATAGGAGAACATGTATTTAAAAAGATTATGTTTGATCAAGGATATGATCATACGTGATACGCCATTAAGTTAATACTCCCAGCCCCAACATATAAGGATTTAGCAATTTGTGAAGGCTAATAATGATTTAGCAAGGTCAAAATAATACATGATATGGTTTATTATAATATTGTTTAAGGATAATGGCTTTGGTTGCACACTGAAGTACTGAACTTAGTTCTTTATTTATTATCTGATTATCATTAATCAATTTTAAGTGCCTTTGGTTTTTGGTAAAAAAATGACCAGTGTATTCTTGAATCATTCACTAACCAGTTAAGCACTTAATTTTATCACTTATGAATTATCTATATTTAAAATGTTTTGATTGTTTGGTCTATTAATTGTAGTTATGGATTTCTTTACATTGTTATAGTGTGGTGTAATATTATATGTAATTGTCACATATATACTGTAAGTAGTTTTTTTTTTGCTTGTTTGGGTTTTTTTTTCTTAAGATTCTATTTGCTTATTTTTAAGAGTATTTGCATTTTTTTTAACAACATTTAATTGTACACAACTTTGATTTTGAGCAACCTATATCGTTAGTTTTTTAAAGCTTTGATTTCTAATATTTATTTTACACTTATATATGATTTTGTTTTTTTAGTGCTGATATGTCTAGATCGGGTGGAAAAGCACATTCAAAGTATGATTACATAAGCCAAAATGAGTATGAACAACAAAGTCTCAAGACAATTGAAACTAACAAGATTAGAATGAAGACATTGGGCATAAAGCGCATTACTGCCTGTTTGACAAGCTTAGTAAGTAGTTCGAAAGTTAAGAAAAGTAAGCAGAAGTACAATGTTTCCCTTGAGAAAGATGGTGATTATCTACCTGAGGAAAATGAGGAAGTTGAGTTCGAGCAAGAAACTCACAATGTGACTTCAAATAAAAAGTATTGTCTTATTTTTATAAGTTAGTTATTTTTATTTACTTTTCAAAGTTACAAATTATTAATTCCATACTTATACAATGGCAGGAGATTATACAATGAAGATGGCTAGAGATCGTATTGGAAGAAATTGAAGAAAATAATGTCTTTTTTTCAAGCTTAGAGTTTTAATGAAAACTCTTTGTTATTTCACTTTATCAAATGATTATAACAAGTCATGTAATTGTATTGAAGCTAGCTAAGTTATTTAGTAATAACTTAATTACATTTTTTAGATCAATAATGTAATGACTATTCTATTATAAATAATAAATTTTTAGTTTAATTTAATGAAATCAACATTGTTAATCATAAAATTGGATACTCTATGAATAAATTGTGTATATCTAATTTAAAACCAATTTATGTATTAGAGGCATATATTATGTATTGTACTATTGTGCCTCCAAAAAAAATTCTCGTCAATTTTTATTTGCATCAAATATCATTAGCATTAATATACAAATTGCTTCTAATTATATTTTGTGACAAAATGATATGACTGCCCCTAAATGCATATGTTATTTGGAAGCAAATTTTAATGATGCCCCAAATCATATATTGAGGCAAAATTATATGGTTGCCCTTGAATATATATGGTATTTTGTAGCAAGCTTTTATAATGTCTCTAATTATATTTAGAGGCAAGATTATATGGTTGCCTCTAAATATATGGGTTTTTAAAAGCAATATATTGTATTGCCTCTAAAAGAGGCTTTAGGGGCATTCCATTAATTAGCGACAGACTTATTAAGGGTACTTACTTTGTTGTCTCTAAAAGTTATTAGAGGCCACATCACTATCATTTGAGGCATGTTTTTCTTGCTTCTGTAAGTAATTTTTTTTGTAGTGTTAGTTGCAATTGAACCCTTCAATTGACTTTCTATGGAGAAGTGCGAGCAACGAACCACCACGAACCACCACACGCGCCACCAAGGTGGCCGGCCGTACGGACGAGGGGAGAAGAGAGAAAGCCGTGAGTTAGAGAGAGGAATTAGGGTCTTTGGGATTGGTTGCCTTGATGTCAAAATACACTGTGTGTGAATGATGACTTCTTCATTGCAACCCTAGGCATGGATCTTATTTATAGATCTCATCTCTAAATAAGAGCCCATGTCAAAAGCCCAAAACTTATTTCCAATCTAACTATGCTAGCCCAATCCATTTCATGATTAGTTAATTGCTCATGAGGCCCATTAATGGGCCTCTAACTTGCTTAACCCAATACCCTTGTGTGTGACCTCATAGGATCCATTCTAGCGGGCTTTGGACCATTTGACTAGTCCAAAGAACATCTCTCATAGTCTAGCAACAGATGATGACGCCCCAAGAGAACGAACTTATTATCTCCATAATAGTGATCCTTGATGTATCTAGTAATTGCACTTATCGAAGACACAACTCCTTCAAATATATCGTTGGAAAGCTCTTTTCGAGCCCTATCCAACTACGCTATTATTGGACCTTTGTTATGGACCAAGCTAAACTGAATTGACTATTTTCATAAAATAGGTTTTCGAAAACAGAAAAGAGAATTTTAATAAAAACTAACCGCAACACTAGACTTTCCACACTTTCATTTCATTCGAATATGATTCGACGCGAAAGGTATTCATCACTAGGTTTGGTTTTTGGGAGACACAAATGGGTTTCTACAAGTGGTCATTTTCATTTCTCCGTAAATGGGAATTAAACCCAGAATACATAGGAAGGCTGGACAAAACTAAGAATGGAGATTTCGAGATCGCGGTCCACAATATCCAAAGCAATGTTGTTGTTCACTTTCGATTGAACTATCGTGTGCTGATCGACTTCAAATGCATCAAACCTTTTATTGGAAAGGCAACTGATGTTAATGACATGTATGAACTTATGACATTACCTTCTGAAGACGATTTTCTTACCATTTATCATCTTGACAACTCTAATGAGCTAATCTGTAAACTCGATGAAAAATTCTATTTTATCTAAGAACATTGTTGCATTATCATGTTTTATTCTTTATCTTGTATTGTGGTGTGATTTAATGACATTGAGGTATGTTTTTATTTAGTAACAATGTTTTACTAATAAGATATTTAGTACAAATATTGTGTCAAAAAAAAAGAAGATATTTAGTACAAATAACTTCATTTTGGTTTAAAATATTTTTTTTCTCTTATTCTTATTACTTCTTGATCCTTGTGTAAGACAAACCATAAAAGTCATGTTAAGGTTTTCGCAATTATTTTAGGAACGAATCCTAATACGGTGTACAATTTCAAACTGGGTGAAGAAATTGAGAGGAATCCTGTGGTCACATTCCTTTGTGACTGTGAGGGTGCTGTTAAACATGAATATCTAAGGGAATTGACAGAGCAACTTCAAAATTTTGACACGCTGTCTCAGAAAGGTCTGTATGTATCTCATTCTTCATGTTTTAGTCAACTGTATCATCAATATAAGCTTGGTTTAATCTGTGAGTTTTCTATATGTGATGACTTTCATTGGAGATAGATGAGAAATATGTGTGACTTTGCATTCCTAGAGAGTAATTTCTTCGGGTTACGACCTATAAACCTAAAGAGGTAATGCTCAAAACTCATATTCAACATGATTAGATGGAGTACAAAGGTTAATGTGATCGATGCAGAGCATTAAGTTTTTGCTTGTGATTTTGCAGGTTGTTGAAAGCAGGAGAGCACTGAAGGAAATGTGTCCTCGACTCTCGTGCAATTACTAATATAATATGGATCGTATTATAGAGATAATAAATTCGTTTAGTTGAGTAGTCTTTACGTCTTTCCACTACAATATATTATATCAAAGAGGGCAATTTAAATCGCCCTTTTAGGTTCAAATTTTGCCCTATTAGGCAAAGAGGGCGATTCTAAAATCACTCCAAGTCGCCCTATTAGAATAAAATTAGAGGGCAAAACTAAAATTTCGCCCTCTTTGTTCTGAAATAGAGGACGAAAATGGTATTCTCCCTCTTTGCTCTAATATACACGACGAAAACTAATTTCGCCCTCTTTGCTTTGAAATAGAAAGACGAAAGTAAATTTCGCCCTCTTTGCTCTGTAATAAAAGGGAAATCATAATTTTGCCCTCCTTGATAACAACTAATAAGACAAACTATAACTCGCCCTCCTTGACTGATTAAAGTCGCCCTCTTTGTTATTTTTTCTTGTAGTGTGCTAGAGACCAATATTGATCATTGGGTTAAACCAATGCCAACTAAATGGATCCTATGAGGTCACACGTTACAATGTTAGGTCGAACATGAATACCGAGTCCAAAAGTTGGGCTTAGTGAATGACTGGCCATAAGGAGTAAGATAGGAATAATTCTTGCCCTAATTAGATAATATGATTATATATAATAAAGGGCTTGGGGAAAAATAGAACAGACGTTCATCTCTAAAAAAAAACAACGTAATATTTTTCCCTTCCTCTCTATCTCTACAACCGGTTAGGAACTCTCCATAGAAGAGGAGATTAATCTCTCCCGTCCAACTAGCATTGGTGGAGGTTCGATCTACACTTGTGGACCAATATTAGAGGAGCAACAACTGGGGCTCTAATCTCCGCAAGAAGGTAGAAGAAAGCTTGGGAATTCACACATCAAAGGTTAATTCTAAACTATTATGTGATCCTTTATTTGTATATGCATGAGATCCTTTTTAGGTGTGTATGAATGAGAACAAGTCATTAAGCTCCCACTCAACCACCTAGCTCTTGCTAAGCCGGTGAGCTCCCACTGAGCCAATGAACTCCCACTGTGGCTAAGAGTTTTAGACATATACTTGAAAAGACATTTAGAAGATAATTCTATCCATAATTAAATATGGCGTCCTTTCTTAGCTTCGACATTTTGTTTGGTGTAACATTAGTTCTTCGTGCAAATATTAAGAACTTTATAGGAAGGGATTTTATCCATCATTGTTCGAGTCATTTTTAAATGGCATCGAGGTCTCTGTAAAGACACACTATGTTCTTTGTGGAGTTATTTATGAAAATTTCAATTTCATAACTTTGTGATGGTCACGCTTGGCTCAAAAAAACATCGCTCGATCTAATCTAGACGTTTTGATATCTTGCCAAGTCGATTCTGTAATTCACTGAACTCTTGAACTATTCAAGGTCAAGTTTGTTCACATTTAATGAATATAGCCATATTCTTTTAAATTCTTTGTGAGACGTTGAAGTAAATGAATCCTCTTTAGCTTTCGGAGTCAATTTTCTATACCAAGAACAATAGCTCTTTACTTTGTCGGTTTCAACAAATAAGACTTGCTTGTCTTAGAACGATTCCTAATCGATCAACTATCAAGAGCCTATCTAATAGAGCCTTGAGTACGTTCTTGTTGATGTGACATTGCTAAAGATGTTCGAAACGCAAATCATGCCCATGAATTTGAGCTTTTGCTAGTTTATCATGTAGAGATAATGTTTGTTTATAATCAAGCATTCTTGACTCATGGTTTAGACAACCATGCCATTCAAATAAATTTGCAACTATTGCTCATTGCTTTGAATGTCAGTTTTTCCGTGTGTAATTGGATCAATTGCTGATTATGGAACACAATAACCATTTATTTGTTCCAGCCTTAGCTTAAAGGTCTTTAAATAAAGGATACGACCTTACAACTAATGTAGCACCACTTGCTTCATTCTTAGCTTGTAAGTCGATAACTTAGCTTATCTTCAATAGTTTGAGGTCACTTTCAAAGTGGAACACTCAAGCAGTAGCTGATACTTATTGTTTAGGGTAATTTTACCCCGCCACGTGGTCCAATCAGAGGATGACACGTGTCAGCCCCCAGGAAGGCCCAAAGTGGACCTATCCCTGCTTGACACGTGTCACTCCAGAAACCTAGGAGGAATGGCGACCTTCAGGCCCAAATCCTGAGAAAGCGCAATGCGGCGCAGCCCACCAATGATTAGGGTTCAGTGACCTAATCAGGGGCACAAATCCAGAGGACCTTATAAATAGGGAGATTCCCCTCTTTTGGAGGACACGTTTTACCACTTATTACAAACTGTCCCTGTGATAAAGACATCTGAGTTTGGAATCTGAGCAGATACCCACCTAAGTTTCCGCACCTTTTTCTCTCCCTTCAAGTTACTAACTTGTTCGTCGGAGGCCGAGCACCACCCAACCGGTGTCTCCGTTTATTTTGTAGGTACAGGTCGCACTGGATCAGTCTTCGTGTTGTAACTCTCCCGAGGGACAAAAACACCCAAAACATTTGGCGCCGTCTGTGGGGAGAGTACCTCGAAGATGGTTCAAGAATCTGTACCACCTACTAACCATCTTGGCGATGACCCAGAAGTTTTTACAGACCAAGAGGATGAAGATCCTCAGGTCGAAACCTATACAGCCGATGATGGCTCTCTGATAACCAAGCGCAACCGTCCCAGAGAGACTCTGGAACGGGGTGCCTCCCAGGCGGTTGCAAATCGACCCCCTGGCCAGCCGGAAGGGGAAACCCATACGACAGCTGGATCAGCACCTGTCACCCGAGACGAACTCATGAGATTCATGACAAGTTTCAAGGGTGAAATTAAAGAAATGATCACTAAGAGCCGGGCTAGCCCAAGTAGGGGTCAGACGGTCAAGAAGACTCCCCTGGAAAAGGGGAAGTCAGTCAGAGATCGGCAGCCCACTCCTCATTCAAAGGAGAAGGCAGCCGAGACCATTGATTGGTCCAAAATTCTTCTTCCTAAGAGGAATACCAACAATACCCACCGGACTCAACAGCCGGTGGGAAGTAAAAAATCAACTCCTGATGCCCGGGAAATTATTAACCGGAAGAGAAATCAATAGTTGTCTTAGTCGGCTTCCACGTCAAACTTTCCTGACATCTTCAACAACACTTGTGCAGGGAATGCACTTTCCCTGCATGAGAGCCAGACAGGCGGCAATACCGTCCATTCTGGCCCTCAGATGATTGGAACTGTACCGTATGTACCTACTCAGGTTTACGGTCAGTATCCCCCTTACTTCATGCAGCCATCCCTCTTCGGAGGTCAGGCGGTATATCACAATGTCCAGCCACTAGACTGGCAGCTCCGTCTGCTTCGCCTGGGTGAACAACCTTCTGCGTTCACCCGGGAGATAACCGAGGCGGCACAGCCGGCCAAGGTTAAGAATGTATTGGTAGGTACCTATGATGGTACCACCAACCCGGAAGATCACCTCATGGCTTACACCAACCTCATGTACTTACAGGGGTTGGATGATGCCACTTGGAGTCGATGCTTCCCGGCTACATTGAAGGGCATTGCCCAACAATGGTTTGGCAACTTGCCATCCGGGTCCATTGATAGTTTTAGGAAGCTTGCCTTCCTGTTTGCTTCCAACTTCTCAATGAACATCCCTGCTAAGAAAACAAGTCTTGACTTGAGCACCATTAAGCAGGGAGAGAGAGAAGGGTTGCGCTCCTATGTCAGGCGGTTCAATTTGATCAGAATTCAGATTCAAGGACTATCTGATGAGGTAGCTTTTACAGAATTTTTTAAGGGTCTGAGAGACGGGTCAACCTTTAAGTTCGACCTAGTCAGAAAAGGGGCTTTCACTTTACAGGCGGCCTTGAGGGAGGCGGAAAGCTATATTCAAGCAACCGACCTCTGCTCGCCTGGTAATTAGTCGGATTCCAAGAATTCTGACAAAAAGAAAGACAACCGGCCTGCTCATCCAGCCAAAAATAAAGAAGAGAGCAAGAAAAGAAAAGAAATCTGGGCGGTTAGTGACTCTGACCAGCCGTCGCAGAAGAAAAAGAAAGAGTTTAAACCGTACGTCCCTAAGTACGAGTTTAACAAGGACTGCAACTCCATCCTCATGGAAATTAAGGACCGGCTGTCCCTAGAGAAGCCGAATCCAATGAAAAGTTCCATTCAATCAAGGAACAAGAACAAATTCTGCTAATACCATGAGGAAGTTGGCCATGACACCAACGACTGCTTCAGCCTAGCGTTGGACCGTCTGGCTGACAAGGGGATGTTAAAGTCCTACATTTCTAAGTCCCCATCCGGGGCAAAAAAGAAGAGCAAGGGTCAGTCCTCCAAGACTACCCCCAACCTTCTAGTAGCTCGGATACTGACAAGGAGCCGGTTTACACAATAGCAGGCGGGTTCTCATGTGGTGGCCCTACCATCCGGGGCACCAAAAGCCATCTTCAAAAGATGGACAAAGATGATGATGAGCAGGCATCTGCAAGCACCTCCTTCTCAGATGTCTTGATCACTGAGAAGGACAGGGACAACGTCCGTCGACCGCATGATGACCCGGTCGTCATTGAATGTAAGGTTGCCAACCTGGTGGTTGGACGGATCCTTATTGACA
Source organism: Chenopodium quinoa (assembly GCF_001683475.1). NCBI lineage: Eukaryota > Viridiplantae > Streptophyta > Magnoliopsida > Caryophyllales > Amaranthaceae > Chenopodium > Chenopodium quinoa. Next base: position 692,515 of record NW_018742412.1, on the reverse strand, counting down.
CCGGCAGCTCATCAGACATCATCAGCCTCCGGTGCCTGCAAAAGCTAAAATACAATGTCAGCAACATGCATCCGGTCACCCACCCCTTGGTTGGTTTTGGGGGTGGTATGTTCTAGCCTGCCGGAAGAATTGACTTACCCATCCGGCTAGGAGAGAAAGGCCAAGGACGACATATTGTCGTCAGATTCTTGGTCGTTGAGGAGTTGACCGCCTACAACATTATCCTTGGCCGGCCAACTCTCAACGAAGCCAAGGCGGTAATCATCCCGTCTCTCATGCTCATCAAGTATGAGAGGGATGACGACTCCTTTAGTTCCTTGAATGGGAATCAGAAGACGGCCCGGGAGTACTACCTCTCAGCCGTCAAAGATACTGTGGCCCCAGGCGGCCAGGAACCAATAGACCTTGACAATGTTAAGGATGCCAAGTCAGCACCTGCCCCACTAGTAGTCGGGAAGAAAAGAAAGGCACCTCTGCTGGTGGAGGTGAAGAAAGAGAAAAAATAACAATCACTGACTGGTGAACGGTCAGACGAGCTCCGTCCCCAATTGGCTGGTGAAAACATTGATCTCGTTTTGGATGACAGCCGTCCAGAACGTACTGTAAAGGTTGGGACGGTTGCTCATGCTACTTTGGGTGCAAGCTTGCACCTTCTGCTGAAAGAATTCAAAGACATTTTTGCTTTTGAAGTGGAAGAGATGCCAGGCGTCAGCCCGGATCTCGCTGTCCACAAACTCGCCATGGACCCCAAAAAGAAGCCCATCCGGCAAAAGAAAATAAACCACGACTAAGAAAGAAGTCAGGCGGCAGCTGCCGAAGTCAAAAAGCTGCTAGACGCCAGGTTCATTCGGCCTTGTAATTTCCCCGACTGGGTGGCCAATGTGGTCCTTGTTAAAAAACCGAATGGGACCTGGCGCATGTGTGTTGATTACACAGACCTCAACAAGGCGTGTCCAAAGGACAGTTACCCGCTTCCAAAGATCGACTGTCTGGTCGACTCTACAGCTGGTCACGCCTTGATGAGCTTTATGGATGCCTACTCTGGCTTCCATCTGATACCCCTCTGGAAGAAAGATCAAGAGAAGACGGCCTTCGTCACTGATTTGGGGTTATTTTGTTATATTGTGATGTCGTTTGGCTTGAAAAATGCGCCTGCCACTTTCCAACGGATGATTAATACGGTCTTCATTAATCAAATTGGGAGGAATGTGGAGGCGTACATTGATGACATGATAGTCAAATCCAAGCACCAGGCGAATCACCTTGCTGATCTTCGAGAAACGTTCACCACCCTCAGGCGGCATAAGGTCATGTTAAACCCAAAGAAATGGTCTTTGGTGTTGAGTCTGGGAAGTTTCTCGTATTCCTGATTGATCAAAGGGGGATAGAGGCTAACCCCGAAAAGATACAGGAGGTGATTGACATGAAGTCACCCCGTTCTGTCAAGGAAGTTCAGAGACTCACCGGTTGTCGAGCCGCCTTGGGTAGGTTTCTCAGCCGGTCAGGCGACAAATGCCTTTACTTCTTCTAATCAATCAGGAAGAAGACCAGGTTTGAATGGGGAGACAATGCTGAGACGACATTCCAGAAGCTAAAAGAGCACTTACATTCTCTACCTAGGCTGGTCAGTCATTTGCCTAGGGAGACGTTGTACATGTATTTAGCCGTCTCAGATCATGCACTTAGTGCCGTTCTCCTTGCTGAGCGAGACGACGTTCAGCTCTCGGTTTACTTCATTAGCCATGTTCTCAAACATGCCAAACTCCGGTACCCCATGGTTGAAAAATTTGGCCTTGCTTTGTATATGGCATTCAAAAAGCTGAAGCCTTACTTTCTGGCACATCCGGTGGTGATTTACACCGACCAGCCACTCAAGCGGCTAATGTCCACCTTGGAGTCATCCAAGAGAATGTTGAAATGGGATATTGAAATGCAAAGTCTTGAAATCACTTACAAATCAAGAAAAGCAATGAAAGGTCAGGCGTTTGCTGATTTCATCGTTGAAATGACCCGTCTAGTGGCTCCAGATAATCTTGATCAGGTTTGGAAAGTGTATGTAGACGGGAGCTCTACAAAAAACGGCTGTGGTGTAGGTATAATCTACGAGTCTCCTGAAGGGGACATATATGAGTATGCACTACGGTTCATGTTTCAGGCCTCTAATAATGTGGCGGAATATGAAGCCCTGCTAGCCGGTATCCGTATGTGTAAGGCGGCAGGAGCAATGAAAATTGACGCCTACCCTGATTCACAGTTGGTCGTTAGCCAGTATGAGGGAAAATATAAAGCAACTCATTCGGCTATGATCAAAATACCTTCAGGCAGTCAAAGAGGAGGCCGGGGCACTTGAGGAATTTCTTTTGAATCAAGTGCCTAGGTCAGACAACAACCAGGCGGATGCATTGTCAAAACTGGCATCTTCCGCCTGCCATGATAAGCCTCGGTCAGTCTTCTGGGAAGTACCATGAAGATCCCATTGGAACTCTTGACCGAAGCTCTACCTGGATGGATGGCATCCGGGCCTACCTTTCAGACGGTACACTTCCTGATTCGCCACAGGAGGCAGCCGTCATGAAGAAGCGAGCTGCAAGCTTTGAATTAAGAAACGAAGAACTCTTCAAGGAGGGGTTTCTGAAGCCTTTGTTGAAGTGTGTCACCCCAGAAAAGGGGAAGGAAGTTCTCGAAGACTTGCACTCGGGAGTCTACACCTCCCACATAGGCGGCAGGTCCCTAGCCGTCAGAGCCAGACGACATTATTTTTGTCCCACCCTTGAGGCAGACGTCAAGGAGTTGGTGAAGAAATGTGACAAGTGCCAAAAATTTGGCAAACTTATTCATTGTCCGGCTACTGATCTGACGGCCATCCACAACCCAATCCCGTTTGCAAACTGGGGCATGGACATTTTAGGTTCTTACACGCCTGCTCCAGGCGGAAAGCGCTACATCTTGGTGGCTGTGCATTATTTCACCAAGTGGGTGGAGGCTGAGGCGGTTAAGAACATTAAGACCTCAAACGTAATTTCCTTCATCTGGAAGAACATTATCACCCGGTATGGGGTGCCTATGTCTATGGTGTTTGATAATGGTCCTCAGTTTAAGACGCCTCGGCTCAAAACTTGGTTGGGAGATCAAGGGATCTCAAGCTGTTTTGCAACAGTCGGCCGACCCCAAGCAAACGGCCAAGTTTAAGCCTTCAACAAACTAATCTCAGACGGCATTAAGAAGAAAATTGAAAGAGTCGGTGGCTTGTGGGCAGAAGAGTTAATCCATGTCTTATGGGCCATCCGGACAACAGCAAAGGGAGCAACCGGTGAAACCCCATTTCTCATGGTATACGGTGCTGAAGTCGTCTTGCCCATTGAAAATTACGAGCCGACTCTCAGAGTCATGCTATATGATGAAGAGGCAAATTGGGAAGTAATGCGCCTAGCATTGGATTCACTCCCAGAACAAAGGGGCAATGCCGCCTTGCGTCATTAGATTTACCGTCTGAGATTGACCAGAGCTTACAACAAGAAAGTACACAAGCGTCCCTTAAAAGTTGACGACTTAGTGTTACGAAAAATGGAGGCAACCGGTAGGGCCAATGAGCTGGGAAAGCTAACTCCAAATTGGGAAGGTTCCTACTGGATCTATGAAGAAGTAAGAGACGGCACCTAGCGCCTGGAAACTCCAGACGGCAGGCGCCTGCCCAGAACTTGGAATGTAAACAATTTGAAGAAGTACTACTTCTGAGAATGTAAGTTTTTTGTAAACAGTGAGTCAATTAATGAGAATTCAAACTTTGTTTGCAAAATTGTTTTGTTGTTTTTTTATTATCCGCCTGAGTAATACTCAGACGGATTCTTCATTTAACTAACTAAGTTTGATACTTAGTAAAGGTTATAATTTATTGACCGCCTGGGTAATACTCAGACGGATCCTTTTATTTATTTAATTTACTAAGTTTGATACTTGGTATAATTTAATAATTGCCTGTCTTCCTGGGTAATTATGCAGACGGACTTTTTGTTTAACCAACTAAGTTCGATACTTAGTGTAATTCAATAACGTTCGGCCAATGCTCCGATTAAAAACTAAGTACAAAAACGCTTAGTGGCTACACAACCGGTCTCAAACAAGACCAAACACTAAAATGGCCGGATGGTTGCTTATTTTATAAAACCACCATTCCCAAACTGGACAAAGGCGTCCGGCGACACCCCTCCGGGTGCAATCGTCGCAGAGAACAGACTATTCGTTGGTTCTACGTACCTATGCAGATGGCAAAAATTAAACGACTGAATTGGTCAACTCATAGCCGTCTGACCAGAATGATCTATGAAGAACAATCAAGTCACGGAATACCGGATGCCCTAGGGCATCAGTCGGTCACCGGCTGAAATTCTCACTTAGGTTATTTATTCCAAAGTTGCACTTTCTATCCCAATTGGGGAAAAAGAGTTGTGCAATGGCTATGCAATCTCTACCAAGACGGATAAACACCGTCTGGTTAGTGACTGGAACGCCTGTTGGTGTACGGCTGTGCACTTGGTTTGGGGCGATCACTACTGTGATTGATTGACTTACAAACGTATCATGCTTTTTTCAGCATCAGACGTTTCCAAGTCAATCAACCAACTCCATTTGAAACCAAGCACACATCCGTCCAGGGGCAAGGACAGCCGGCTTTTAATAAGTTAGGCAAAAAATCGCCGCATGCTTTTAATAAGTTAGGCAAAAATCAGGCATATACACACAAATGCAAAAATTGAAATCCAAAAATGATCAAAACCGACTCAGTCGGTGCATTCATTAAAAGTCCACCCAACTAAACGGTGGTAGTGGATCAAATGTTAACCGGACCCTGTCCGGGAGAAAATAGAAATTGTTGATTAACCCGGCTCCTCAGCCGGTAAATACAAGGATACTCGGCACGCAAGCCGAAAAAGAAAGTTTTTGGCATACTGTCGCAGATTAAAGAACAAATAAAAAAGAAGAGCTGGCATACTGCCGCTGAAAATCACTGCTGGCCCACAAGCGGCTCCTCTTGGTCCTTCTCTTCCTCATCATCTGAGGGAATCTCTTGTGCTTCACCAGGACCGGGTAGCTCAGGCGCGGGAAGCTCAGTGTTGGCATTGTCCTTCTCTAGCCTCTCAACCTTGGTTTTTAAGTTGGTGTTCTCTTAAGAAACACCTTGAAGTGTGCCAAGGTCCGCCTGGGCCTTCTTGAGCGCCTCGTCATCCTTCTTGAGGCCTTCATCTGCCTTTTTCTAGGCCTCCTCAGCCTTCTTCTAAGCCGTCTCAGCGTCGCTCACCCGTTGGTTGGCCGTCTTCAGATCCGCTTCCAGGTGCTGGATTGTCGACGCCTGTGTCGTTGTGTAGTATAAAGCAACATTATCAGCGTCTGTGACGGACTTCTTGGCCCTTTTTACCTCTTCCCGTTTGCGGGAATAAGGACGCTTGAGCTCGTCTACCCGCAGCATAGCCTGTAAAAGCAAATCAAGTTAGTATTGCGGGCGGAGTAAATCACTTGGAAAAAATTGTTAAGTATCTTATCTCAGCCAAAAGGGACAAGATTCGTTCCAGGTTGAACGTCTCTATCCCAGGGATAGCATTCTTATCCTTCCTGCTCACTGCCTCCATCATGGCTTTAGCATGCTTCTGGACGTCTGGCCAGCGGGGAGATTGATCTGCACCATAATCAATAGGTGATGAGTGAGAAATTAAGGAACACCTATCTGTTGCCGACCGTCTGAGGATGACGTCTGTTGGGAGTGGGATTTCACTTGCAAAGGCCACCCCAGCTCAGGTGAGGATTCAAATGGGTTCTCACCTTCAGAGCCGGCCAAGCGGGAGCCGCTTGCAGGCGTGGTGAACCCCCCGGTTGCTGATAGGGGGTTGACGAGGTCGAGGCACAGACTGCCGCCTATCTACTCATTTCGCCCCCTATCCACATCTGTTGGTTCCCGGCTGAGGCGCCAGGAGTTAAGGCGGAGGCGGATTTTTTGGTCTTGTTAGGGGTGGAGGTGGATTCCTCCCTTGCCCGTTTGAGATCTTTCTCAAACGTCTTTCTACCTCTCCCCCCTGTGAAAATAACCAAGTTAAAGTTGGCCTCCGGAGAAAGTAAACTTTGAGGCCAATCTAAGAAAGAGTCAAGCGTTTTTTACCTAGGCCTTGACTGCAGCCGCATGTTTTTTCCGCAAGCTCCTTGCGGATGGTTGTAGAGGACCGCTTGGGTGTCTTCTCCGTCTGCAACACGCTTAAAGCTTCATCTGCAAAAAAGAAAAAGTTTGGTCAATATATCATCAATCAATTCTGATACAAAAGTACTATATGCGGATGTGATCTCAGGCGCATACGTGTGATAAACATGTTTCCTAGCCCGCAGGCGACTAAGAAACACTCGTCCCTTAACCAGGCGCTCTTAGGTATCTAGTTCTTGGGAACTTTTATTGTCTCCCCGGTTGACAAGGTTGCGTCTATGAGGCCGAAAAAGTCTGCCTCAATTATTTTGTCAAAGTCCTCATCTGGGATCCGGGGAAGAGCGCACTTCCGGCCCATCAGGTCGGGCTTCTTATTGTACTGGCGGAACTCATAGTTTTCCCGCCTGTTGGGAGCTGACAACAGGTAGAACCTGTGTTTCCAGGCGTCGAACTTAGAGACCTTGTCCAAGGTCATCATATATTGGGGATATGGGGTTAAAGTGTACCACGCCCTGCAACCGCCTGGGCTTCGGCTAAGATAATGCATCTTAGCAAAAGCTTCCCAGCCAGGATGGAGCCCCTAGAGTTCGCAGGCGGCAACATACCCCAAGATGTTTGCCCAAGAATTGGGGGTAAGTTGCCAGACTCCGAGGTCGTGGCCTCTCAAGATTTCCTTCACCGCCTGGTGAAGGGGAAAGCGAAGACCGGCCTTGAACGCTGCCTCATAACAACCAAAATATCTGTTGGCGTTCTGTTGATCGTCTTCCCATGCGATGGTGCTGTCCTCAGGCGGCACTCTGATTTTGTACCCGTCTCCTAATGGGTGCATTTTTGAAGGGGTCGTCCTTCTCACTCCACTTCTTCCTCTCCTCCTCCTCGCTATCCTTAAGCGGTGGCAAGTCGTCACTGCTCTCAGAAGTGGTGGCGGAGCTGTCGTTCTCCGTCTCCTCCTCATTTTGTGGCAAATGAGCTGAGACGGCTTCATCGCCGCCTTGGTCGCACTCTTTTAAAAAGGAATCTGCGGAAGTTGAAGGGGCAGGCGGAGGGGATCTCTCCAGAGCCGTCTGGTTTCTCTGACCAGACGTTTCTCCCCCAAGCGTTTGACCGCCTGAGCCCTCGCTTCTGTAGTCCGGATCGGGGGCCGTCTGCATAGTCCGAGCTATTGTGTCCTGCACAAACACATAAATGGTCGGAATCCAAGCCAAAGGGTTGTCCCAACACCCCGAGATGGCACTCCCAGTCCTAGACTCAGCCGTTCCTGGTGACCGGCTGGACTCTAACCTAGGTTGTACCATGTGTGTTGGTGATGCATCCATTTATTGCAAGAAATATTTACAAGCGGTGAAACAAGAAAAAGAGCTGAGAGAGGCAGAGATGGTACCTTTAGATTTGATATCTGAAGATAGACGGTTCCGGCTGGGTTGACGAAGAACGAGCTTTCTTGCTTGCGCCTGACTCAAACGGATGACTTCTGCTCTCTCAAAGTTGTCTCTCTTGAAAATTTTTGTAAACGTACAAAATTATGAGGGTAAACGGCTATATATAGAGGGTAAATGCGAGGGCATTCCCGTAATTTACTCGGAAGGTGAACGGTTACTTTTTTGCGGTAAAATTACCACCAACCGGAGCGTGACGCGTGTCACAGATTCCACGTGGCGTGCCACGTCACATCTGTGAGGGGCAAATGTTTAGGGTAATTTTACCCGCCACGTGGTCCAATCAGAGGATGACACGTGTCAGCCCCAGGATGGCCAAAAGTGGACCTATCCCTGCTTGACATGTGTCACTCCAGAAACCTAGGAGGAATGGCGGCCTTCAGGCCCAAATCCCGAGAAAGCCGCAATGCGGCGCAGCCCACCAATGATTAGGGTTCAGTGACCTAATCAAGGGTACAAATCCCGAGGACCCTATAAATAGGGAGATTCCCCTCTTTTGGAGGACACGTTTTACCACTTATTACAAACTGTCCCTGTGATAGAGACATCTGAGCTTGGAATCCGAGCAGATACCCACCTAAATTTCCGCACCTTTTTCTCTCCCTTCAAGTGACTAACTTGTTCGTCGGAGGCGGAGCACCACCCAACCGATGTCTTCGCTTGTTTTGCAGGTACAGGCCGCACCGGATCAATCTTCGTGTTGTAACTCTTCCGAGGGACAAAAACATCCGAAACACTTATGAACATAACGAATTGCTAAGTTAAATACAATAACATGAACTCATGGGTTGAAATGGTATCTTATTCCTTTTCTTCGTTCCTCGTTTCCTATATTTCTTATCATACTTTATCTCATAATCTTTTAAGAACCATTTCTTTAAGAGTCTTTGACTTTTATACTTTGTTAGGAATATTTAAGCATCTAATGCGACGTAAAACAAAGTTTCATCTTTTCCTTTAATTCACGCTTGAATTACTACATCAATGAGTCCTAATCATCTATGTTATTAAACGAAAAGATATGTTGGTTGTCAATATTGACAATTTGAGTTTGCAACTCAATACTACATGTTTTATCAAAATTACCTAGTATTTTGAATACATGATGTCCAACCGTCCTTTCGGACTTTGTCATAAAAGTCATTTATGAGAATAGTATTTTAGAAATGCTTTACTATTCTTTGAGAACCATTCTCAAAGATTTCCTTTACCAATCATGGAAAACAATACAGTCTGATTTGGAATTCTACAAATATAAGTTCAAAGTATAACAATTTATCAAGTAAATAACATATTAAGTTTGAAAATTAAAAAGTATTCATGCAAATTTTCAATCTTATTAAACGTCTTATCCACGCATTAAAATTGTCCCCATTTGGCGAGAATAAGTCGATTCCAAGATGTGAAGAAACAAAGAGTGGTTAAACATGCTTTAGCTTGTCTTAACACTCAATCTCCTAAGGTAAGCAACGCTTTGCTAATGGCTCCAAGCCACTCTTGGTTGAATAAATCGTCGCATCTAATGCTGTCTCAACAATTTATTCACTTTGCCACGACATGTTAGGACTCCAACACTCATATCGTTGAGTACAACCAAAACCAACTTGCATACCCGGTATGCCTTACGTTCCTTGGAGAGGTAGTGATGCCTCGCTTTGGCGTAGCACACCACTACCCTCGTTTGGTTAGTAAGTGTTGTTTTGGAATGACAAGTTTTACTCAATATTTAGGGACCTAGGGTTTCTACGTTGGTTGATTTAAGTGAACTTAATTAATTATCACAACATTCAAAATCCTAAACATGCATCTAACATATAATTCGTATACATAAACACACACACACACACACACACACACACACACACACACACACACACACACACACACACACACACACACACACATATATATATATATATATATATATATCTAAAAACATAAATAGAGATGCATTTGGAAACTAGCATGACCCCTTTAGATCTTGAAATCTTCAAAAGGTCTTCATTTGCAACTTCATGGCTTCGTCTTCCAAGACTTGACCAAAATTAAATGCAATTACTATTATCTACGATTAGGACTAATCTAAATATTAAGGTACAAAATACTCAACGGTTCACAGACCGTATTTAGATTTACAAAAATACATCACGGATTGCAGTCTGTATTTTCTATCCTAATCGGGCCCCACTAGTTGCCATTTCATAAAACCTGTGACATAATATACATTCCATTCATCCATTCACTATCTGTGAATGGCCCATGCATTTTACAACGATAAACAAGCTAAGTAACAATGCATAAACACACGTGAACTCGTAACTAATCTAGGTGGTTAATCCAATTAACACTCCTAATTAAAACTAGTCAAAGTTGTTTTAACTGGTTATGTAAATAAGCGCAATTAATATTTGAAGCTCCCACTAAATTCCACATCCAACTCAATTAATCCAATTAATTAAGCCGGTAAAACCCAAAATTTGTCAAAATAAATTTTGCCAATGCCGCTCAAAACCCGAGGCCTAGCTTCCAAAATTTATTAAGTAATTAAAAACAAATTAGATTAATAAAATAATTAAATGATAATTTAAGCAAAAATACGTAGTCCAAAATGTCTAAGTGCCTAGCACTAAGACATGGAGTGCTCACATTCCGCACAACCGTTTGATGCTCAATGAACATGGGAGTGGGCCCAATGTCGCTAAGCGTTACACATCAATAACGTGGCCCACATCAGCGAACTTTCAAACATCAATAACGTGGCCCTTGATGGCCATGTTGTACGAACTCATTGCACTACATTACTTCGCAAGCAACGTCTACGCATATTCCCTTTTACACGACGCATGCACCAAGCCCAAGCACACCACGCTCGTGCACCACGCACCACGCTCGTGCACCACGCACCACGCACCACACACCATAGCAGCCCCATACACTACGCACCACAGCACGCACCATCAAGGCAGTGTGTTGCTGCTGCTATGAGGTCGTGTGTACCTAGCCACGGCTTGGTTGCACGCATCCTCAAGGCAGCCCCTTGGCATCCACATGCGGGCTGCTACGCAGCCCGGCTAGCCAAGGGTGCTTATGCCTTGATTTGCGTGCCATAGCCACGAGACTTTGATCCCAAAATTTTCCGTGACATTTTAATTATTTCTAAATTAATTTTAGAACTAATTTATTGAGCAAAATGAAAAATTTAAACAAGTCTAACTTAAAATAAAATTTTCAAAATAATTCCCAAGAACCATTCTTTAATGAAATTAGTTTAACTTGGTGCAACAAAAATAAGAGGGCAATTACTCACTATTAATTTAATTAATTTAAATTAATCTTGAGTTTTTAACAAAATAAGAGGGAGTTGGAAAAATGAACATAAGTTCAATAAAGATTCCAACTTTAATACTTGTGAATCCTTGAAAAATTATATCTTCCAATGTGAAGATAAACAATTTTCTATCACAAAGTTTCAAACTTTGTGATTCCAATCAACTAAAAATGATTAAATAAAAAAAGTTTAACAAAAATTCATGGAATTTAGTAACTTAAAGTTTCAATCATTTAACATAATTAAAGATTGAATCTTTAGTACTTGGAAGCCTCAAAAAACAACAATTTCACACTTAATGCAACTAGTTTGCAATTATGTGAAAAATTAAACCAAGCTTTCAAGCACAAATTAGCACCAAGTAATCATTCCTAAAGAGGTTTAAAATTGCATATAAAATATGTATTGAACCAATTACATAACCATCATAAATATGAAATTAATTTTCAAGGTTAGAAAGACTTGAAATTTTTCGTCAAAACGAAAAATCCCTCGAAAAGTGCATTTATGGTCGTTTGGTTTGCTAAAAATCGAGCCCTAAAGGGTGAAAACATTTCCAGAACGCCTTTTCCACCAAAAATTCATTATTTTTGGGTCAAAATCTGGGTTCGGAGCTGATAACAACTTTAATACAAGGTTAAAATAAATAAAATGAGCTACTAATCTAATTAGCAACTCAAAACCAGAAAAATTAAGCCACAAAACACCTTGAAAAATATTATGATTTTAAAAATAAACGAGCGAGGCTCCGATACCGCTCTTGGGGTTTGGTGAGTCCGACTCACCGCGGAAACAACCCCGACCCAAAGAACCACTCGCAATTAATAATACCATAAAGCATAACAAATAAATATAAAAGGATAAAATCGGAATTTACCTTTGAAGCGTGCTTCGCCCTCAAAGTCGGGCTCTTACTTGAAAGCTTTAAGCTCCGAAAATACGCGAGCCTCCAACAGAAATCCACCCGCAAAAACTACTAGCGACTTTTAGCTCTGTGACCTCAAGGTTAGCGAGGTCCGACCAAAACCCGAGTATTATATGAGTTTAAGAGTTTTTGCTAATACAATGCTCTATTGAACTCCTACTCAAGCACTCTTCCCAAAAACCCAAGATGTTTATTTATAGGCTAGAGGGAGAGTGGGAATTTCTATCCCATCAATGTGGGAGTCATGAAATTCCACAATTTATTTTAAAGCTAAATTAAAATAAATAAGGAAACTAATAATAAATCTATAAGTGGCACTATCATATGTAAAGGGTGGTGAGGACCACATGGAGAGTAGGGGACCATACTTGCTCCCCACTCAATACTCTCCTTGTGCCACATGTCGCTCACCCCACTTGCTTCCATATGCTCCCACTTGCTTCCCCTAGTACTCGGCCATATGGCCCAGCTGCAGCCCAGCCGAGAGCCCATCCCCGCACTTGATGTTGCGGGCTACTGTTATGGCTAGCAAGCTACGAACACAAGTGTGGGATGTTGGCCCTTACGTGCGCTGCTAGCACGCATGCTTGCGGGTGCTAGCTACTGCTAGCATGCGTTGCTTGCGGCTGCTAGCATGCTGCTAGCTATGGTGCGCTAGCATGTACCAGCCGGCCATGCATGGCTCGGCTTGGTGCGCTTGCTAGCCACCTATACTAGGACATTTTTGCCCCTAGCACTCGGATTCTCGAGGAACTGCGATGCTAGGGGTATTTTGGAATATGGTCCATTTATTATTATTTTGCGCGTCTTGTCATTTACTATTTTTGACTCGACTTCCGACGCTCGGTTTTGACGTTCTAAGCTCGAATTTCTGACGTCTAAATATTTAATATTCGGGCGACGAATTAATTTCTTCCGAATTAATTCGTCGAGTCGGTTCGTTTACTGCTAAGGGTGTGACCCGAAGGGTTCAGTCAAGATTAAGCTGTAATATTAATTATACATTAATATTACTGATCGGAAGCGGCCTCCACCTAGGCATTTCGATCACTTGACCTTACTGAATATATTAGTTTTCTAATAATTTTGTACCCACTAACGGAATAGTACACTTGTTCGAAGGACACCATTCCTTTCACTAAGAATGCAGTAAAAGAATGCATAGAACTTAAACATGGTGAGAAATGTCAAAAAAAGGCTGAAAAGAGGTGTCAGATCATTACTTACCCATCACACCTCCCGAGCTTCTCCAGAATTTTACACATTATATGCCAAATACACCATCTGTGACGAGTTGTAGGCATCTCTAAGGATAGTGCCTTGCGAATAGCAGCTGCTTAATCAGTTAGGATTGCATTTATTGGGTTGTTTCACATGCAAGCCAACCATTGACGAATGAACCAAGAGTACGTGTTTGTGTCTTCATGTGAAACTAGAGCACACCCCAACAAAATAGATTGGCCGTGGTGATTCACACCAACAACATTCACAAAGGGAAGCCTAAACTCGTTTGTGAAACAAGTGGCATCCATGCACACCACATCTCCAAAGTACTTGAAAGCCCCCCTACTTCGAGCATCCACCCACATCACATCTTTCATACGAACATCTTCATTACGACGATGTGTGTGATAGAAATTAGAATTGTCAGCTTGCATCTTCTCAAAATACTCCATCATAGCAACACAATCACCACCTTCCATATTCAACCTAGCCCTCCTATCTTTGTAGACTTCTTATTGTAAATCCTTAACTGTAGTCATGCATGATCCCTTCACATTTATCTAGTCCCAAGCAACCATGAATGTGAGTAACTGGAACACCTTCATTGTAGTAGTTTATTAACGCCTTTTTGACATTGGTTGTCAACTTGTTCATACGATATTCCTTCACCAACTTGGACTTAGAAGGGGAAACTTGGTGCACATGGTCCAATACAACCTTTCTCAACACCCATAGGCCCTCTTGATTCACACTTGCATATATTTTGGCTTCTCATAAACATTGCTTCGATGTCCTTTTACACCGAGCAAGTTCATCCTCCCAAATGACACCATCAACTGTGCCACCTGTCCCGCAAACATCCATGCACTTTGCCCTCTTGTTCACTTCCCTTCTAGCCCTAGAATTTGGATGACCCCAACATTCACACATCTAGGTTATCCCCCGCCTCTCCTTATTCTTCTTCAACATATATCCTTGAACCCTAGTAACCCCAAATCCTATTTGCTCGGCATATTGTTTATAATAGGACTCTGTCTCTTGCCATGATTTAAACACCATACCAACTTTTGGACTTTCAATTGTAGAGTACACAGAAACCTTATTTGTTTCCATAGTCTCTATGGTCTTCGTTGGAGTCAACAATGAATTAGGAACAAAATCTACATATGCCCCTGCCTTAGCAGCCACCACAGGAACAAGACTGTCCGACAATGGAACAACACTGTCTGAATATGGATTACTCATGCTTTCATGACCTGCCTCCTCAATCTCAGTCGATCCATAAGTGTTCTCTTTCATTACTTAAAGATTTTTTTGAACAAACCTACAAAGCACTGGAATTTGAAGAAAGGAGAAGACACTACAGTTTACCTAATGATTACATTTAAAGAAATAGAACAGAATATTGAAACTAATGTTCTAAATCATTTAACCATAATCAGACCAACCATTTAATAATCCTAATTGAAATAATTTATTCATATATAAAAGCAAATCTATATAACCAAATTTGTTAAATGGCCATAGGTATCAAGGAATTTTAATTAACTAGAAGTTAGGATTTACAATACATGGGATTACTTAATCAACATAGGATTACTTAATCAACATAATTCTTATGAAAATTCGACTAATCAACTTAAATAAGCACCAACTCAACTTTAGTCGACTAATTAAAGCAATTTAGTCAGCAATTATAAACAATCCATAGAATTCAACCTTCATCCAGACTCATTATAATTTCTAATTGACACAACTGGAGTCAAAAGAAAGTAACCCTAGGCATTATAATTGAATACAACTTAAGATATCATATGATTGCATTATCAAAATACTCAAAAAATGAATTCTAGAAACATTAACCATATCCGCTCAATAACAATTCCAGAACCAGATCTACTATACAAATTACCCAATTTAAACAACAAATACGGAATTTAAATTACCGGAATTAAGAGTTATCAAGTGAACTTGTGTTAGTAGATCAACTTTCGTCTACTTCATCTTTCGAGTTGTGTGTTAGTAGATCAATTTTCTTATTTATTGTTTTTTCTTTTTATCCAAATCACTCATATGCTGCTAATATCAAATAAGAGCATCAATTAATTATCTTGCTTCATGTACTTCATATTGTTAATATTTTATGGTTTTCTAATGTTACATTACCTAAAATTTATATAAAAATAAGAGTTTTCAAATTATTAGTTTTAAATATAGAACTCTCATCTGTAAACTTTATACTACCTCCGTTAATTATTATGTGCAACAAAAGAATTTATGTCTCACAAATAATACTCTTTTGTTACACATAAATAATTAACTAACAGAGGTAGTATTTTCTCACCTATTTTTTTAATTAAATAAATTTTAAACTAGTTTTGTGCCTGTGCTATGCCCGAATTATTTATTGAATTTTAAGATAAGCTTTTTTTTATATTATTTGAATTTTCATCTCATTGATTCATAATCACCTAGATAATCATACTTATAAAATAAATAAATAAAATTTAGTACCACGTTACCTTTTATAAATATATGGGTGGTTTTAGGAAAGAGTTTAGGCTATTTGGTAATAGTCATCAGGAAACAACTACAATGGTTGGCTAGTTAATATAATAGCTTGTTGTGCCACATCATCTTTTTAAGATACAACAATTCTAGCTATTTGTTGCTCCAATGGTTAAGCTAGTTATAATTTAATTTATTTTTAAATTTAAAATATTTTTTATCTAATAAATATTTACCAAGCTAATTAGCTCTACAAAGCTAATTTACTTGCCAAAGCTAATCACAAGATTTGCAACAATGGTATAGCTATTGGTTTATAAGTTTTAATATTTGCAAGCTAGTCCCTTTTTTCAACCATTGGAGTTGCTCTAGAAGAAATCAGTTTGAAGTTGCACCCATTTTCACATTAATGGATGATGAAGTTTCTGAATATATTGTGATTTAATACTATGGATAAAAGTATTGAAACATAAAGTTTATTGAAAAACCGAAGAAGCTTGCATGCCAAGGTCAATTAGGTTGCCATATCTAAAACTTAAAGATAAGCGGAAGAATATTCGTTGTCCATTTGTTGGCAAAGATTCATTTAACTACAACCATTTGTATTTTTTTTTTGGTGATCACAACCATTTGTATTTATCAGTATTATTTTTGTTGGATTACTACACGCATGACGCATTAAACCCTCACCAACTCATATTTAGTTGGAAAAATATTATTGCTATTGAATCCACACGCTTACACGGATAATCACACGGCGCGGCTAACACGGTTTATACAGCCAACGCCTAATCAACCTTGGACTAATCATTTCTTAATACCTAAGCAACTTCGCTAATATCCCTTATATAAACCCTTGCGTACTTCATAAGTCGTAACTCATCATAACCAAAATTCTCAATTGTAGTTTACATATAGAGAGAAGGAAGAGAAAAAAAAGAGAGAGAAAATTGTAAGAATTAGCTTTAAAGTGTTAGAAGATTTTTAGAGACTTCAGTTGAGATCATCAGGTATGTTCTTTTAATATTTCTTAGCATTTTTATATTATTTGCTTTCTTGATCAATTTTGATTTCTTGATTATTACAGATAATAAAAGTACGTATGTTATTTTGTTATTTTTTTAATAATTAGCACCAGATCTAATCTAATTAGGGAGTGAGCTTTGGTATGTATGTATGTTCATGCTAATTAATAATTATGTTTTAATGGGATTTGTTATTCCACGGATTATGAAATTAAATAAAAAATTGTAATAAGAACGAATATGTAATGGCCTTTTTTAAGTATATAATGTTGTTGGGTTAAGCTAAAGATCGCAATTCATAACGTTCACATGTTCATCATGTACTCCATATATGTGAGATTGCAATTAAATGTTCTTCGTGTACTCCATATCATGTTCAAATGTAGTTGGATTAAATGTGAGAATGCAATTAGTATATAATATACTCCATATATTAATATCATGGTACAGATATTTTTGTTTTATATTATTATTCAATCACAACTAACAATTGTATTATATAGAAGTATAATGTAATTTAATGTACAAAGTTTTATTTTAATTTACAATTGCAGAATACATAGAGAGAAAATTGTAAGCGTTGACTTTCAAGTTTCAGAATATTGTTAGACTTTTGGTTGAGATCCTGTTATTCAATCAGGTATGTTCTCTTAATGTTTCTCATATTATTTTCTTCAATTAAATTTTGTTTTGCTAATATGGATATAATAAAGGTACTTGTGTAATTGTGTTACATTTTCATTAGTATAAACTATTAGCAGCTTGATCTAATCTAATTGAGAGCTCAGATACGTATGTTATTTTGTTACTTTTTAATAATTAGTAACAATTAGCAGCCAGATTTAATCTAATTAGGGAGTGAGCTTTGGTATATGTACGTTTTTACCAATTAATTTTTAGTGAGATTATGTATGTTATTCCAAAGAATATGATAGTAACCGATAAGTTGTAAAAACGAATATGTAATTGCCCTATTCAAGTATATAATGTTGTTGGGTTATGCTAAAGATCGCAATTCATGACTTTTACATGATCATGTACGTTTTTTTACTAATCTTTTTTATAATCTTCTTTTTCCCGTCATTGATGTATACAAGATACAAATCATATGATTTGAATTAAATATGAGAATGCAAAGTATATTATATACTCCATAAATTATAATCAAGGTACATTTTTATCAAAGTATTCAATCACAGCTAACAATTTAATTTCCCTAACAATTTAATATGATTTAGAATTTATTTTCTAATTTAAAGTTATTTTATTTTAAAATTGCAGAATACATTAAGAGAAGGAAGAACAAAAGGGAGAAATTTGTAAGAGTTGACTTTTAAGTTTCAGAAGTTTATCAAGACTTTTGATTGAGATCCTTTTAGATCGGCTGAAAAAATTTTGCATCAATTTTGGCTCGCTTTATTTTAAATCAGATATGTTCTCTTATCATTTCTCATATTATTTTCTTCAATTATATTTTTGTTTTACTAAAAAAAATACCAATGCACTTTTAAATGACCACGAGTGAGAAATGTTGTTGCACAAGAGGCAGAAATGCAAATGTTTCGAAGTTGATTGTAATCTAGAACATTGAATTACCATATAAATATATGCTATAGGTTTGATTTGAACCTAGAACTTTTAATTATTGTATAAAATTTAGTGTTCTAAGCTTAATCTTATATACTTTTAGGCCACATAATATATAGGTATCATGTGTATTTTAATAATATAATCCATGTTTTTATTACTTTGTGTTGACTAATTAATCATAATTATGTAATTATGTGAGCAGAACCATGGAAGACATTGGACCTATGAGATGCCCTACCCATCTAAATAATTATCTCCGGCAAAAAGAACATATGAAGACCTACAATTGCGATGGTTGTAAGATGGATGGACATGGACAAAGCTATATGTGTACCAAATGCGACTACGTGCTTCATTTGCAGTGTATGTTTCCATCAAACAAAATAGCTCCATCATTCTTACAAAATGATAAAATATTCGAATTCATGAAAGAACCTCGTCCACTGCCAAAACCTAGTTATAAGCGATATTGTGACGCTTGTGGATTTGAAGTGAAAGGGTTTGTTTACCATTGTTTTAAAATGGGTTTTGATTTGCACCCTTGTTGTGCTAGCTTGGGATCTCATTTAGAGATTGATGGTCAAATATTTACTCTCAAGAAAGATAGTGCACCAAAAAAATGTGACCTCTGTGGCACAGACGATGCTAAAAAGAGTGACGTAATTGATTCTGGATGGTTCTATGCATCTAAGAATAAGGATTATAAGTGTCACGTGTCTTGCATTATGAATTTGGCTATTAAGAGCACAATAAAAGGCAATAGCTCTATTAATGATGGTATGGCTTTAGCGAACTTGGAGTTACTACCAACAGTTAATAAGCGAAGAAGTGGTAGAGATGGGAGCAAGTATTGGAGAATTCTGAAGGCTATTGTAGTGTATGTGATATCAATAGCCGTTGGAGATCCAACAACAATTATGGCGAAGTTAGCTGTAGAGAGTGTAGTGCAACTTGGAGCGCTTATGTTCTAAATTCCTAACCATGTACTTTAGCTAGACAAACAAGTATCGCTTAGGTAAATTTGTTTATAAAGTTCATAATATTTTTGTTTGTTTCTTGTACATGATTATGTAATACAATTTAATTTATTCATTATATAACTAGTTCAGCTGTACAAGTATTATATTATTTGATTTGTAGTATTAGTGTTTATTATTTACTCAATGTCATCCAATATATTGATATATTTTTGTTCCCCATTATTAAGTATAAATATCGGTGGTATTTTCATTGCACAAAGTATTAGGAGATGCAAGCCTCACCCAACAACTGGTGAGACGGCTCTCACCTTCACATGAAGTCTCACCTATAGCTTCCCATTTCTACTCTAATGCAACAACTTACTAGAGCCGAATGTAGTGATCTACACGATCTCAGACATTACCTAAATTCCTCTCATTTCCATCCATTTTCTTTTTTTCACCTCAACTTCTTATTTATGTCAATTTAATTGAAACCCAGGCCATTAAACCCCTCTTAAGTTCTATGTATATTTCTTTGATTTTTGTAAAGAGGAAGCCTTAGTTTATCTCCTTGGCAAAACTGTAAATAATCAACAATTTTGCTTAGTCATCATGACATATTTGTAAATAAATCAACTATTTATCTAGTCATCTTGGCATGCTTAATAAATCAACTATTATGGGGTCCTTTATAGGATAAAGTTGTTGATTTATTTACAGTTTTGCCATCTGATAAACATACTTCGTATTTTTTTTATCAAGGAGATAAATTTGTATTTTAAATCTTTTTAATGATGATGAAAAGTAAACTAACGGACACAACTGATGTTGCATTAATTGTTTGTTTGCATAGCTCATTTCCTTGAGTTTAATCAATATCTTCCCTTTTTTCCGTGGGAATAATCCCATCATCTACTAGATACTAAACCTTGTGTTTTAGCACATAGCATCCCGTTTCTTTTGCTTTTGAATTTGGAATGTAGCCCATAGTACCTCTATCATGTAGCTAGATCTGTCTAGAGATAAAGGGAACGTGGTTAAATTCGACTCCGATCCCTTTAAAGCAATGGTTCCAATAAAAATCATTAAAGAATTTTTCAGATTATTGGTCACATTCATCATTGACAATTTTTTAGCTATAACTTTTCAAGTAACATGAGTCCTAAGGGAGGAGCAAACTTTTTTGCTCAAAGTACTTGTATGTTCCCCATAGTGGAACGAAGAACAAGCTTCTCTAATGTCTTCTCCTGTCCATAAAAAGCTCCCATTCTTTGTTGGATGGCTAAGGCTCCAGCTTCTTTCTTTAGGGGGAATTCTACAGTGGTCATCTTCAAATATGACCATAGCTATGCTTGAATTTTATTGGTTAACATCTCTTTCATTAAATTGTTGGTCAAACTTACCTTTTCTTATTTTTCTATTTTATTTCTTTTCTATTTTCTGAAAAATACTTTTTCCTTTTTCGAAATTTTATTTTATATTTCAGAAATTATTTTTCAAAAATCAGCTTTAATTAAATCCGAAAATTAAATTTAATTAAAAAATAAAAAATCAAAAAATATGTTCTTCATTGTTCTTCGTGTTCTTCATTGTTCTTCATGTTCTTCATTCGTATTCATTTCCTATGGATGAATTCAACCTCTTCTTAATAATCTTTGAACCACTAGGTTACTTTCGCATCGATTATCATCAAAAATAGGGCCTGATCCAAACATCATATTCGATATTACAAGTTATTAGAATTTCGAGTTTTATCGGCAACACTATTGGTGAAAAATACTTGAATAATTAGTTTTTATTGTATAAAATCCTTCCATTGATGCAAAATATCCAATTTTATGCAATCGAATTCAATAGTTTTTACGTTTTTCAAGAACTTGGGTTCGATATGAAATTCTAAGAAGAAACCGATAACATTTTTTTTCGAAACCTGTTTGATCCAAAAAATACGCTTATGTTAATCTAACTTTTGTTTGTGTATACGTAACTAACACAAATAGATATTGGACATTACCTGTATGAAACATCTCTAAAATAAATGGGTTATGACCATACATAACATTGGACATTACTAATGAATAGAATTGAATGTCATTTAAATGGTACGTATTTTACGCTGAACCTAGCCAAATTATCTAAAGGAATCTTACATAAATATTCGAATAACAGATTACGATCTCAATATGTTTTAACTAAAGAAATTTTAGTCAAATATTAGGAAATACCTATAATGTGCGGGGATCTCATCAATATCCTTTCCTAAAATATTATCTTTTGAATTTTGAAAAAATTATCTTTCAAATTTTAAGAATCTTTTTAAACATTATCATTAGGTTTTTTTCGCTGTATCATTCTGGCACACTATTCAACCGAATTTGTTTCAGAACTTGCAAAATTAAAATTACCTTTGGAACTCAAATCATGGTTAAGAAAGAAGAAGTA
Organism: Chenopodium quinoa; assembly: GCF_001683475.1. Classification (NCBI taxonomy): domain Eukaryota; kingdom Viridiplantae; phylum Streptophyta; class Magnoliopsida; order Caryophyllales; family Amaranthaceae; genus Chenopodium; species Chenopodium quinoa. The sequence goes on along the minus strand of NW_018742412.1, from coordinate 670,891 downwards.
AGTATTTTCTAAATTGATTTGAATTTTTTGAACAATTTTTCATTTATGAATGTGTTTAAAAGTTTTTATGTTTTGAATGTAGTAATTTAGAATATTAATTTCATCTATATAGGTTTTATGTTGTAATTTTTTGAACAAACTATGCAATTTTGTTATAAATATGCAATCCTCTATTAATGAATCAAAATTGGATATAGGGTTTATGTTGTAAACAATTTAATTCATATATAATGGTAAAACCCCATCTTTAAATCACTCATGATATAATCTTTTTCATTGTAGAAAAGTAGTGCAATGGAGAAAGATATTCACTCCAAATTGTCAAAAATTGAGTTAAAATTGGATAAACTCATAGCCGAAGTTGCTACTATATCACAGAGTATATCAAAGGTTCTAGAATCAACTGATTGTAAGAGTGACAAAGAAGGCGATACCATCGGTAAAACTCCGTATCGAAATCGTTCTTATTCTCCTTTCTTAAGCCCTGATGGTGAAATGATGGTTAGCTCACGTGTCTCCACCACTAAACGGAAGCTAGATGTGAATGGCACTGGCGAAGTAGTTGAGGTCGAAGAAAAACACTTTGCAGGATTCGATGTTGATTCCTTCGACATTAGAAATATCCGCTTCACTGAGCCACAATTTCCCCCAGGTCTGGAAACACTCAAGGACCTTATTTAGGATGAAGAAATAATGAAGGATAAAAAAAACAGAGAAAGTGAAAAGCCCTGACATCAAAGTGAAAACTCCAAAGTCAAAAGCAATAACAATGACTGATAACGTTGAATCAGAATCAAACTCGGAGAAGAGGCCGCTTAGGAGGCCAAGGCAAAGACAATTGAGTCAAATTATAGATAGCACTGTGATTTTGGAAAAGGTAAATAATTAGTTATCTTGCAATATAATGTTTGTTATTACATATATAAACTTCAAATATTACTGTGTATAAACTTTTGCTCCCCATTTACTGTCACAGGTACCGTCATCATCATCAAAGCCAAAAAAGGAGAAGAAAAGTAATGCAAAAGCAAAAGGTGCAAAGGTAATTTCCATCAATATTAATTCGAATATTTGCTAAAAACCTTATTTATTAATACTTTGCAAAAGGTATTCACTTATAATTTTTTATGTTATTACACAATCAGTTGTTACTAATATCATAGCCCTTTTTAAACCATGTACTATAGCAACCTGTTCATTCAAAAGCAGTAACACGGTCGGCCGAGATTGAAAACCAAACTATCTCTGAAATGGTAAGGAAATTACCAAAACCTTACTTATTTGATCAATGTTCTGGTGCGAGTTACAACGTTTAACAATAACATATGTAGGCCAAATCATCAAAATCAAGGAGGCTTAAGAAATGCACATCAGAAGCAATCACTGAAGAGGTGATATGTTGTTAGTTTGATATTGTTATTTGGCAAAGACATAAAAGCTAATGGGTGATTACCTATAAGCAATGTATATATAGTTATGTGTGTTCTGAAGTCCTTTGCATCCTCAGGGACAAAGAACTGCGATTGAAGTACATAGTGGTGATGATAATGGGGGTTTGTTTCAGTTACAGGAAGAGTGTTTACAACAACCATTATATCTTAATTATGTATCACATTTATCACCTTTGGAGAAACAAATATGTATACAGGTTGAGAAAGCGAAAGAATCTGATACATTCTATTGTATAAAAGATGAAACATTGATCAGGTTGTCTGTGGGTGAATCTTGGTGTTTGTATCCAGATATGTGGTTAAGTAATCAGGTATACTACTGTTACAAATTCCTAATTAAGTTTGTTTTTGAGAACATGACATTTATTTATTTTCAATTGCAGCTCATAAATGTCTATCTGTATGATATGCTATTGGGGTTAAATGACAAAGCTATGCTCATTTTGCCAGCATCATTTCAGGTAATGGCTAAACTTTATGTAGGATATTTCCAGTACATGGTGTTTATTTTGCATTGTTGATATGATTTCGGATTATGTATGCTGCTTGTAGACTTTAGTACTGAAGTCAGATCCACGATGCAAACATTACATAACTCCATCCATTCTCAGTTACTGTTCCAAAATTTATGAAGCTTTTTTAAAGCTTGTGGATCTCAACAAGGTTGAACAGGTTGGAGATATTTGAGTTATTCAATCTAAGTTTTGTCCAACCTAAAATTTTAATGGCTTTGATGATCTGACTGTTCCAAATGTGTTTGGTCATCAGATATTCATACCCGTTAGAGAATCTCTTGCGAATCATTGGTTCCTATTGGTATATCATGTCTCTATCACAAAGGTATACATTGTTGATTCGCTAAAGATGATTGTGGAACGAAACCGTCTTGCTATGGATATGGTAACTATCTGACTTTGAATGTGGCAACTACCACTAACAGAAGATACCAGATACCTTTTCTGAAATTGAACGTCTTTCTGAATTTGTGATTAGATTAACTTTGCTGCCATTACAATGCGGAGAAATCCCTTGGGTTGATTTTTCAAAAACTCAAAAAGTATTGTATTTGAAGTTATAGATAATCAGAAACAACCAAATGGGTATATCTAACATCTTTCCATTTACCGGAATGTTTTGATTATTCCAATCTTTAGCTAATTTAACTACTTTTTGTTATTCAGTCATGATTGTGGAATGTATGTCTTGAAATATATCGAGTGTGGTGATATCAGGGCAATGAAGGACATTACCTACACGGTATGGACGGAATTTTTCTACTTGTTAAATATAACATTTACTATTATCGCAAATTTTATAACTCCCTTGATATTTTTTTTTTTTTTTTTTGTGTACTTGACCAGACTACTGACATGCGTGTTAAACGATTAATGTACTTGGCAAAGCTTCTTCTTAGCGAACACAATATTGAAAGTAACATCGAGAGGTTGATTGGTCATACTTCTGTCTGAATATGCAAGCTATAGCTGACACTGTTCAGTCTTAGATTAATTTCTGCAAGTCTGTACTCGTATTCATATTGTAACTTCTACTTTGACAAGTTATTCAATAATTTTATTAGAGCACTGATAATCTAAAAAAATTATATTTTATGCATGTAACAGGTACTGTCCTGTTTAAATATTTGACAATACATTTTTATTTTATATAATGAATAATGACTTTTTTAACTGTTCGTGCATTGGAAATTTTTTTTCTTTAATTATAGGCATTACATTAAATAAAATATAAGATAAAATTATCAATTAAAAAAATACAAGTTTAAAGCATCAAGAATAAATTGTTAATAGGTTATGTCCTGTTAAAGTGACAGGCAATACATAAGATAATTTCTATTGTAAAACTTGACTTTATAATTTAAAAACAATTTTTGATTCAACAGAATACCAATATAGTATTAAAGGTAGAGGAAAAAAAATTCAATGTTTTCTTATTGATACGTCCAACTTTATATTTAAGAATAAAAATTCAAGTCCACAACAGAAGGTATACATTGTAATTAGGTAATATCTTGTTTCCATTATGCGCAATTCATAATATAGTTTCTTCTTCTAAATTATAGTAACTTTCGTTAAATATAAAATTCAATGTTAGTTTGTTGGAATTGACCTACTTTTTATTTAAGGCATTGTGTTATTGAAAATACAGAATAAAATATCCTTTTCTTAAAAACAAAAACTACCTTTTATGCAAAAAGTTTATATAATTAATAGGTAATGTCCTGATCCAATTATAAGCAATACATAATACATTTTTGGTTATGAATATATGACTTTTTCTAAATTAAAAACAAATTTATATTGAATAAAAATATCTATACAGTGACCATCGTAAAGGAAAAAATTCAAAGTTTGTGTATTGGAATTATCCTACTTTATTTTAGGCATTGCATTGTCAAAAATATACAATAGTATATCCTTTCTAAAAACAAAAATTACAAGTTCAAAGACAGATGTATAAATTGTAAATAGATGATGTCCAGTTGCAATTATAAGCACTTTTGGATATTGCATTTTCTATTATAAACATAAGATGTTTTGCAAAACGAAGTTTTTAAAACAAAGTTAGAGCATTTAACACCTTCAAACATTCATAAATAACATATATAATTACATAAAGTTATAAACCATACCTTGTCCATTTTATACTAAAGAAGACATTAAAAAAAATTGAAAAAAATAAAAAGAAAATAAAGTTGTCCACACAATACACAACAACCAAAAGATAATATGTAATATCCTTACTGCCAAACTGATAAATCCAAACTTCACCATCTTCACTTATCAGCAACCTCAGTATCACCTTCCACCACACTTTTTTCCTCTTTATTGCTGCTTGTCTTCTCAAGGCCAGTAGGTTCATTTGCAACTTCAGGTGGAACTTCTTCTGGTTGCTTAACCATCAATGAAACTCCACCTTCCATAATGTTGTGTCCTTTCTCGGCTGCACTGCCATTGGCGCCACCATCTTCTCCCCCAGCCACCAACTCTTCCTCTTTCTCGAGTGCTTTGTCCTTCGCTTTTTCCTCAGCTTTGTCAACCTCGAGGCTCTCAATCTCCTTTTCAAACACATCTTCTTGTGCTTTGTCAGTTAATGGCTCTGACTCGATGGCAACATCCTTTTTCGGATCTTCAATTGATGATGTTACTCGGGAAATGATATATTCAACGCTTAGCAGTTTTGTTTCATCCCCTTCACCCCCCTTATCCATCAGTACAACCGGAGGGAGACCCACTTCTACCTCCTTGTCATCATTTTTCCCAATCTTTTTCTCCTTCACACTCTTTGATTTTTTTTGTTTGTTCTTCCTCAACTCTAACCTCTACACTGTCTTCAAACAATGTTCTCTTTCTCACCTTCCCTCTTGTTTCGGGCACTTTTTCTTGAACTTCCTTCACATTTTGCTTCTTCCTTCCTTTCGACACTGTCTTCTTTTTTTCAGCCTCCTCTTGAACCTCGTCTTCATCACTTTCTTCATCAACACTGGCCTTCTTCCCCTTGCCTCTTTTTTTTTGTTTTGTCTTCTTCCTCACTCTCTTCATCAACTGCCTCATCCACGACCTGCTTCCCCTTGCCTTTTTTTTGGATTTTTTTTCTTCCTCGCTCTCATCATCATCTGCAAATCCTTCCGCACCGGTATCATGCTCATCTTCATAGTCACTTGCACTTTCAACCTCTTCATTTTTTTCTTTCCCCCTACCTTTCTTTCTCAACTTCGATTCATCAACAGTTTCTTCGCTTCTTGTCGCGTTCAAGTCTGCTAGATAATTCCCCAACAACCTCCACATTTCATTCGTGGTTGAACCCCATCTATGAATCTTATCCTGAATTAAGTGAAACCCTGTCTTGATCATCTCTTCAACCGGTGGTGGAGCCTTTCCAACAATTTGTGCTTTTTCCTTGTCAATCACCCCCATTAACTGCATTGCACACAAAAATTAATGTACAAACAAACAGATTATAAACAAACATATTATAAACAAACATATTAGCACTTACTTTACTTATCTGGTAGCCATCCTTCAAACCGCTGATTAAATCATGCAACTTCTTCAAGTTCGAATCACTCCAGTCCCTAATACGAGGTAAATCATACTTCCAAATACCATACAGTCCATCTCTAGGGGAAAACTCACAAAATATTACCTTTAACACAAATAACAATCACACTTTGATTAGGGGTTTAGACAAGACATTATTTTCAAATGCAGTACATAGGTAATCCCCAAACATATTATGTAAATACATGATATCAGAGAGTACATGATAGAGTAGAATTTCAAAACAGGTGATCGACAACTTCATCAAGTGTCATTAGCTAATACGTTGAATACAGGACATTACATCTATATTCCCTTTGGTAATAATTAACTACAACATAAGTGTGTACACAACAAACATTTTATACAGTGCAGTACATGATAGAGTAGAATTTCAAAACAGTAATCGACAACTTCATCAACTGTCATTACCTAATACATTGAATACAGGACATTACATCTATATTCCCTTTGGTACTTATCAACTACAACATAAGTGTGTACACAACAAACATTTTATACAGTGCAATACATGATAGAGTAGAATTTCATAACAGGTAATCGACAACTTCATCAACTGTCATTACCTAATACATTGAATACAGGACATTACATCTATATTCCCTTTGGTAGTCATCAACTACAACATAAGTGTGTACACAACAAACATTTTATACAGTGCAATACATGATAGAGTAGAATTTCATAACAGGTAATCGACAACTTCATCAACTGTCATTACCTAATACATTGAATACATGACATTACATCTATATTCACTTTGGTAATCATCAACTACAACATAAGTGTGTACACAACAAACATTTTATACAGTGTAGTACATGATAAAGTAAAATTTCAAAACAGGTAATCGACAAATTCATCAAGTGTCATTACCTAATGCGTTGAATACAGGACATTACATCTATATCCACTTTGGTAAACATGCATATGGGAGTTCCATGATAGACTAAGAATTACAAACAATGTGTTACTGGTAATCAAAACAATGTAGCATCTGTCATTACCTAAATCATAAAAAAGATTACCTTAAAACTATATTTAATTTGGAAACAACAGATATAACATCAGGGTGTACATATATAATTTTTCAAACAGGAATAAGTAATCCCTAAAGATATAATATGTCAATAAAGTTATACAGAGAAAGTGTAATTTACAGGAAAATATATTTTTGGTAATCACTAGACATATCATTTGTCAGCACTTAACATATAAAATACAGGACATTTAAGCTGAATTGTATTGTAATCATTAACCTTATTAATTGGTATAACCTAAGTAGACATTAGATGCAAAACAGAACAAATTTAATTTTTTAGAGTTGTAAGAAGTAGCTTACCATCAAGAACAAGGAATAGCCTCCCAAATGTTCAGGTTTGTCTTTGGATTTGAAATCTGTTATAGCTATAACCAAATTATCTAGCAGAAACTTTGCAAAATTCCAATGTCGTATACCATCAACATCGAAAACCAGATGAAGCCATCCCTTCTTTGCCTTTTCCTCCACTCTTGGGCAAATAAGGGCATTCATGACAAAAATAACAAACATACGCTCAAAATTTGGATCGTCATGCGCAACTTTCCTTAGTTCCGATGACATGCCTTGCACTTTTAGTCCTATAAACCTCAAAAGTTGTTCATCAACTTCATTCTCATTAGCTAACTCCACATTGTCAATATCAAAGCCATGATCCTTAAATCGCAAGAGGTACTCAACATGGGTGTTTGTGATCTGTATTTTATCCCCATAAACCCCTAATGTCTTTGTAGACGGATCAAAGTGGTCTACAACCCACCTGCACATAGTCTTTCTTGTTGTCTTAGTGTTGTAGTGTAACAGAAACCCAAACCTCATAGCTTCTACTTTATCCTTTTTCTCTCTTGGAAAACCTCTAACTAATGACACAAATTCTTCAAGTTTACACAATGAGTTCCAAGTCCCTACATACTGATAATTTTAACACTTTTAACTTTTAAATTACTGAACATTATGGAAAAATAACAACATGAAACCAAAAGCATATAAATTTATACCGTCGCTGTTAAGGAACCTCGTGTAGAGAATGCCCTCAATGTTTTTTCTGCAGGTGCAGATGCAATAGTAGGTACTGACTTCTTTTTCCTTGTAGACATGTTTGCCTTTACCAATGTTACGAAGACAAAAATCATTGTCAATTATCATACAAATAAACTATTCCACTTTTTCTAAACAAAGAGAGTGAAGAAAGACATTTCACTAGCATATCACACTTACAAAAATCAATTTTTCTAAACAAACCAATTGCATGTAAATTAAAATTTCTACAAACGCACATACAACCCATATAACTTTTGAAGTACACATTTACACTTTATAGTTTTGAAGTAACATTATTTCAAAATTGAAGATACATTTTCCTCAAATAATTTGTAAATAAAAAACGAAGACAACAAAAGGCATATCCAATCCCAACTGAATCACTAACCCAAAATTTTGGTCATTATCTCAGATAAAAAAAAACATAAATAAAACAAATTTAAAAATAAATAAATAAATAAAACAGAACAAAATAAATCCCAAGTGAACCAAAAAACGAAAAAATTGCAACACAATTAAAGATGACGGAAATTAAATTTTATCTACACATTAACAAAACAAGTGCATGGTAAATAATTCTAACTTATACAGATTATATAAAAAAAAATTTATAAACAAAATAAACAAAAAAAAAAAGATAAACATAACACAAATTTACTTAAACTTTATACAAAAATTAAAGTAAAATTTGTGAATGTGACTTAGTTACTCTTGCCGTTGCCGTTGTCGTTGCCGTCACAATCGTTCTGCTTCACCGTGTTTAGCCCTCTAATTTGATGTGTATTTCTAGAGGGAAATTTAAAGAGAGAAAGACATTAATGGAGAGAGATAAATATGGAGTGAATAATAACTGACTTTTTTAGGAATATGAATAAAAGGTCATTTCACAAAAAAGTTAAATCTTTGAAATTGACGGTTGTAAATTTTGTTTTATTTTTTTTTTTAATTATTTTTTTAATGTTTGGCAACTGCAAACACGAAAAATCCGGAACACTTTTTTGTATTTGGTTACTTCAAACTTTTATTTTTGTTTTCCTTTTTTTTTCTGTAAATACCTTGTTGTTATTTTACTAATTTTTTGGAAACATTCACAACATATAAAGAATCTTCAATATTTTTATACTCCGTATCAAATATTAAGTAAGTATTCAATTTCATATAATACCATTTTCTTTTCCTACATATTTTCATATAATACTTAATTTAAACTGAACATGCACTTTTCTATAAATTGGGAAAAAGAAAATTGGAAAACTTTCATTGAAAAAAAAGGTAATCCAAAATACAGATATCAGTCATTACTAAACAATAGAAAAAAAGGTTGGCGTGATTGAGTAAATACTCCTTGAAATACAGATCTTAAGGTAATAAGATATTTTTTCTTGAAACACTTAAGGTAATAAGATATAAATACTCCATATAATACTATTTTTTAAAAAAAAATCTTTTCATATAGTACTTTTTTTTTAATAAATCTATACTTTTTAAACTTCAATAAAGATATATGTATAAAGTTTTAGTGAAAAAATAGGTAATCATAAATAGATGTATCAGTCATTGGCAAACAATTTAGAAAACACCGTTGAACGAGTACTGCTTTACGGAATAAATATGAAACAAAGATGATTCGGTAATAACATATAAATGTTAATGCTATTGCCAATTGGTATTCAATATGAATAAACACTCCACAAATAAGATTCTTCTGTATTTGTATTTCAAAAATTAAGTGAGTATTTAATTTAAGATAATAATCTTCCTCGGAAAAAAAATTTAAATGTCAACGCCAAAAGTGCTATATAAGGTATTCAAACAGTATAACTATAAACGTGGAAAAAAATAATGCGATTCTTAAAGTACCAAATAAAATAAAACTCAAATAATGCAATCACATATAACTGTAAAGGTCAATACCCTTTGTCACTGGATAAAAAAAAAACCTCATCAACCTGTTCATCAAAAACCTTTAAACAGTCATATTTCAAAATAAAAACAAACTATGGCATCTGAAAATCCGTATTTGGGTCCCAATCAAATATGGTGGGAAACTTCTCAAATGCACTGACTTCATAACTATCGGTCGCGTTAGCTGCATCACCAGTATTGTATGTCCTTGGCAGGAATTTTTTCAATAGCTCTACAAAACCACCACTTTTGACAGGTGACGGGTTTGTTTCAGATGTTGCTGCAACATTACGAACCACGCGAGTGATATCATAAACATCACGACCAATAACAGGAACCCCAGTGTCGATATTTTCATTCCCAGTAGTTTTGACTTCACTTTTTTTGGGTTTACCCCTGCTTTTTCCTTTCTTAACCTTTTGATCTTTTATGATGTCCTTATCCTTGGGATTTATTTTCTCATTTTCTATTTCCAAGAGCATTTTTGCTAACTTGTCTCTCACCCAAGTTGATCGATCATACGATGAAGAAATCATTCTACAAAGTTGTGCACTTAAACCAGTTAGGAATGCATACCGTCCATTTGCTGATGCATGGTCGTTTCTCTTCTGAAAATCATGATCCTTGAATGTGTTCTTCACATGAACCTTGGCTCTGATTGTCCACCTACAAAGAATACAGCCAGATGGTATCTCAACCATTCCAGTGAACTTCATTACAGCAAACATATGTCGACATGGTAACCCAATGGAGTTGTACTTCATACAACAACAAACCATTTGTTGTAGTTTCTTGTTGTAACAGACAACGTAATTGCAATCTTTGTTCACACAGTTGTTTAACCAAAAAGTGGTTGAAGCCCCATCACGATGTCCTTTTTCTTCCTTAGTCTTGGTAACAATGTGTCCTGATTCAAAATTTAGTTCCTTCAAAAACAATTCGTACACGTTCCTTGTGTAGGTTCGTGCTGCTTGTGTCTTTATCTCAGGTAACACCCCAGTAATTACAGGAAATGTATGTGTAGAGATGTAATCATCTTTATCTTCTTCAAATCATATATGCTCTAGGACTTTGTCATACAACTCCACAAAACGGTACAACATTACTTTTGAAGTTATGACCGTTTTCAATGTACTATTCATGGACTCACATCTTTGAGTACTTATCATGCCTGGGAACAAATGTGTATTAACCAATATTGTAATCAACAAAATCACATATATGTAGAAATAAAGATTTAGAAATACACTTGGGTTTACTTACGATTTCATACGCAAATATTAATCTGACAATCTTTATGTAATGAGAAATTATCGTACTGTAGATTACATTCAATACAACAATTAATATTTATTGACGTATTAGTAAATATACATATAACCAAAGTGTTATTTTGGTGAAATATGTAATGATCAAACACTATTTAAACATAATAAGCGATATAAAATTATAATATGTAATGATCGTAAAATATAGGTGTTATTACATAAAGTTCTTAATATACTTACCTGCATAAAATTGTCCCACCATAAAAGCCTCCGCCCATTTTTCCTTGTCCTTGTACAGATCTTGTGCCCACTTTTTATCTCTCACTGCTTCGTATGCTTTCATTAAGTCTTCCCAAGCCTCTTCAAACTCAGCTGGTATACGAGCACCGTCTACACATTTCATAAAACCACTGCAAAACCGTTTGTTTGTGTGGCCCTTGATGTTGCGCATAAGATGCCACAGACATAACCTATGATGTGCACGTGGGAAAACCTCCGTAATAGCTGCAGCCATGGCCTTGTCCCCATCTGTGATAATAGTATATGGAGCAACATTGCCACCGGCCTCTTTCAATTGTTCTAGCACCCATATATATGTGTCTGTTGTTTCGTTTGCAATTAACGCAACACCTAAGGGTACGGTCTTCCTATGATGATTTACTCCAACGACAACAACGAATGGTTTCTGGTATGCATTGACTTTGTAAGTAGTGTCAAACGCTATTACCTTCCCGAAAGCCTTGTAATCTGCTTGGCATATTCCATCACACCAAAACATTTTGTCTATCCCATCATGGTCATCTCGTGTGTATCTAAGAAAAAAAGATGGGTCTGAGGCTATTTTCCCAAGTAAATAAGCTAACACAGTTTTTGTATCTCCGTCCTTTATTTCTTCTCTTTTGAACTTCTCACAGGTGTTGTACAAGTCTTTTTTTAGAAATCCAACTTCACGTATTCCCCTAGCACTTTGTGCCAAATTCCTCATTGTGATGGACGGTTTCACTCTAGAGTTCATCAAAGCTTTAATACGAAACTTATCACCTTCGGTGACTTCTCTATGGCTCCTGTCATAAATTTAAATACATAATAAATCATAAATAATTTAAAATATGATACATGTAATAACAATTTTTTTAGGGTTTATCATATTTTCAAAACTGACCTTTCGAAATACATCTGATTCATAGGAATCAGGTCATGCCCATTGTGGTCAGGTATAAAATCTTTCATGTACCATGAATCAAATCTGTGATCCCATTTGAAACTGATTGATGCATTGCAACCGCAGCGTGTTACTGCCTTTTCCTTACGCTTCCTATCAGGTCTATTCAAATGCTTTGCTTCTCGAAACCCTTCCCTATTACACCAAAGCTTTTGGGAAGTTGGATGCCCGTCAATTTTGCTTGTTGTTGTATGCTTGCGACGGATTCCAAACCCTTTAACCTTAGCATACATCCTGTAGAATTGAATGTACGTGCGGTGGCTTCTAAAGGACAATTGTTTCATTTCTGCTAAAGTAAAGTCTTCTAGCTTCCTTCCAAGTTTTTCCCAGACGTCAAGGTCTAGAAAAATTTCTGGAATCTCATCAGTGTCGGTGTCCGTGTCAACATCACTTTCATCTACGTGTGATACCAATAAATTAACCAAGTAAGTACCTCTCCATGATCCACAGTTTCCTCTTGATTTTTAAGCTTGTCATATGAGCCATGTCAAAAGAAAACATTTAATAAGAATAAATCATTAAATTTTATAAATTAAAAAAAAAACTTATGAATTGAATTTGTTAATCACCAAAACATTGAAAAAATGTTGTAATGTCACAAACCTCAAATTCAAAGCAATCAGCTTGGTCTTGATTATTAATCTCTATATCAACAACTTCTTCTCCTCCCGTCTCCATTTTTTCCGATTACGCAAACCCTTTAGATGAATTGTTTATTATTTTCAGATGAAACAAATAATATATATATATATATATATATATATATATATATATATATATTGAAGACCATAGTAAAATATTTTACAATTTTAAATTATTTTAAAATGATTGTTACTAAATGTTTAGTTTGTTAAGTCATGGGATTAAAGCTATGGAATTACATAATTACCTTATTATTCGGAGCATTATTCCTAATATATCGCATGTTATGGAAACTTCCTAGTTGTGTTACCTTAATATTAGGAAATCTTTTATTATAGAATCTCAAAATTTAAAAAAAAAAAAATTGATTGAGAAGTCATGACTCTTTAAAAGAGGATAACAAGAACTAACTGTATTACTTTGAACATACGATATTGATTAGACTACTCTTCTCAACTAAAACCTCTCCATTAGTAATTGACTAAAATAAAGGAAAAAATATTAGTCTTATTGTAAGTGTTATGCGTATAATTGACATAGTATTAATTGTCTGGTCATTTCACAAAAATTTATGATACATGTGACACATTATTTTAGGTAATAACACGTATACACTTTTTTTATCAACTATGTTGTATTTAAAATTAATATTTTGTCCTTTATATCAGTCAAATATTAGTGTTATGCGTATAATTGACCGAAATAAAGGAAAAAATATTAGTCATATTGTAAGTGTATTGCGTATAATTGACATAGTAGTAATTGTGTGGTCATGAAACAAAAAATTAAGATACATGTGACACATTATTTTAGGTAATAACACATATAAACCTTTGTTATCAACTATGTTGTATTTGAAATTAAATAAACAGATAAACTATGTTACACGTTATTTTTGGTAATTACATAAACTAAAGAAGGTCAAAACAATATATATATATATATGTGTGTGTGTGTGTGTGTGTGTGTGTGTGTGTGTGTAGTACATATATAATTTAAAAATAGAATACAAGATATGGAATTACACAGATACATTATTTGTTTTGATTATGACTCCTAGTATATCGCATATTATAGTGATAACCTTCTTAATTTGTTTTTTTATTTTTTATTTTTTTTTTTATTTATTTTCGTTATGAAGATAAACTTCTTAGATTAAAGTCACGCAAAAGATTTAAAATTTTAAAATTCCTAGAAAAGGTTGGATAAGCCATAACTCCTAAATTAGGATTGATCAAACTTACCTTAAATTTAGGATAACTCCTTAATTATCGCAGAATAAGAACCAAACACATTCCAATACGTATCAAAAACTTCCTCAAACAGTCAATGCTAAGAAATGCTTGCTTGTTAAATCCTTAATTATCGCAGAATAAGAAATGCTTGCTTGATATATATATGTATATGTACGAATTTATAGTATTAAAATATTCTTTTTCCATGTTATTTTGAGGATTTGATAATACTTACTATTATTATATTTTAAATTTGACTGATACAAAGGAAAAAAATATTAGTTTTATTGTAAGTGTTATACGTATAATTGACATAGTAGTAATTGTCTGGTCATAAATAAAAAATAATGAACTATGTGACACATTATTTTTGGTAATAACACATATACACATTTTTCACCAACGATATTTAGATAATCTGTATTTTTTTTTAAGCAAAAAAAAGTCATATATACAAAATTAAAGATATGGAAGTACACATTTACCTAATTTATTCCGAGCATAACTCCTAATATATCGCATGTTATGGAACTTTCATAGTTTTGTTAACTTAAAAATAGAAAATATCATTATAGAATCTCAAACTTGATAAGTCATGGCTCTTTATTTTGATAAGTAATGACTCCTTAATTTTCGGATAACAAGAAATTACTAAATTGAAAAAATAATAGATATTTCAATAAGTAATGTCATGCTCCTGTGTTATGCATATAACTGACATAGTAGTAATTGTCTGGTCATGAAAAAAAACTAATAATAAATTAGATGATCTATGTGACACAGTAATTTAAGCTATTACACATATAATCTTTGGTCATGACCAAATTTATTGAAAATAATAAAATTACATAAACATTAAAATTCTAATGAAATAAAAATCACATATAATTTAAAAAGGTAACTAATTTATAAAAGAACATCTAATCTTCCTACGTAAGATCAACAAAGTCAATAAATTTTGTTATCTTGGGGACCTTTTCAGAACGCTTGGTGAACTTTAAAGGTGTCCATGTTTCTTCATTTGACACCAAATCATCAAGCGTTTCAGCAACTTCAAGAACACGCTTTCCGTTCTCATTCAATGGCATGTATTCGAACATAAAATGTTCTCTATAGTAGGAATTGTGTTCGAGATGAAATTTTTTTTTAAGAAATTCTGGCTGGCCGATAATCAAATGCTCAGTTTGTGTTATACCACAAGTAACTATTAGTCTTTTCAAAAAGATTCTAAATTGAATGAAATCTCTGGCTTGGCTGACAACATCACCTAGTATTCCTGGAGGAGGCCCTCCAACCAGATTGTCATCGTATGGAAACCCGTTGTCCATACGATACACTGTAACTTCATCGGCAAAAACCATTTCAACAGTAGATATTTTCCCACATGCATGCAATGTGTCCCTAACCTTTTTTTCTCCAATACGATACAGTAAGTGGGAAATGAATAAACTAAAATGAATGATGTCAAACAAATGATCAAATACTGCATCAGGATTAGGAGCCATTTCTGAATAAGATGAAAATTTAAGGGGTTTAAAAAGACAAATTTAAAGCGTGGGAAGAACAATTGAAAAGAGAATTCGATTGCCAGGTGATGATGCTTTAATTGGGTTATTTAGCTATGAATATATAGCATTTAAATGGCGACAAAAAGCACGATTGTTCCCACCAAAATGTGGCGCCATAATGTTAACAATAACTTCCCTCCAAACATGAACTAGTCATATATTAGATTGATATGAAATTGAATAGAATTTCCTTGATTTACTAATAACCGATTTTCATAACTGATATTACAAATACAGAATAAATTCACATTACAATTTTGTAAACAATATTTTTCCGTAATTTATTCTGTATCATTTTTTTACTAATCAATCTGTTTATATAGTCAGAAATCTACTTTTTTCTTTTGATAACCTGAAATACATTTATTAAGTCAAAACAATATTGTATACAATACCTTATGTAATGACACACATACGCTTATGTTATAACCTATTATCTTCGCCTATTTGTGTCGTGGATTAGCTGGTATATTTTATTAATTATTAATATATAGCAATTTATATTTGTTTTAGTCTTTCAAATTTATATTAAAGGCAAAAAATAATGTGTATTAAAGGTTTAAATGTGATCAGTTTTTTTTTTTTTAATTTCGTATTAACAATTTACTTTATTGACCATGCCAATTATGTATTTTTTCTATTCGATGCATTCCGTTTTAAGTCAAATAAATATAATATTGAATCACGTAATATATGGGATAAAATCGGTTAACACATTGTGGTGCGAAAAAATGTGTGTAAATTTTCATTTTGGCGCCATTTTTATGTTTTATATACATTGTTAAATCTCCAATTTAAAGCATCACAATTATTCCCTCTCAACCATTTTCTCTTTTAGTGAATACCTAAAAAATTTCTCTTTATCATTTAATTTTTTTTTTGAGAAATGCCTTCGAGTCCGGAAGCAATCTTCGATCATGAGTTTGACATATTTGAATTTAGGTTATTTATCAATCATTTACTATATTGTATTGGGGAAAAAAAGATAAGTGACATATTGCTTGAATGTGGGCAATTACCAACCGTTGAAATGCTTGTTGCCGATGAAGTTACGGTGTATTGTATGGATAACGGAATTCCCTACGATGACAACCCAAATGATGGGCCTCTTCTCAGAATATTTGGTGATGATATTAGTCATGCAAAAGATTTAATCGAATTCCGGATATTTATGAAACGACTAATCATCGTTTGTGGTGTTACCCAAGCCAAGTCTTTAATTGATGATATAACTGTTTCAAAATTTCTTAAAAATATCTTCCGACTTGAGCTAAACTCTTACTACAAAGAGCAGTGCATGTTCAATAAGTTGCCATTGAATGAGAATGGGAAACGTGTTCTTGAGGTGGCTGAAACGCTATATGATATTGTGTTAAATGAAGATACATGGTCGGTAGATTCCTTCATCAAACTTCCAGAAAAAGTCCCCAAGATAACAAAATATATAGATTTTGTAGATCTTACATTGGAGGATTAGCTATTTTTAATCACATTAATCATCGTTTATTTTGTTATGTTTTTATTTGATAATGAGCCTATTTAGTTTCGGTAAAACCTATTAGGGTTTTTTATGGTTTATGTTCTTAATATATTCAATAAAACGATATTTCTTTACACTTTATCTCAATTGGTGCTGATATATTAAGATATAAGTGATTACCTAATTACTTTAAGTCATCTATGTCTTCTTTTTTTCTTAATATTATTTTGAACATTTTTTATGTTGTGATCTAATAATGATTCTAATTTAATAACAAAAAATAACAACGGAATAAAAAAGTTTACGTCAACATTGTTTTCAATGAAATAGGTACAGTTACAGTAGTTATCCCTTAAAGTGTGTCATGTATCACTAAATTAGGCGGTAAATAAGGAGTACATTATCATCTATTTTTTTAAAAGATTTTATCTTTCGATTTAGTTAATGTAAATAATCTAGCAGTTATATAAATTAAGTTGATTTTATTGCTCATTATATATTAAAGATTTTCTTCCCAAATTCATATGTAAAATGTTGTAGCTTAACCTTTGATAAAATATTAAAAGATCATATCTAAGCACATAATTATAGTAAACGTGAATAGTAAAGGTGAATCAAATTCAAAAAACAGTAATATATATAATGATTTTATTTTCTGGATATATTTCGAATATCATATTGTTTTTTAAAGGTAATAAGATATAATCATAAAATCGATAAATCAAATAATGGTACTTGTAAAAGATTTTATAAAAATCTTTATAGTATATTTATGTAAATGTGTGTTAATTTTTTTTTTGGGTATACACTATTGGCCGTAAATATAGGCTCTCATTATGGTTAATGAATACAATGACCATTTATAGTTATAGTACGCATATGTTAATTATTTTATTTATTTTTTTTAAGGGCATATTAATTACATTTCTGTTTATACCATGTTATAGAAAAAGTGAAATCATCCCAGCAGATGCATAGAAATACATTGATTTGTTGGAATTAATACATTAAATAACTGGTTAACAAAACAATAGGTATTGACATAACAACATGTAAGTTTATCCATATAATACATGTTAAACATTTTAAGATGAACGAATACCCTTACAAACACATTCATATTACAAATAATTGATGATGATATACATATAAATAGGTGATTACCTTAAGAATTTTATTTATATTCTACGCATTATTTTTTTTCGTAATAACATAATGTACGTTTTTTATATTTTCATCTGATAATAATTCTAATTTAATAACAACAAATAACAGTGGAATAAAAAATATTTCGTCAATATTGTTTTCATTGAAAAGAAATACAAGTATGATAGTTATCTCTTAAAGTGTGTAATGTATAACTAAATTTGGCGAAAATTTAGGAGTACATCATCATCCAATTTTTTTGATATATTTTATATTTCAATTTATTTACTATAAATGATCTAGCAGTTATATAAATTTAGTTGGTCATATTGATCATTATATTTATAAGGATTGTCTTCCCAAATTAATACTCTAAACTTTTGGTGATATAGTAAAACGCCATATCTCATAATAAAATTAAAGTAGAGCAGAATCAAATTCGAAAATCAACAGTGTAGATAATGATGTTAGTTTTGTTTATATTTCGTATAATAGTTTCTCTGAAAAGGTAATAACAATAAATCGTGAAATCTTTAGTAAATAATATATCAAAAAAGGTAATAATTATACACACACATTATATTTGAAAACAAGATTTGGCATTAACAATTTCAGTAATATCAATAAAATGCATAACTCATTTCATATTGATAAGATAATACAACTTCATATAAGAAAATCACTTATAGTAATGTCAATGTAGTACATTACACATTGCACATACATAAGATATTACAACTTCATCTAAGCCACTTACTTTTTAGACATTATCTTAATAAAAGACGGTCACAATAAGGCTAAAACATCTACTTTTAACGTAAATGTTGTAAGTTCATGATTTTGACGTAATCAGGCTTTGGCCTATTGATCTTGTGTTCTTCAGGGTTGTCTTTAAACCAAGTCCATCTACGACGCACTCCAGAATCATTGACATAGAATGGTATTGCCCTACCCCATTCTCTACAGACAAGCATTAATTGAGCAAGCCTTTTTTCAGTCATTTTTGACCAAATAAACTCCATCACACTCTTTAATCCGCCTACACAAGGCCTTTTTGTATCAATGGGTTGCACTTCATGAAATGTGCACAATTGAAAGTACAGTGCTTTTGGCAATTGAGGAAAGGACCGCTTAGGGTCCCTCATTTTATCTTCCGTTATATTCTGTAGACAGTTGCAAACTGTAGTGTCTGTTGGTCCGTTCTGTTCATCCATTATCCTCTTTCTTCTAGATAGCCTGTCCTCATGGCATGAAACATCATTATCCTTTTGTTTTTTCAAGGGTAATGAGTTGCATCCTTCTTCGTTTGATGGCCTTTTGCGTTTGTTAAGAACATCATGTTAAGTAAATTAGGTTAAAATCAACAAAAATAAAAACAAAAATAATCCTTATTAGTAATTACAAGAGTCTTTGCGTGTTAATACAGATTTTGAAAACAATAATTCATGCATCTTCACGTAATTAATTTAATGACAATAACCACAGTAAATGAGAAAAAAAAACAAAAAGAAAACCTAAAATATCAATAAAACATAATACAGATTTTGAGTCAATTTAAGACATAATCATTTGATCTCCTCTTACATATGCTCTAATAAATGAATCATATATTTTTAAATCAGCATTAAATTCCAACTTTACTTGATAAAAGATTATGTCACAAATTTGTGTAACAATATATTTATTTTTATTAACTTATTTAATAATAATGTAAGTATAAAAAAAAACACCAATAATACTGAAATTAACTACAACATACAATTTCCTAAGCGTCCTCCATGATGTCTTGATTAAACTCTTTAAACTCAAATTTCCAAATATGATGAATTGTACTAGAATTATGTGAAAAAAAAATTAAGAAGGTTGCTGCACAGTTTAATCTCTTTATATATAAGTTTATTGTAACCGTTTTATTTTCTAAAAATAATTTTTTAAAATATTTTCTGAAGTGGTGGTATTGTAGTGTAACTGTTTACAGTTTTTATTGTAACCGTTTTTTTTAAAAAAGAAAATAATTGCCCTAAAAAATATATATATAAAATAAAATACAATAAAAAACTGTAGACATTTTTTTGAAAAAACCGTAATCTTTTTAACTATTTTATTTATAATTATTAACGTTTTATAATTTTTTATTTTTTTTAAAAAAATAAAACTGTGTTTCATAGCAACTATTCAATAAATTGTACGTAGTAGTGAATAATGGTTATTATTCTACATATAATAAATAAAAATTAAATAGTTCATTGACGAAAATGGTAATTTTATATATTAGAGTTATTGACAGTGTTTTTTTTCTATATTAAACATTGAAAGTGTAGAATAATTATGTCATATATTTTGTACAAGATATTACATAATGGTTGGTATTCTGTATAAGATATTTCCTCAAGTTGGAAAATCTGGTGATTGATTACTTATAGTAAAAAAATTTCACTTTACAAATTATAACAACTTTTTTAGTTTGATCACAAATTTTCATAATTGATTGCATTAGTTTAGACAAGGAAAAAAGATATATGTACAATTGCAATACGTGACATGATTACAAGTAACAAAAAACAATGACATGACCACTTATATGCGTACATATGTCTCCTTAACTAATTATTGAATGCTTTGTAGTCCATGTAACCCATACTTTGTATATACTATGAGTATTAAGGTTAGTGGCGTAGTCAAGTATCTGCATACCAAAAAAAAACTAAAAAAAAAAAGGTAAAACCTAATTTAAATTCCCAAATTTATTATTGTGTGGTCTTTATGTATTTACCAATATTATTATTAATAATTCCCCAAATCAGAGAATTGGAATCGGATTGCAGTGTAAAGGTTTTTGACAAAAATTGTAGTATGATATTACCAGTTGATAATGCAAAGTATAGGAAATACAATTTAGCATTGTCACTTTATTTTTTTTAGAAAGCATTGTCACATTATTACAACCTCAATTAGATTTTTGTTACATCTTCCAAAAATATAATTATATGTACAAATTTGTAAAAATATAAATTTAAAGTCATCATTATCACATCCACCTAAACACTCCATATTACCCCAACCACATAAACACACCTCGGTTTGTGGGAAAAAAAAAAACAAAAACGAAAAAGAAAAATCAGAAGAAAACCGTCAAAAATTTAAAACAAAAGGTAAAAAAGTATTCCTCCCATAAACTGCCATTCATAATCCCCAATTTTCCAAAACCACTCTTCTCAACTAAAACCTCTCCATCTTCACCATTCACATAATCACATTCAACCTTCTCCAAACTCTATCACAAGGTATTGTAGGGAATAGTTTCAAGCCTTTAAAAATCCCACTAGCTTGAACCCCACTGTGATCATACACTAAAGTATGGTGGCGTCCAAAAGGGAAGAAGATAGAGCAAAAGAGTCGCCAACAAGTTTTTAAGGAACTTGTAAACCGTTCACGAGGTGAAGGTTACACCCCTTAACGATCCAAGAGATCGTCAACTCCATAAGGTCATGAACCAAATAAGGGTTCGGGGATGAAGGTACAAATCCAACCTAAAAGAGATTGAACCTTCCCTAATAATATGTCTCTACTTTATTCTGCTCGTATTCATGTGCGCTTTCTGACTAACATGCAATCAATAGGATTAACCCTAAACTTGTTTAATCTATGTTGGTTGAATTTAATGCACAAATAAACTATTATTGGCGATCACTTGAATTATAATCACAATTAACCTAACAAGATTATTAATTATCTTATTAAGCGTGATTACAAGTACCAAATTCCCTTTAAACATGCAATAAAGGTGATCAAGCAATAAATAATAAAATATAATACATATCAAGCAACATAATAAATAGTCAACATCATTAATAATAATAATATCAATCATAATCATAATCATGTTAAAGCACAGCAAGATCCTAGGCATGATACTAACAAGATTAATAACAAACCCTAGCATGTCACTAAGCAATAAAAATCAAATCTTTAACCCTAACATGATACTAACAATCATAAATATTAGGAAGAATATAGGAAGCATCATACTTTTAATCATACTTGATATTAAAGTTACCCTAGACATGATACTAGGAATTTATTGTTGTCACCCTAAACATCAAATTAAGGAAAACATCCTGACATAATACTAGGAATCAAAATAACAATCTAAGCATGATTTCTACATCATAATATCAATTAAACCATTAAAGTACTTACTTGGATGCCTCGTACCTCTTTCTAATAACAAAATACACACGTTAGTAACTTCAAGGAAAATAATAATCAAAACAATTAAATTAAATAATTGAAATAGAGATTTGGGACCAAACCCTCAGAAATTAAAACCTTTCACGTCAAGGGCGAAGGCAACTTCGAATATGGCTAGGTGTTTCTAGATCTAATGAATGCGGAATTTTGTGTGAAAAAGTAAAGTTTAGAAAAGAATGCTAAAGAATTAATGTTATTGAAAATTGATGAATGAAGAGAGTTAATGAATGGTAATTGATGAAGATAGTTGGTGAAAACTTAAGAATAAAGAGAATGGGTGAACGATAGATGTAGATGATGATTGAAAACGGAGTTTTTGATACGATATTTATAGAGAAAATCATCCAAAAAAGATAATTTATCAAAACAAAGTCTGAAGACCACAAAACTAACTTGGCGCCACCCCTGGCTCATTGGCGCCAGGACCAGTGGCTAGCGCCAGGCGCCAATGGCTGGCGTCTGGCGCCAATCCTGATTCCAGGCGCCAAGGCCTGGGGTTGGACGCCAAGCCGACTTTTAACGCGTTTTCGAAATTCTGATAAATTTCCCGTACTTGAAGATAAAATAATATAATTTCAGTCGAAAATGCTATTTGATCTAATTAAAACTCTAAAGAGTCCTAATTGAATTAGGAATGATAAAACCTTCTAGAATGTTCTAGAAGACTTAAACCATTCCTAATTACATTAGGAATGATAAATCATATTAGGCCCTCCCCTAATCATTGGGCTGTACATAAAGCTCAAACCGGGCCCAGTTTAGTAAATTGGCCATAACTTTCTCAATATTCATCGGAATCGGGCTTATAATATATCGTTGGAAAGGCCTTTGCAAGCCCCATCCAACTAAAACACTATTGGACCCATATCATGGACCAACCAAACTGGATTGGCTGTTTTCTTAAAACAAAGTTTTCAAAAATAGAGAGAAGAGAAAAGAATTAAAACTTTCCGCAACACTAGACCTTTCCACACTTTCGTTTCATTTTATTATGATTCGACGTGAAAGGTACTCATCACTGGGTTTGGTTTTGGGGAGACACAAATGGGTGTCTACAGAAGCCCCCACTTTGACTGAGTTTGGAGAAACGCAAGTTTCGAAAACAAAAGTCAAAGTAGCGATAGGGACGGAGAATGATTCAGAACGTTCTGCGATCCTAAATCACTCTTGTAACGCTGATACCTGAAAAACTAGCATTAGTTAAACAGATAGAAGAGTTAAGAAACGCGTATCTTACACCGTCGAGCACACGTCTCTGAAAGTAACCGATTTGCTTTGATGACCTCCTGCAAGCTAGAGAATGCCATCCCGCTTGAAAACTGCTACGCCTGTAACTGCTTCCAAATTAGAAGATTGCTTCGCCTGAAACTATCCTCTCCGCTTTGATAAAATTCCACATCCAAGGGAATACTATCAAAGATTGCTTCTCTTGAAACAATCCTCAGTTGTTTGTGACAACTCTCCACAATCTAGGGAACGCCACCTTGTTGTTTCGATGTTAACTCGTCTCTGAACAAAGAGCTTCTTTTTGATATGTTCACGCGTCTCTGAACAAAGAGCCTCTTTTTGATATGTTCAATTTCCACTCTGATAGTCTTCAAAAAGATCACTGCTTTTCTGCCATGCCAGTACGTCGGCGCTTTGCTGCTTGTGAACCAGTACGTCTGTGCTTTTGCTGTGATGACAATCCTCTTTTCTTTGGGAATAGTTGCCAACACAACTCTTGTATGATGTATGACAATCTGATTTAGGGAAAGTTGTCAATGCCACATAACAATCCATCCTTGGAAATGTTGCCACAATGAAGCGACAATCCGTATCTCGGAAAATTTGCCAAAATCCAATTTTTGGAAAAATTGCCAATGCTTCGTAACAATCTTTCATAAGAACTTTGCTACGATCGACAATCCACATCTTGGAATATAACTCTTGAAAGCAATCCACCTTGGAAATTTTCCAACGCTATGCGCCAATCCTTTTGGGAAAATATTGCCACTATTGACAATCCGCGTCTTGGAACATTTGCAAAAAAGAGTCGACCGACAATCCACTTCGGGAAAATTTGCCACTTACTGAAATGAATGACAATCCACGTTGAGGAACTTTTGTCGAAATTTATGATGAGTAGAGACCTACAACAATCCTTTGGGAAATTTTGCCATAGGGAACTGGGTGCATGACAATCCCATCTCGAAAAACTTGCCAACGAGCCGATGAACGTATGACAATCCGAACTTGGAAAAACTTGCCAATAAAAGAAGGAGCACGACAATCCACGCTTGGAAACTTTGCCAGAGATGACAATCCAATCTTGGAAAAATTGTCGTTGAAGAAGATGCATGACAATCCATGTTTGGAAATATTGTCAGTTGGGGATGACAATCCAATTTTTGGAAAGCTTTGTCGTTTAATAAGAATGCGCGACAATCCATATTTGGAAATATTGTCGTTTAAGTGCTTGCTTTTGAACCGATTGTAATGAGCCAGTGTTTTAGGCGCTTTAAGCTAAGTGAGACGATCTTTTGTCAGGTCAATCACTTACTACGATTGTAATCGAGCCGACTACTAATCATGTCAAATTGCTTATAGGGGCTAACTGGCGTACCAAGGAACCCGAAATTGTTGCATGAGGTTGAAATCACCTTCTGAGAGGCTTCGAGTTCTGTCGTTGCTGAAATATCTCTGGCGCCAAGAATTGGAGTAGGGTCTTCCCTATTCTGCTGCACCTGTATTTATTTTTTACTATAGAACTTTGCCAATCTTTTTAATCATCTTAGGGTTGACCTAAGGTTTAGCATTGCTTGACTCATTGACTTAACACGACTCAAGGCATAACCTGGACTCGATATGTTTGACTGACTCGAGGTTGACTCGACTTGAAGTGTTTGACACATGTATTAGACTCAAATCAAAATGATATGACACGACATGACTCAGTGTGTACATGACTTGTGTGTGCATTGTAATGTGATCGTGCGACTCGAAAATGCAGAAAAGCAAAAATTTTCCGTCATTTTTGTGGAGGGTACCGACTTTCACCCGAAAAGGAAAGACGCGAAAAAGAATCGAAAGTTTGAAGATGCATGCTGAATGAGCTTAGTCAAATTTCATTCGATACTATCTCTCAAGGTGCAAGGATTAATCCATCCTAGGCTATCTCAATGGTTGACTCCATAATGAAAGTATTTGGGTAACTTAGGCACGGAGGCTAAGCACTTCATACTTCTATGTAATGACAATTATGAGTGATGAGCGATGTGACAAGGCATGCTTCAACGTTATGTTAAGATTTCGTGATAAAGGGTTCCTAAGGGAAGTATATTTGGTCATGTATGTGTGATGTGTGTGATAGTGACACTAAAGTTAGGCCGCAAGAGCTAAGTGTGTGGAAAAATATATTATTGAAAAGAGTCAAATGGTGGTGACTCTTAGGCTAGGTAAGCTAATGATGTAGGGATCAAGCCCCCAAGTCTAGCTCTAAATGAATAGGGATGAGCATTGGAGATCCCTTGATATGATCATGGTGCAAGTGTGTGAATGTGAATATGAATGCATGTTTATTTCGATGTGAGGTTGCCTACGTATCCGTTAGGAATCAGGCCGAACGTAGCTCTAGCCAAACCTCGCACAAGTGTGTGTATACCTCAAAAAAGGTCTTTTAAGGGTTGTAACGTTGTTAGGCTAAAGGTTGAAGAAGAAGGGGATAAAGTCTCAAGACCCTAGATAAGCCCCCAAGGTGTGCAACCTTGCTTTTGAATATTTGTATTTGTATGCTTGAGGTTTTTAACTCTCTTTTAGCTCTTTCTTTTGCTTTAGCATTTATTTTATTTTAATAAGTGTGGGCAATCCCGATCATGTGGTCTATCACTCACTTGACATTCATGTTTCCCAGGCACGGTACTGAGCACTCGATAAGAGACGCAATCTGAGACGTGTTCTTATCAAAGATATTTTCATATCAAAGACATTGGAACACTTGCCCTTTTGTACACTTGTTTTCGTTTTTTTTTTATTATTGCTTATTTTTTTTCTATTGCTTTATTTTGAATTTGCTCAAGCTTTCTTTAGAATTTCATAAGTTACACACCATCCCATCCCAAGGTTAGGTAGATGTAGGTTGAAAAAAGAAGGGTCTATCGTTAGACGAGGCTAAAAGTGGTTTATGAAGAAAGGATTGTATAATTGAAGGGCGAAAGGAGATATGATGTGGCTACAAGGGGTGCCTCAAATCCTTAGTATACCTTGTGCTTAATTAGACATGGTTTTATTTTATTTTTTTTTTATTTTTATATTTGATGCAATATAATGAAATGATCATATATAAGAAAATAAATGCTCATTTTATTAAAAAGGGAAAAGAAAAGAAAAACTACAAAAAATAATCTAAAGGAAAAGAAAAGGTGCCTATGCTAGACTTATTGGGGAAAGAAAATATGAAAAAGAAATAGAAAAAGAGGCCATGAAATCTTGTCGTTGCAGCTCGCCTCTTGTCTTGTGTCATTCGCTTCATCATCACCCAGTCTTCTCGCTAGCTAGAGGCAATGGGACCTTGTTTGCTTCTATGAGGTCTTGAATGAGATTTTGAAACCTGTAGCATTCATCAGTGGTATGACCGTTTCCTCGATGGTACTTGCAATAGGAATTTGGATTCCATCTCGAAGATCGATTTTCTGGTGTTGGATCCTCGGTAGGGCCAATAGGTTTGATTAATCCTCGATCATAGAGACGATCGAAAGCAGCATCGTAGGTCATTCCAATGGATGTGAACTCTCGCCTGGGTTTCCTTTTAGATCCTTGATTGTCCACGGCTAAGACATCATCATGGTCAAAGGTACTAACATTATTACTAGAGCGGGCGTTTTCGGAAGAAGAAGGATTGTCGCTCTTCTTTCCTTTCCAGCCACCGTGGTTGCTATTGTTAGTAGCTTTTTGCTTTGCGAGGTCATCTTCGATCTCGATACCTATGTCATAGACGACCTTGAAAGTATTCAAGTTGTGTTGATATTTTAAGTGCTTTGAATACTTTTCTTGGAGATTCTTGATAAACATCATCACGGATTCTTTTTCGGTGGGGACCTCAATCATCTTGGCGGAAGTTTCTCTCCATTTATTAAAGAAATAAGTAAAGCCTTCATTCTCTTTTTGTCTTAGCATCTCAAGTTGTCTATGGTCGGTTTCAACTTGGATATTGCACTTGTACCTATCAACGAAAGCATTCACTATTGATTCCCAGGTAGAGGTTTTTTCCTTGTCAAGGGAGAAAAACCATTGTTGGCAAACGGTTTCAAGAGATAGTGGGAAAAAAGAGGAAAAAACCTTCTTATTGATACCCTTAATGTTCATTATTGTTTCAAAAGCTCTTATATGGAAGTAAGGGTTATCTGTTGCCTTGAATTTGGGGATGTCAGTGGCGTTGAACTTATGCGGAAGAAGTTCCTTGTCCAGCGAGACCCCTTGCGAACTCATGCCCTGAAATTTATAGTCACTAGATAGCTTGCTTAGACTCTCTTGCATGAGATCCATCCGTTGTTGCTTCACGGGATCATCGACCTTAAGTGTGAGGAGTTTCAGTGTTTCAGTCATGGTAACCAATTGGTTCCTAAGCTCATTGACTTCTTCTTGAGTTGCCATTATCTTTTTAGCCTTCCTCTTTTGGCGAATCGGTTTATCAAAAAGTGAGACTTGAATAAAGCGGTTGTCCTTGATTAATCGCCCTTCCCTCCTCGACCAAGTACTGTGGAAAAGGAATTTGGGGATACTTACTGTTAATTATTGACTCAAACTTTATTCAACATGCAATGGATGGAGGAAATGAAGAAAAATTGGAATAAAAAGTGAAAGAAGATTTAGATGGAGGGATATGGAGAATTAGGAATAGAATGTACCCCAACTATAATGACGGAAAGATCGACTCATGCATGGACCTACGACATGGTCATGGTGATGTGTGCTAAGACTAGTGAGTGTAGGTGACATGTTAAGACTCGTGTCATGACCATGTGGCTAAACTATGTGACCAAGACTCGATTAATGACTTGACAAGGTGTTATTGACAGCGAAAATTGACCGAATTAATTAGTAAACTGGTTAATTAGACATTAGGTGATGACTCGACAAATAATTCGAACTGTCGGCCAAGCGACAGGACTGGCGTCACAATATGGTGATTGGCGCCAGACATTTTAGTAAATGTCTGGCGCTACACACCATACAGTGGCGCTACAGCTCAGACTTTGGCGCCAATACTGGAGCCTTGGTCTGGGACTGTTTTCGGTATTATTAGTCAACTAGGGTATGCCTAAAGTCGTACTAGGTCAATTCCGATTAAAAAAAAGAAAAAAATTTATTGACTCAAATCAATTAATTAATTAATTAGGCAAAGTTCTTTAAGTCATTAATTTTAATCTCAACACAAATCAACAAACGGTTAAGAGGAGCATAGAATATATATGCACAACAAATAATGCACAATTAGTCAAGTAGGCACGATATGATGCAATGAGTTCGCAACCTAACCATGGCTCTAGTTCTCTAAAGTTCGGGATATGGTTTAGTCAAATAGGGTCCATGGTTAATTGTCCAGATGCACCGCGTAGAAGCCTAACCGTGAAAAGTTAATGCGTGTGGATAGAACACCGCGAGTTTTTTTTAGAAAAACTCACTTCCATGGTTTGGTGAATTCAACCTCTCAGATGTACCCTTTGTTTCCAGGAGTGTTCAATCGGGTAGATAGAGCATGAATCCCCACAGGGTTATGTCCATATGTAGAACACATATGGGTTTCAGAAAAGTGAGAAAAAATTCAATCAGGAAGTAGGATCAAGCAAACAATACGAAAAACCGGTCGAAATTAGAACGCATATTTCTGGCTCGGTATTGGGGGAAATTGGCGCCAGCAAACAGAGATTGGCGCCAACTTTTAACTGTAGCGCCTGGCGCCAATACTGGCGTCTGGCACTACAGCTAAAAGTGTGGCGCCAAGCTCTGGCCCCTGACGCTACTTCCCACATGCCTCAGCAGCTTTCTGTGCTCGATAAAATCTTCCAGTTTCGCACGGTGTTATTTCAGTCCTAGTTGTGAAAGACATTCCTCAAATTTCCTACGTGTAAAATCCTATGTTTTTAACTCATTACGGATGGTCTTTCCAATGAGAACCTTTTTATGCATATGACAATAATGTTAATCAAAATTACGCACATGAAATACTTAGAACTTTTCGAGTCTCAACCACTCATTCTAAATCATTGCCGAAACAAATTCAGGAATTAAAATAGAAATCCTCCCTAGTGGAGTCGCCAAAAACTTTAGGGAATAGTTTCAAGCCTTTAAAAATCCCACTAGCTTGAACCCTAATGTGATCATACACTAAAGTATGGTGGCGTCCAAAAGGGAAGAAGATAGAACAAAAGAGTCGCCAACAAGTTTTTAAGGAACTTGTAAACCATTCACGAGGTGAAGGTTACACCCCTTAACGATCCAAGAGATCGTCAACTCCATAAGGTCATGAACCAAATAAGGGTTCGGGGATGAAGGTACAAATCCAACCTAAAAGAGATTGAACCTGCCTTAATAATAGACCTCTACTTTATTCTGCTCGTATTCATGTGCGCTTTCTGACTAACATGCAATCAATAGGATTAACCCTAAACCTGTTTAATCTATGTTGGTTGAATTTAATGAACAAATAAACTATTATTGGCGATCACTTGAATTATAATCACAATTAACCTAACAAGATTATTAATTATCTTATTAAGCGTGATTACAAGTACCAAATTCCCTTTAAACATGCAATAAAGGTGATCAAGCAATAAATAATAAAATATAATACATATCAAGCAACATAATAAATAGTCAACATCATTAATAATAATAATATCAATCATAATCATAATCATGTTAAAGCATAGCAAGATCCTAGGCATGATACTAACAAGATTAATAACAAACCCTAGCATGTCACTAAGCAATAAAAATCAAATCTTTAACCCTAACATGATACTAACAATCATAAATATTAGGAAGAATATAGGAAGCATCGTACTTTTAATCATACTTGATATTAAAGTTACCCTAGACATGATACTAGGAATTTATTGTTGTCACCCTAAACATCAAATTAAGGAAAACATCCTAACATAATACTAGGAATCAAAATAACAATCTAAGCATGATTTCTACATCATAATATCAATTAAACCATTAAAGTACTTACTTGGATGCCTCGTACCTCTTTCTAATAACAAAATACACACGTTAGTAACTTCAAGGAAAATAATAATCAAAACAATTAAATTAAATAATTGAAATAGAGATTTGGGACCAAACCCTCAGAAATTAAAACCTTTCACGTCTAGGGCGAAGGCAACTTCGAATATGGCTAGGTGTTTCTAGATCTAATGAATGCGAAATTTTGTGTGAAAAAGTAAAGTTTAGAAAAGAATGCTAAAGAATTAATGTTATTGAAAATTGATGAATGAAAGATGATGAATGAAGAGAGTTAATGAATGGTAATTGATGAAGATAGTTGGTGAAAACTTAAGAATAAAGAGAATTGGTGAACGATAGATGTAGATGATGATTGAAAACGTAGTTTTTGATACGATATTTATATAGAAAATCATCCAATAAAGATAATTTATCAAAACAGAGTCTGAAGACCACAAAGCTAACTTGGCGCCAGCCCTGGCTCATTGGCGCCAGGACCAGTGGCTAGCGCCAGGCGCCAAGGCCTGGGATTGGACGCCAAGCCGAATTTTAACGCGTTTTTGAAATTCTAATAAATTTCCCGTACTGGAAGATAAAATAATATAATTTCAGTCGAAAATGCTATTTGATCTAATTAAAACTCTAAAGAGTCCTAATTGAATTAGGAATGATAAAACCTTCTAGGATGTTCTAGAAGACTAAAACCATTCCTAATTACATTAGGAATGATAAATCATATTAGGCCCTCCCCTAGATCATTGGGCCGTACATAAAGCTCAAACCGGGCCTAGTTTAGTAAATTGGCCATAACTTCCTCAATATTCATCGGAATTGGGCTTATAATATATCGTTGGAAAGGCCTTTGCAAGCCCCATCCAACTACAACACTATTGGACCCATATCATGGACCAACCAAACTGGATTGGCTGTTTTCTTAAAATAAAGTTTTCAAAAACAGAGAGAAGAGAAAAGAATTAAAACTTTCCGCAACAATAGACCTTTCCAAACTTTCGTTTCATTCGATTATGATTCGACGTGAAAGGTACTCATCACTGGGTTTGGTTTTGGGGAGACACAAATGGGTGTCTAAAGGTATGTAAATTCTTTTTTAGTGTTATTTATGTTTTTAATTTTGTTAATTATTGCATTGACGAAATTTACTGCATGATTATATGATGAGTGTCATTTATGGCACTCATAGGGTAGTATTTTAGGGTTATTTATTTCCCTTTTTCATGCTTTCTTCTCTTATTTTTGGTCCTTTTTCCTTTAGTTTCTCTTTCTCCTCTTTTCTTTATGGTTCTCGTGTTTTTCTCTTGTTTTCCTTTTATTTGGCTCTTTTTCCCTTTTATTTCCTTTCTTTGTTTGCTTGTGTAGGTACTTGGAGAATCACCTTTGCAAAGGAATCAATTTGGGACCTTAATGACCAAGCAAGGAAGAAGCATTTGGTTAGAGGGCTTAGAGAGGCCTCGGAGAGGTCCCCAAGGTATTGCCAGCAGGCCGCGGGCGCGGGTCAGTGAAGCCGCGGGCGCGGGCTCAAGAAGTACAAATGGCCAGATTTTGGCAGGAACTACCCGCGGTTGCCCCGCGGGCTCTCCGCGGGCGCGGGAAACTTGGAGAGGGCGCTCCGTCTCAGAGAAACCGCGGCCCCCTGATTAAGCTTTGGGAGCAGGGGATTAGCCGCGGGCGCGGGTTTATACTGCCGCGGGCGCGGGTTTTGCCTAGATAGCCCGCGGAGGGTTCCGTACCCATTTCTCCCCGGCCGCGAATTCATTGGGAGAGGGCGCGAGATTTGCCGGTTTCTTCTTTGCTTATAAATAGAATTGTAATTCCTTTTTGAAACCAACTTTTTGATAATATTTCATTAGCTTAGTTTTAGAGAGAGAATTTAGAGAGAAGTTAGAGAGAAGTTTTAGGTTTTGGATTTGTAACTCAACATTTGATCAATCAAGTTTGGATTTCTTCATTTTCAATCATTAATATTAGTGAGAATCTCTTCCTTCTTTCATCTCTTACTTACTTGCTATTTAATTTATGCTTGTTGATTGTTTTTCTTTGGGTTTGAATTTGATATTGTTGAATATTTTGATTTCTCTTAGATTTTGATATAGAATGATGATCAATGCAATTTCTAGTTATTTGTTCTTGAATTTCACCATGATTAGTGAGTAGATTAGTTGCTAGGGAAAGGGGGAAGCATGTTTGATTAATGAAATTGCTAGTTGATGCTCTTTGATTGATTGATTTGTTGCAGTTAAATTGGTTGACATAGTTTTGCATGTGATTGATTAGACTAGGAGTGATCAACCTATAAGATTAATCTAGATTGCATTGAAACTCTTAATGACATGAACAATTGATTTGAAAGTTGCTCTAATTGATTGGGTTTGCTTGTGATTCTTCTTGATTTGCCTTTCATAGTGACTCCTAGATTGGCCTATAGGAGATAGCATTTGAACTCTCTTGATTGCTACTATTGTTTGTCCATTGCAATACTTGAATTAATTGATTGAGCTCTAAACTAGCATTATCATTGAACTTGCATGTGGAACCCATATCCCTAGTGTTTAGACCTTTGATTTACTTGATTAGACTTGTTTTAGTTTACCATAGTTCCAACCATAATCTCAACTCCATCTTCGCGGTAGCTTGACTTAGACTCTAGTTTTCATCATTGCATTCCCTAGGGATCGACCCTTAACTTGCCCTATATTCATATAAGGTTGGTTAGGTGTTTACAAATTTAGTTTGATTTGGGGGAAGGGTAGATAACGACATACATTTTCCTCTTGTCATTATACCCAAATACCAAAATTATTAACAATTTTTTTTCAAAAAATGTGTATTACCACATTTTGTGTAATTTAGTATAATTTTATAACCATTGCCGCCATCAATATGCCGTTGAAATTATGCATGAATTGTGCAAAAAAGATTTCATTTTAGTTTAGAATTCTATTCCGTAGTTTTACAGTGCATGAATTAACTCTGTTTTTTTTTTGTTATTTATTTTTTTTTCTTGTAAATTTCCCCTTTTTTGTTTTTTTTGGGTCCGATTATAGATTACTTTTGTAGTTCATATGTTTAATTGCTTTAGTGAAATTTGTCATGTTGATTGAAAAAGTTTAGTGCCCAAATTTATTCCTTTTAAAATAAAAAGTTTAGTGCCCAAATTTATTCCTTTTAAAA
Source organism: Chenopodium quinoa (assembly GCF_001683475.1). Classification (NCBI taxonomy): domain Eukaryota; kingdom Viridiplantae; phylum Streptophyta; class Magnoliopsida; order Caryophyllales; family Amaranthaceae; genus Chenopodium; species Chenopodium quinoa. The sequence goes on along the minus strand of NW_018742412.1, from coordinate 637,167 downwards.
TAAATAAACTGATTAGTATCATGTTCAAATGTGTATTTTTTTTAAAATAAAATTTCTTATGCATACTGTTTCTCAATTTAGAAAAAAGGCTAAATATGTTGTTGCTTTTGGTGTGTTTCCAACAAAAAATGTATTCTATTGTCTTGCACTTGACAATAGTTTTACTGCACCTGTTTGGAAAATCAAAAATGTAGTTTGTTGACTTGAAACTTTGTATTTTAGGTAATACTCATCTTATGTTTATGTTGGAGATGACCTTTTGTTATTATGGTGATTACTGGTCTGTTGACCTCTTAATTTTTGCATCTTTGTGTATACTGACTACCAATTTACCTTTGACAGTCACACTGTGTTTTTTTTTTTTTGCTTGGTAATGACTTGAACTTCTTTTATCTTTGGGTATATACAACTTATGTTTGTTTTGGCAATGTCCTTTATGTATGTTGGTGAATACATGTCATTATATAACAGAAATTTCAGGATATAACATCTTATGTTTTTGTTGGCAATGACCTTTATTTATGTTAGTGTATACCTGTTATTCTTTATAAGTAATGTCAGGATATAAGGATCTTATGTTTGTGTTGGAAATGACCTTTATATATGTTCGTGAATACCTGTGATTACATATAAAAGAAATGTCAGGGTAAATACATCTTATGTTTTTGTAGGTAATGACCTTTATGTATGTTGGTGCATACCTGTTATTCTTTAGAATATATATCAGGGTATATACATCTTATGTTTGTGTTGGCAATAACCTTTATATATGTTGGTGAATACCTGTCATTACATATAAATGAAATTTCAGGATAAATACATATTATGTTTATGCTTAGTATGGTCATTTAATTATCTTTGGCCCTTTCTGTTTTTCCTTAATGTGTTTTGTTTCTCACTATGCTACATGTAATTATTATTTTATTTTTTTCAGTAGAATGGCTAGAGTGAAGCAAGCAGCAAGGCGATAGACCCCTCTGAGAAGAGGGCAACATACAATCTTAGGCATTCAACCAACTGATTCTCCTAGATCAAGGTTAAGAAGTCAATCTGCGGCCGCTACTAACCCACCTTCTCCTGCTGCAGAAGGTAGTAACAGAGGTCAAACATCAACTGATGATGAAAGGTTCAAGTCCTCCTTGTACCGTGAATTGTACTTTAAGATATTCGCGAAACGAAAAATATGTGAAGGGAAACATGTAGACTTTAACTCCCTTGACGCAGCCCATGCTACTTTTTTAAGAAAGTGGTTTAAACACCAAGGATGGGACAAGTTGCTTTCAGCAAATTACCCCACATACCCCGACCTTGTTCGACAATTCTACACCCACTTCGATCATGCAAACAAACAAGAAGGAGTAATATACACTTGGGTGAAGGGGAAGGAGATAAAGTTGGATGAAGCTACCATGAGCAGTATCTTGAAGATTCCCAAACAAGGGGTGCAAGCTAAGCTCCCGGGGAAAAAATGGAGTACACAGCCGGAATTTGATGTTGAGAGATGCCTCAACCTTGTGCTTATGGAAGATGATTCTGACAGAGATAAAAAGCCAGAAGTGTATGAACTGCCGCTACATGTTCGTCTATTGCACTTGATTCTCTTCAAGTCCCTTCTTATGCGAAAGGGGAGACTGTCCTCCTAAACATACCAAGACATGTTGGTCATGTACTTTGTCCTCGACTCTGTGAAAATGAATACGCCAAGGATGATGATTGATTACATGATTGCTGTTCAAAAGGGAACAAAGGAAGGGTTGTTCCTTCCTTATGGTATGTGGTTGACCAAGGTGTTTGAGAGATTTGAGGTTGATTTATCAGATGAAGTGATGGATTTACCAAAACAACCATTCAGCTCAAATACAATTCATAATGCTTTGGGTTACGTATATGATGTCGACAATGAAAGGTGGGTAAATAAAGAGGTACCACGTGCTCTTGTTCGAAAGCGGCAGCGTGTAGATGAAGAAGTAAAAGATGATTTTGGTGAAGATGGTAAGGGAAACCGTTACGCGACATCCTTTGAAGCTGTCATGCGTGAGAGCATGACTGTGCAAGAAATGCTTAAGCGCATGAGGCCGGAAATCTTCACTGATGCTGTTATGCTTGAGGTCCAAGAGACTGTACAGTCTCGAATAGATGCCCTTAATGACAACTCAGGTATTTATTTTGTCTTTATACTTCATTTTATGTTGAATTCATGGCATTGTTAACCTTAATTTCATGTCTACTTCCATTTGTAATTACATTATATGTTGTTGTACGTTGCCAATTATGTATTGTGATGTTCAGGTTTTTCTATCTTTTGTCATTGGTATTATACTTTATCATATAGGGTTATAACCTATAATGATCAATGCATGTTACAATAAAATGTTGTTAAATCATGGGTAATGACCAACTATATGTCAAGTTACTGTCTTTTTATATTCCCCTTATGCTTCATTTTATATGGACACTTCAAAAATTGATGACTTCAAATTCATCTAAAATCCTATATGTAACAACATTATATGTTTTATTAAAATGCCTATTATGTTTGTGATCAGGCTGTTCTCTGTTTTGTCATTGGTGATTACCTGTTTTTGGAAATTAATTATATTGATGAATGCATGATATGAATTCTTTTTTTTTCTTTTAATTTAAACGGGTAATGAACAAATAATATTCTGGAAATTACCTGTTATATTTTGATGTGAATTACATCTCCAGTGTTATTCTGGTATTTTTTTTTTACCTTAATTGACTTTATCCTAAATGACCTTATACATAGTGTCCTCAGTAAATTATGTTTTGACACACCTATTTTGTCATTTATATAATTAAACAAGTTCATCTAGAAGTGTACTTATATTGCTGAATTCTACATAACAAATATCTTTTCTATAATCATGGGTAATAACCTTTGAGTTTAGTGTTAATACATAATACAGTTTACAGTCTCATTACAGACAATTAACACAATTAAATTTGTTTTTGGTTGGGAAGATGAAGATGATGGTGATGAAGATGATGGTGATGAAGATGTAGATGAAGGTGTGGGAGGCAAATCTAAGACAGTACGGGCGCCTTCTGTTGAACCGGGTTATGATTCGGGAACGGATACCTTCTTTGATACTTAGGCTTCGTCTATGTATCTATGTATGCTATGGAGTTATATACTCTAATCCTTATGTTTTTGTTTTATCAACTGTGATATTAAGACATTTTTAGTAGATAAATATTTTGTGTTTACTATCATGTATTTTGGCCCAATGTGGCGAAACTGTAATGGTAGCATGTCACATATTTAGTATTTGTAATGTATGGTTTGTTTTAACTTTGACTTTCTACGTAGCTAATTTCTAAATTTGTTAAGGGGATTATTCTAAGTATTAAAGGGGTCTTTATTTTTACATGAATTTATTATTAAATTTTGTGAAAAAGTTAAATTTGCAAGGTTAGTTACCAAATAAAGTTAATTAACGTGTGTTAAAACTAGAAACATATCAATTGATTTCCCATTTTATGTGAACTTAGTTAGGATATGAAAATATTTCATTATATCTAAAACTATGTTAGGGCTAGTAATAATACAAGTACTGATAAAACTATGAATTTTTTAAAATTCCTATTAAATGATAAAACATGCTTTTGAATTCAAAAAAGTTTGTAATTATTAAATTTGAATTTGAATTGATGTATGTAATGATAATTTTTTTGTAAAATTGTAACTTAAATATATAAAAATAAACAAAAGATATAATATTTTTGAATTAAACAAGTCCAAAACAAGTGATTCTGCATTGCATTTTATTCAATTATATTCTAATAATTAACCACAAACATTGCCCATGAAATAACCAGTGCAAACAAAGTCATAGATGTGTATGCAATATATCTGTTCTTCTCCATGTTTGATTGACATATTTGGCTTTTCAAGTCGGATATTTGTTCCTGAAACTGTGACTTTTTAAGCTTCAATTTGGTGAGCTTCATAGTTAGAGATTCAACTTCTTTCTCGGTTGCATCCAATCTCTTTGACATCATCTCACAGACGACGCATCCACCGACACCATCATACAACCATTTGAAAAATCCACAATCAGCCTCCTGCAACTTATAAAAATTAAATAAACCCTAAATGTTACTTGGAACCCTAATGAAATATTATTATATTTACTCATATGTCATATCCAATTGTAATGAAATTACAAATGGGTTAAGAAAAAAGTACAGGATATTTTCCACAACCTCGAAATTTCCTTCCCTTATTATAGTTAGGCTTGTTTACAGTTCGAATCTTAGAGGGAACGCCACATCCACATTTCACCATGACCCCTCCAAAACTAGAAGATGAACCTCGAGAAATGGACTTTTGTGAATCCCCCCTTTTTTTTTGTGTGTGTGTGTGTGTTTTTTTTGTGTTAAGTACAAGGTTGAGAGTTGGTCAAGGATATAATTGAGCTTTTAAAAACTAACCTCCGAAAATAAAGGGCGCTCAAATTGAAAATTTTGAAAGTAATTTGAAAAATTCAACGCATAAATTAATTGAAAATGATACCGCCACTTATTGTCTATTGATGTACATGTAATAAGTTTTAACCTAACTCAATTTGAGTCATTACTGATTAGGGGATTTTTATCCACCAATCACCGTCTGACAAGTGGACCAACCAGGTTCCGCCACGTGTCCTTCACGAAGGACAACAGGAGCCTGCCACGTGTCAATCACAGATACGTCCTCTACGGACCACTTTAGACACGCCACGTGTCCACCCATGCCAAATGGGAAAACCGGCCATCAAGGCCCAATCCAGTCTAGAGGCCCGATCAGCCCTAGGTTTACCTTAAACCTAGAGAGTTGCACGCTTCTCAAGGCTATAAATACTCAATTAATCCTCATTAATCACACGATCGAATAATCAAGAAATCAAGCAGAGAAGAACAGAGTTATTAACAACCGGCTAATCTCGCTAACGACGCAGATTACCAACACTAAGCACTCTCACCTAGAGAGATCTCATTACTTTAATTTCTGTATTAATTACTCCTTAATCAGGTACTAACTTGACCGTTGGAGGCGGAGCTCTCAGGAGTCTCCGTTATTTTGCAGGTACAGGCGTCCGGTTCCAGTCTCGGAATTGTAACTCTCCCGCAGGACATCAGAAAACCCCGAAACATTTGGCGCCGTCTGTGGGGAGAGTACTTTAGAGATGGCATCCAAGTCTGTACCGACTCCAGAAGAGAGGCGTCCCCTAGACGACCCTCAAGTTCAGTCGGACCATGATACCGAAAGTGAATTTGAAGTTGAAACTCATACAGCTCCAGACGGGACCCTAAGGGCCCGACGTACCCGTCATACCGAAAGGAGGGAACGGGAGCATCTTCAAACAGGAAGCGAGCCAGCAGGCGCACCGCTTGCTCGGCAACAGCCGACTGATGGGTCTGCTCCCATCACAAGGAACGAACTCATGACCTTCATGAGGGACTTCAAGGGAGAGATTCAAGAGTTGATCAACAAAAAACCGCCTGCTTCAGTCAAAGAGCAGTCGGCCAAGAAACCTTCCACTTCACTGAAGAGGAAGCCAGTTCAAGGGCGAGAGGCGACTCCCCATCCTAAATCCAAGAAGCGGGAGCCACCTGCTCTTGATTTCACAAAACTCCGTTATCCTACGGGAAATAGGAAACCGGTTCGTCATATTCAGGCGGACGGGTCAAAGCAAACGTTCACAGATGCTCGGCTCCTGCTAGAGCAGAAGAAGAGTGACCGATTATCAGAGTCGGCTTCTACTTCAAATTTTCAGGACAGTTTGCGAAATGCCTCGATGAGGTACTCAGTCGTACCATGAGAGTCAGTCAGGCGGCACCTCCCGTCAGTCCGGCTTTCATAGTGCCCAGGCGGTACCAAACTTACCATTTGTGCCGCAACAACAGTATTTTATGCAGCCACCTCCATTTGGTGGACCTACAGCAAAAAACGTCCAACCTATGGACTGGCAGCTACGGCTGCTTAGACTTGGTGAACAGCCGTCGGCCTTCTCCAAGGAAATTACTGAAGCCGCTCAGCCGGCCAAAGTAAAAAATGTTCTAGTAGGCGCCTATGACGGCACTACTAACCCAGAAGACCATCTGATGGCATTCACCAACCTGGTGTACCTTCAAGGGTTGGATGATCCCACTTGGTGCAAGTGTTTCCCAGCGACTCTCAAGGGAATTGCACAGCAATGGTTCGGCAACCTGCCGACTGGTTGTGTAAACAGCTTCAGGACGCTTGCTTACTTATTTGCCTCCAACTTCGCAATGAACATCCCTGCAAAGAAAACGACCCTTGATTTGGGAACAATTCAGCAGGGCGAGAAGGAGGGGCTTCGTTCCTACATCAGGCGGTTCAACCTGATGAGAATACAGATTCAAGGGTTACCGGATGAGGTAGCTTATACTGACTTTTTTAGAGGTCTCAAAGACGGGTCTACCTTCAAATTTGATTTAGTTCGAAAAAGGGTGGCGACTCTTCAAGAGGCCTTGATTGAAGCAGAAGCCTATATACAGGCGACTGATCTGTGTACGATGAAACAGTCGGACGGGAAGAGGTTCGACAAAAGAGAGGGACGACAGAAACAGTCGTCCAACAAAGATGAGAAAAGAAAAGAGGTCTGGGCGGCTGATTCCTCTAAACAGCCGGCCTAGAAAAAAAAAGAATTCAAACCATACTCCCCAAAGTATGTGTTTAACAAGGATAACCAGTTTATCCTAAAAGAAATAAAGGGACGGCTCTCAATTGAGAAGCCGCTCCCCATGAAGGGTTCTGCGAGCAACCGGAACCAAGACAAAATCTGTGCTTACCATGATGACGTTGGTCATCACACCAATGACTGCATCAGTCTCATGCGGTACCTAGACCGCTTGGCTGATCAAGGTGATCTTGACACTTATGTCAAGAAATCTACGGGGAATACTTCCTCAAAAAAGCAGTCGGCCAAAAAGAATCAACAGGCCGACAGTTCCGATACAGATGATGCAGTCGTCTACACCATTGCAGGCGGCTTCTCAGGAGGCGGCCCCACTATTAGGGGCAACAAAGATAATATAAGGCGGTTAGATGTAAATTCCGTTCACCAAGAACAGCCGTCCAAATATACATTTCCTGAGATTGTCATCACTGAAGAGGATCTAGGAGGAATAAGGGGGCCGCATGACGACCCTCTCGTTATTGAATGTAAAGTGGCCAACCAGAGAGTTGGCCGAATCCTCATAGATACCGGGAGCTCCTCAGATCTCATCAGCAACAAATGTCTGTCAAAACTGAAATATCAGACGGACTGCATACATCCGGCCTCCCACCCTTTAATAGGGTTTGGAGGAGGAGTCGTCCATCCACTGGGACGAGTAGATCTACCCATTCGCCTGGGCGAAAAAGGGGAAGGACGACACATGGTAGTCCGGTTCCTAGTGGTAGAGGAACTCTCGGCCTACAACATGATTCTGGGTCGACCAACCCTGAATAATTCCAAGGCTGTTATAATCCCGTCACTTATGCTGCTTAAGTTTGAAAGGGATAATGGAACAGTCGGCTCCCTAAGGGGAGATCAGAGGATGGCCCGAGAGTGCTATCTCTCGGATGTCAAGCCCACTGTTATGGCCACTGGGTCAAGTGGAGAAAAAACAGACCTTGACAATGTCAAGGAGAGTGTGCCTGTTCAAGAAACAGGCGACAAAAAAAGAAAGGCGTCCCAAACAGAGTCCGCAAGAAAAGCAAGAAAATAGCAATCATTGGCAGAGGAGCGGCCGGATGAGTTCCGCCCTCAGCCGGCTGGTGAGCATGCGGACCTGATATTAGACGACTCCCGTCCCGACCGAACAGTCAAAGTTGGGACGACTGCTCTGAGAAACCTTGGTGACGACTTTCACAACCTGTTGAAAGAGTACAAGGACATCTTTGCATTTGAAGTCCATGAAATGCCAGGCATTAGTCCTGATCTGGCAGTACACAAACTCGCTGTGGATCCGAAAAAGAAGCCGGTACGGCAAAAGAAGCGGAACCATGGTGAAGAAAGAGGTCAGGCGGCAGCCGCCGAAGTCAAAAAATTACTTGATGCAGGGTTCATTCGGCAATGTTACTTCCCAGATTGGGTTGCAAATGTGGTGCTTGTTAAAAAGTCGAATGGCACCTGGCGAATGTGTGTAGACTACACAGACTTGAACAAGGCATGCCCCAAAGACAGTTACCCTCTGCCTAAAATTGATAACCTGGTCGACTCAACAGCCGGACATGCCTTGATGAGTTTTATGGACGCCTATTCTGGTTTTCATCAAATTCCTTTATGGAAGAAAGATCAGGAGAAGACGGCCTTCGTCACTGATCAGGGATTGTACTGTTACACGGTCATGCCGTTTGGTCTTAAGAATACCCCGGCTACCTTCCAACGAATGATAAACACAGTGTTCTTTGATCAGATTGGGAGAAACGTCGAGGCATATATTGATGATATGATTTTCAAGACTAAACTTCAGAAAGATCATCTGACGGACCTCCGAGAAACTTTCGCCACACTCAGGCGGCACCATGTCATGCTCAATCCCAAGAAATGTGTATTTGGAGTTGAGTCTGGGAAATTTCTCGGATTCCTTATCAACCAGAGAGGAATAGAGGCGAACCCTGAGAAGGTACAGGCGGTCATTGATATGCAGTCGCCTCGTACCGTCCGAGAGGTTCAGAAGTTAACAGGTTGTCTGGCGGCCTTGGGGAGATTCCTAAGCCGATCAGGCGACAAATGCCTATACTTTTTCCAGGCAATTAAGAAAAAGGCAAGGTTTGAATGGGGGCCGGATGCTGAGGCCGCCTTCCAGAAATTAAAGGTTCACTTGCATTCCTTGCCGAGGCTGGTCAGCCCTTTGCCCAAAGAAAATCTCTACATGTACCTGGCCGTCTCTGATCATGCGTTAAGCGCTGTGCTCCTTGCTGAAAGGGACGGCTGTCAACTCCCGGTCTACTTTGTCAGTCACGTACTGAAAAATGCCGAGTTGAGGTATCCCCTAGTGGAGAAATTTGGTCTTGCACTCTTCATGGCTGTTAAAAAATTGAAGCCCTACTTTCTGGCACATGCAGTCGTCGTGTATACCGACCAACCAATCAAGCGGCCCCTTACCACCATGGAGTCGTCCGGACGAATGATCAAATGGGCCATAGAAATGCAGAGTCTCGAAGTTACTTTCGAGCCTAGAAAAGCAGTGAAGGGGCAAGCCTTTGCTGACTTTATTGTAGAGATGACTCGTCCTCCTGACTCTCAAGTTCCAGACCAAGTCTGGAAGGTATATGTGGACGGAAGCTCTACTTCAAACGGTTGTGGAGCAGGCGTCGTATGTCAATCTCCACAGGGCGACAGGTTCGAGTATGCTCTACGCTTCAGTTTTCAGGCTTCAAACAATGAGGCAGAATATGAAGCTTTACTAGCCGGGATCCGCATGTGCAAGGCGGCAGGGGCAAGAAAAATAGACGCCTGTTCTGATTCACAATTGATAGTGAGTCAGTACAATGGCGAATACGAAGCAACACATCCGGCCATGATCAAGTATTTACAGGCGGTCCGACAAGCAGTCGGCTCCCTTGAGGATTTCCATCTGATCCAAGTGCCGAGATCAGAAAACAACCAGGCAGATGCACTTTCGAAATTAGCATCATCCGCCTCCTCCGATACCCCTCGAACTGTTTTTTGGGAAGTAATGGAGAAGAGAAGCATCGAGGAAAACCCTATTGGAATCCTAGACAGAAGCTCAACCTGGATGGATTCAATCAGGGCATATCTGACAAACGGTACACTGCCGGATGATCCTCAACAGGCGGCAGCACTGAAAAAACGAGCCTCCTGTTTTGAAATGATACAGGGAGAACTTCACAAGAGGGGGTACCTTCAACCCTTCTTAAAGTGTGTTACTCCTGAAAAGGGACGAGAGATACTAGATGATCTTCACTCTGGTTTATGTGCTTCCCATATAGGTGGTAGGATGCTTGCTCAAAGGGCAAGGCGGCAGGGCTACTTTTGGCCTACTTTGGAAGCAGATGCAATGGAGATGGTGAAAAAATGTGACAAGTGCCAAAGGTTTGGCAAATTAATTCACCGTCCGGCTACTGACCTCACTACCATTCATAGCCCACTACCGTTTGCTAAGTGGGGCATGGACATTCTGGGTCCATATACGCCTGCTACAGGCGGCAGAAGGTATATACTTGTTGCCGTTGACTACTTCACTAAATGGGTAGAGGCGGAGGCTGTAAAGGGAATCAAGACGAAAGATGTAATTTCATTCATTTGGAAAAACATCATCACTCGGTTCGGGGTTCCCATGTCTATGGTTTTTGATAACGGTCCCCAATTTGAGACGCCTGTTCTCAAAAGCTGGTTGGGAGACCAAGGAATTGCACATTACTTTGCATCTGTCGGCCGTCCACAAGCAAACGGCCAGGTAGAAGCCTTTAATAAAATCATCTCAGACGGTCTCAAGAAAAAAATTGAACGAGCAGGCGGCCTATGGGCGGATGAACTACCACATGTTCTCTGGGCCATTAGGACGACTGAAAAAGGGGCGACTGGAGAAACTCCATTCCTCCTAACTTATGGTGCAGAAGCTGTTCTTCCAATAGAACACTACGAGCCGACTCTTCGAGTAATGCTATATGACGAAGAGGCAAACTGGGAAGCCATGCGCCTGGCATTAGACTCACTTCCTGAAAAGAGGGGCAATGCTGTCTTGCGCCATGAGATCTATCGCCTGAGAATGACTAGATCATACAACAAAAAAGTACACAGGCGTCCACTCAAAGTAGGGGATTTTGTACTTAGAAAGATGGAAGCAGTCGGTAGGGCTAATGAGTCTGGCAAACTAACTCCCAACTGGGAAGGACCCTACCGAATCTATGAGGAAGTCAGGGACGGTACCTACCGTCTGGAAACACCAGATGGACAACCGTTGCCTCGAACTTGGAATGTAGATAACCTTAAAAAATATTTCTTCTGAAAGATGTAAAGTAAAGAGCTACTTAATAAAGTTTGCACTTACTATTCAATTTTTGTATTACGAGGGGCATGCCGTCTGTACCTTTACAGTCGGCTACTCTCCATTGAGTTTTTTAACTCAATCTTCAGAGGGGCATGCCGTCTGTTCCTTTACAGTCGGCTACTCTCCATTGAGTATTTTACTCACAATACTTAGCTAAAAAGATTAGGGCCTGGCCGACCCTGTGCCTAACAGGCGGCTACCCTTCTTTTACTTAGCACCTACGTTCACCAAGAACTTACCAAGGCCACCAGCCGAATGATCAGACCAGGCGCCAAGCCACCTGATCAAATATACAAAACTAATACGACCTGTCCCAACATCCTAGCAGGCGTCCGACGGCATCCCTCCGGATGAAATTCGTCGCAGAGAGCAGCTCCCTTTTGGGTGGAACATTGTTCTATAAACTAATTACACGGCACCTATACGACTGTCCCCAAGGGCAACCACGTAGCCGTTTTTGAGACAAGGATAACTCTATCACTAACCAAACCAGTGGTAGCAGTTGACATCTGAGTCAGATGACCGCCTGTATTACTTGGGATAAATGCAGGGGGTACCTATTGAGTTAATAGCCAACAAACATTGGCGAATCAAGGGGTCTAGCCGGCCTACGCCGCCTGGTACCTCTACTTCTCAAACAAAAGTGACGGCGACTGAGTAACTCCAAAGTTAACTCATAGTCACTCCTTCAAATTTGGTATGGAATCTAAAAAGTTTGAGTCGTCCGCCTGTTTTAAACAAACAAGGGCACTCGAACCCCTATTCCTACTGGATAACCTATTGGGTTAATAGCCAACAAACATTGGCGAATCAAGGGGTCTAGCCGGCCTCCGCCGCCTGGTACCTCTACTACTCAATCAAGATTGTGACAAAGACTAAGTAACTCCTATGTTAACTTAATAGTCACTCAAACTTAGTATGGAGCCTAAAAGGTATGAGTCGTCCACTTGTTTTTAATAAACAAAGGCTCTCAACCAATACTCTTGCTAGGTTAACAAATTACGAGTTAAAAGCCAACATTGGCAATAAAGGGAAACAACCGGTACCCGCCGCTTGCTTTCCTACTTAATTCCTTGGCGACTAGGTAATTCTATTTACTTGGTCAGACAAATTGAATAGAGTTCGAATACCGATTGAATAAATGGCCGACTAATCATCTATCCTGGAAACAGACAACCAGTCGTCCAGGGGCATAGGCGGCATACTTACTATTTGTACCTGTCTTAACGTTCGGCCATACACAACAGTCGGTCTAGTGAACAAATTAAAAATACTTAGACAAATTTGAACCAAAACAAAAATTTGATTAAAAATGAGCCGGCCATTAAAGACCAGCAGAATATTCAAAACCCCGGCCCCCTGGCCGGGTAATTACAAAGCAAACGGCACGCAGGCCGTAAAAAGAAAAAATACTTAAAGCTTAAGAAGGGGGCAGTTCAGTATCAGCAGCTGCCGCCTGGTCAGCACTCTTCTTGCTGGACTCGGCCTTAGCTGCACCCTCTTTTGATGCCTTACCCCCAAGTGGCACAAGCGCCACAACCGGCTCTTCCTCCTCCAACGCACCGTCCAACGCCTCTTCTTCAGCAGCCGCCAGGATCTGTTGATTATATATTTCCGAACACTGGCGGTACGTTCTTTCCCATGAGGCAAAGTCGGCACTGGGGAACAGTCGTTCCCAGGTCATGCGCTGGATTTGAGCGGAGTCTTCCACCATCTCCCGGACGAGCTCTTGTTTCTCTTGCTCGGCCTTATCCGAGAGCTCTTGGGTAAGACTCTTCTCTTGGTTCACCAGGCGTTCTTTTACGTTGGCCAAAGATTTCTCCATGGCTTCGTAAGAGTGCATTTTTTGGCGAAGAGGTTTCAGCTCGGCCTTAAGGTTGGTGACGGTCGCCTCCAGCTCGTTAACCTTCTTTTGGGCCGCCTCTAACTGGGCCCGAACAGCGGCGGTAGCCTGCGCCTGATAATAAAGAAGATCAATGGTCAGTACTTCATTTTGGGCAATTTGAAACATTGCCTTATCACAGCTGGAGGCGGCCATAGCTTTTGCGGCCTTTACCTCTTTGTTTTTCCGATCAATCGGCTTGCGAAGGCTGTTGACTCGGAGCAGGGCCTAATTACAAAGAAAAACAGGCGTCAGATTCCAATCAAAAAAGTTAACAGGCGTCCTGGAACTCAAAAGCTCAAAAATATGCTAAGTATACCTCAGCTAGGACCCCTGAAATTCCATCAAGGTCAAGGGTGCCGGCACCCCTGACCGCCTCCCTGTCAGATGGAGGAACTACTTTAACCATAGACTTGGCTACCTCAACCAAGTCAAGTCCCTGGGGGCCGGCTGCATTAAGCGAAAGGAAAAAACAAGTTAGACCTAGTCAAGAAGGAAGCAAGGGTGAGTTTTTACAAGTGAGGGTCCATACATCTAGGCGGCCCCGCCTGGGTTTTTGAAGAAGTGGCCGGCTGCTTCTCAGCCGCCACTGTTTTCCTGGAAGACCCAGGAGAGCTTGCAACAGTCGTCCTCCGGGCCTTGGGGTCCGGCTGTTGCGAAGAGGAAGCCCTTGGAGTGCCAGACTGAAAACAAAAAGAGTTAGTATATGCATAAGACAACTAAAAGAGGAAGAGTTTTCGAAGTTTACCAAGGGTGCCTCTTTGTTGGGGGAGTCGGCATACGACTGTTTCATGAGCGAGGCCCGCAATATGGCCGCTGCAGTCTTGGATGCCGTTATTTTACTCATGGCGTCAGCTGCAAGAAATAAACAGCAAAGTTAGTAAAAATCCCAAGAAAACAAGGCGTGAAAAAACAGAGTATTTGTTAGGCCGGCTACCTCTGGAGCACCGACTGCTGAGGCCATAGGCGGCCAAAAAGTACTCGTCATAGAGCCACTTGAAGCTCGGGACGCAGTTTAGGGGTACTTGCTCTCGTACCCCTGAAGTAGAGTTCACCCTAGTCTCTACTTTGAAGAGTCCTTTGTCTAGGATCTCTCTTTTAGCCTTTGGGGGAACAGGCGGCATGCTGCGGCCGCCTGCGAGAAGAGGCGGATCCCTATTCCACTTGTTAAAGCGTTTGTTCAGCTCCGTGTCTGAACCCTCGATAATAAGGAAGGTGTTCCGCCAATCCTTCCATTTGTTCGCCTTACCTCTCGTCATGAGGTAACCCCTATGGCTTGTTAATTGATACCAGCCAGTACCTCCCGACTTAGGGGTCCGGCTGAGATAGTTCATGTGGGCGAAAGCCTCAAAGCTTGGCTCCACCCCGTTCATTTCGCACCCGGCCACATAGCCGAGTACGTTTACCCAAGAGTTGGGGGCTAACTGCCATAACCCCAGATCATACCCATCTAAAATCCGCTGAACAGCCGGATGTAATGGGAAGCGCAGTCCAGCTTTGATGGCCGCCACATAGCAGCCAAAGCAGCCGTCACCATAGCTGGTACCAGCCGGCCAGACGACAGTGTCTTCTGGATCCGGCACGAACAGTAAAAATTCCGGGCCCATTTTGTGGTTAGCAATAAAGCTCGCCACGTTGTCTTGCATGGTTGCAATCCGGCCCCGGGGTACCCTGCAGTAGTAGGGGGCGTTTTCCTCTCTGTAAGAGGCGGACGGCTCTGCCCAATTATCCCCCTTCTCAACTGCATGAGAAAGTCTCGCCTCTTGTAGGCGGCTATGTTTTTCTTCTGAGCCTGGAGAACTGTGTCCAGAAGAGCTGGACTCAGACTCGTCCTCTGACGAGTCCGAGGAGGACGACTCCTCCCCTCTCCTAGAGGGGCCCGCCTCCTCTCCCTTAGAAGGAGCAGAAGGAAAATTAGACATGTCAACGGTAAGATGGGAAGGGAACACCTTGGCCCCTCTCTCAGAACTGTCGGCTTGACAGTCGCCTCGTTCTACATCTGGCGCCTGGTCAGATGTTTCACTAAGGAGCACCCTTTGGGAGGAGCCGTCTGAGTTTGATATCTTAGCAGTCTGTTTCGTTCTGGCCATCACGTTCTGCATAGACACAGATACAGTCGGACTTTGTATAAAGGGCAAAGATGGGTCCAGAAAAGGGCAGGCGGCACTCCTAGTCCTAGATTCAGCCGTCCCCGGTGACCGGCTGATCACTAACTTAGGTCGTGTCGTGTGCTTCCATGGTGCCATTTCAAAAAATAAAAAGAAAATTAAGAGTAAGAGAACTGAGTTACCTGAACGAGTGACGGTTGATGAAGTCCTGGAAGTTCGGGTCAGTCGGCTTGTCAGAACAGGCGGTAGGCAGAAAAAGCCCGAAATGTCAGAGCAAGTTCAGGGGTCCGAATGTTCTCGCAAAGTTCTCAAATGTGAAAATGACCGAAGTCAGCACTTCCTTTTATAGGCAAAGTGAGAAGGCGAAGGGTCGCTTCCAAATTCAAAGTTTGGGCGGGAAAATCTCTCGGCCGTTTGCAAGGTGACACCTGTAACAGGCCGTCGCCTATCACCGTGCGACACCTGTCACAGGCGACACGTGACCAGTCACGTGCCACCTGTGAGGGGCAAATGATTAGGGGATTTTTATCCACCAATCACCGTCTGACAAGTGGACCAACCAGGTTCCGCCACGTGTCCTTCACGAAGGACAACAGGAGCCTGCCACGTGTCAATCACAGATACGTCCTCTACGGACCACTTTAGACACGCCACGTGTCCACCCATGCCAAATGGGAAAACCGACCATCAAGGCCCAATCCAGTCTAGAGGCCCGATCAGCCCTAGGTTTACCTTAAACCTAGAGAGTTGCACGCTTCTCAAGGCTATAAATACTCAATTAATCCTCATTAATCACACGATCGAATAATCAAGAAATCAAGCAGAGAAGAACAGAGTTATTAACAACCGGCTAATCTCGCTAACGACGCAGATTACCAACACTAAGCACTCTCACCTAGAGAGATCTCATTACTTTAATTTCTGTATTAATTACTCCTTAATCAGGTACTAACTTGACCGTTGGAGGCGGAGCTCTCAGGAGTCTCCGTTATTTTGCAGGTACAGGCGTCCGGTTCCAGTCTCGGAATTGAAACTCTCCCGCAGGACATCAGAAAACCCCGAAACAATTACCCGTGTGTATAAAAACTATTTTTCTATAGCTAAGGTCTATGTGAATAACAATTTAGTACTTAGGCTTTGGGTCTTAAACAACATATAGTTAGCATTATGTATAAATCAAATGTGGAAAATTTATAAATGTAATGACTAAATACTTATTTACAGTTCTAAAATGGTTATGCCCATGGAATTGAATTTTCTACAGGTTAATATTTTAATTACTTATGTTGAAGATAGGTGGATGTTTTAATTACTTATGTTGAAGCATATGCTTACAGAATTAAAACCGCTAAAGTAGATGTATAAGTTACCATTTACATCAAACCTTAGCTTGTTAACATACAAAATGTGATTCGTCTACTGAAGTCCAAATTCATATTCACTATCAAATAATAATATAACAAAATATATATGAATTTAAAAGCAGTTTTTGGTAATGTCCAATGTTATGTATGGTCGTATCCAATATATTAAAGATATGTTTCATATAGGTAATGTCCAATGTGTTGTTTGTTTTGATTACAGGTACACAAAAAAAAAAAAAGAAAAAAAACAGCTTAGATTGTCTAGTGAAGACCAAAGTCATATTCACTATCAATTAATATTATAACAACATATTAATAAATTAAAAAACAGTATTAGGTAATGTCCATTGTCACGTATGATCGTAACCAAATAAATTATAGACATGTTTCATACAGGTAATGACCAATATGTATTTGTGTTACTTACGTATACACAAACAAAATTTAGATTAACATAAGCGTATTTTTTGGATCAAACAGATTTCGGAAAAAAAAATGTTATCGGTTTCTTCTTAGAATTTCATGTCGAACCCCAGATTCTTGAAAAACGTAAAAACTATTGAATTCAATTGCATCAAATCGGATATTTTGCATCAATTCAAGGATTTTGTACAATAAAAACTAATTATTCAAGGATTAAAAATCAATCCCAATTGCGTTCATTATCGAAATTCGGATAAATATAAATTTCAAGTATAGTGTTTGAATCTGGCCATGTCTTTGATTTCAACCGTTGCGCAAATGAGACTAAAGGACACATAACATTAATTAGATGTTAAATTCAACCATAGATGGAGGACATTGAATAAGAATGAAGAATACGAAGAACAATGAAGAACATATTTTTTTGATTTTTGATTTTTTAATTTAATTTAATTTTGGGATTTAATAAAATTTGATTTTTGTAAAATAATTACGAAAATATAAAATAGAATTTCCAAAAAAGAAAAATTTATTTTCAGAAAAAGAAATGAATTTTAAAAAGGAAAAAATAAAAAAGGGTTTGACCAACTATTTTAGGAGAGATAAGATTAGCCAATAAAATTTAAGAATAGTGATGGTCATATTTGAAGAATGACCACATTAGAATTTTTACTTTCTTTAGAGCCTTTTCAATCTTTTTGCTCTCTTTTCTTCGACTTCTTGAGCCTTTTCTTCCCTCATGCGAGCAATCTCTTCTTGAAGTTGCTCAACGGTTGACATTGTTGGACTAGAGTGAATTAAATAGGAACATTGCTTGAAAGGGATGGATTATTTTCTAATAGGTGGTAAATGTAGAATGTGAGCGCCTGGGTGTCTTCGTGCTCAAGCTTGATAACCATCCCTAAAGGAAGTACGAGATATTAAGAAAATAGACACTCTTGTCTTTTAAAGAAAGAAAAAGAAGAAAAGGAAAAAGAAAATACACAAAATTACATTCAAAGAGTTATCACCGCCTTTCAACAATTCATTTTTGTTAGTTTTTGACGAACAATTTTCTCCACGAAGAATCAGAGTGTATTCTAGCAGATGGCGCACGCAAGCTACGCGAGTGGCGCACACAATTTCTAAACTTGTGCTGGTTGTGATCGAGCAACTCTATGAGTTCCGAGTGTTTATTTTTTTTTCAAAAGATTTATTTATTTTTTTTTTTTTTTTGCATATAATATTTTTTTGCAATTGCCTTTTTTTAATATGTTTTTTTATATCTCTTGAATGTGACTCGAGACTACAAAGTGACAAATTCATAGTTGGGAACCTAGACTAAGACACTTGGAAAAGTAAAAACTTCTAAGAAGAGGGATCACACTAACAAGGTTCTATTTAAAGCACCAAGCTAGTACATTCATTAACCAACCCAAATTAATTCACCCATGTCAAGAGACATAAATGAGTTAATCCAAATAGGGTCTCCTTAAAATGGGTTTGTAACACCCCAATAATTCTCTTTTAAAACCTGTGAGTACCCTAAACAAAATCCAAGAGAATTACTGACATGCTATTGTAGACACCTAAAAATGTCTCCCCAAATCCAAACCCGATGATGAACAACCTTTCATTTCCATTATTGTCCAGGTTAAGTATTTAATATTTGAAGTTCTTAAGTCCATGTTCTATCCTATACATTTCATAAACCAACCCGTTTCCTAGCTCATTTCCCTAAACCATAACTTGTTTTCCTCTTTTCGTGTCCACATCGCAAAACCGAGAGAAACTGATTTTTTTGGTCTTATAATTTTTATCCAATTATTATTTGGTTGGATATTCGTTGAAATAATCTTTCCATCCATATATCATAAGCCCAGTTCCGATTTAAAACAAAGAAGATATGAGCAAAACACTAAACTCGGCCCAAAACCAACACCCTTCTACTAAAACAGCCGTATCTTAAAATTTACAAAATATTTTGACCTGATTCTAATTGAGTTAGAAATTAGACTTGATAATCTTTCCAATGATATATTATATGCCTTATTCCAAGTTATGGATCAAAAGTTATGATAACTTTTTAAATGCTCAAAAAACTGGAATTACCGCGCAGCAGCTAAAATGCCGCGACGCGGCAAATGCTGACGTATCACGGGGCATATGGCCGTGGCACGGTTCCTTTTTGTGTAATTCTGCCTTTTCTTCACATGTTTAATCCACTGTGTCACGGGAATGTTGTCGTGCCACGGGATTTTGCACCGTGTCACAGTACAATTTCCCGTGTCACGTTGCCCATTACGTGACACGGGGCTATTCTGTGTAATTTCCGCATAATTTTTCTTTACCATGACATAGTGTACTACACCGTGCCACGGTGGAAACTCCTGTGTCAGAGTACATATGTCGTGTCACGAAATCTTCTCGTGTCTTTTCCGCGTAAACCCTTCATGCGTTTTTACTCCCGTAGGTCAAATATTTCCCGCGTCACTCCAGTTTTTCCCGCGTCACTCCAGTTTCCCCCGTGTCAAAGTATTTTTTGCCATGTTGCGGCAACCTTTTTTAGGGTTTTTATCTTTGTAGGGTTCCGTGTGTTCCCTCTACTCATTTTTGCCTATATATACCCCCCTCCTTTCTATAGTTCGATGCATCAAATCATTCTTTATTTTTCTCTTTTACACCAAAAATCATTCTTTTCTCTCTCTCTCCCATATTCCAAGCCTTAAACCTATATTTCTAATTACACCATTCTTCCCTTAAGTACTCCAAGGAGGCCATACTTAACCCGAGGTTCTATCCTTAAACCAAGGCGTGAAAGGTATAAATCGTAGGAGTTTATAGGTACTATGCAGCTGAAAAACATGAATCATATTCAATCAAGTACCAATCCCAAGAATCACATGCATAAAACACAAGACACATAATCATACCTTTGACGCGTGAATTCCACGAAGCTATTCAATAGGCAAATCAGGGAGAGAATAGAGCCCCAAGCGTTGCTCCTCTACTTAGTCCACGAGATTCGAACGAGCCGTCCACCAATACTAGATTAGTCGAGTGATTGAGGAAAACCGTGATCACCACCTTTATGGACAACCGACCACCGCACGAACCACCACCACCACCACAAAACACCACCGTGCGCCGAGGAAGAGGAGAGAACCGTGAGATAGAAGACTATGAGAGGGGTTGGGTTTCGTGTTTGCTAATTAGGGTTTGATCACACTGATCAGTTAATTTTTTTACTGTACTTGCAAACCTAGGAACCTAGTCTTTTTATAATCTCATTATAATTAAACTAGGGCACAAATCCCAAAAACCACTTCTAATCCCCATATGGCCGACCACCTAGAGTGATGAGGCCCATGATGGGCCTCGTCCTCTAATGCTCAATCTAGCCCCTTTGTGTTACCTTATAGGATCCGTCCAATTGGGCTTTGGCCTATTTTACTAGTTCGAAGATCGTTAATACCTCTAGCTATGGAAAAACAACGATCCAAAAGTACGAGCTTAATTATCTCCATAATTTGATCCATTTATATATCTAGTAATTGCACACGACGAAGACATAACTCCTTCAATCTCCCACTTGTCTAAGGCAAGGGTGCAATATTAAAATTCCTTAAGTCAATATATGTGTCGATTTAATAATATGATTGCATCACATGTCGAGATCATATTAATCTACAAATCGTTTCTTGAAATCTGAGTTAGAATTACAAAACCAAATGATTACTGTGTAATGCATTTGAACGCGGCCACGTATTTTCTGAATTCTCCCTCTTCAAGCGGCCATGACACATTTCCTAATTTAATAGTTAGAATCTATCCAATGTTGTGGTAACATGACTCCCACTCAACTTCTGAATAATCGGGAAACACCCTTTATATTCTCCAGTTGCGACTAGACGTTTGATTGTACCACAGTCACAACATCCATTGAATGAAATCAATGTTCCACTCATGTTAAAGGAATCCACTAATATATACAGAAGATCTATACTAATTGAACTTCAAAGTAGGTCAATAGTTCGATCATGCATCATTTATGCATATCCAAGTGATTGACCGAGCATCACCATGCCCCTATAGCCCATGAAACTGCGCTATCCAATCAATCTTACATGCTAGTTCATTTATTGAAATCATTTATGTCCACTTTAATGATCTCAAACTAGGAACTTAAACAATATATGAATTTTGTTCACCTATGGGGTTTCAATTCACCAGGTCATCAACCTGATGAGCCCATCAATTCATAATTATTTTGGACATTTTATTTAATTTCCAAAACCATAATTAAATAAGAGAAATAATAATTTCTATTTAAACATAATTCTGCAAATTGATGCATTTCTCATGTAATATGTTTTCTCAAAACATATACAACTTAAATTACATAACTTGCTTCAATCCTAAGACTTTAATATGACTCTCATACCTTAGTCCATGGAAGGGGTTTAGTTATTTCTCACTCATAATAAAACTTTTTAGAACATGACCTTTTGCTGGTCAATGATCTCATAATTGAGGTGATATCTCATATCCTTTTGTTTGGATTTGTGATGTGAATCTAGCTCCTTTGTTTTTGGGCAAAGGTGACTTGTTAGTCACATGACATTTTAATCCGAACTTCCTCTGTAACTATCTGACTATAGTTTAATACACATATTCTGCCATTGAGTATGCAACAGTGCTCTGCTTTGAACTCTTCAACCTCACTGTCCTTATCCATCCAGACACAAATATGCATTTAGATCACCATCTAAAATCATCTTGCCTGTTTGGAAAACTTGCATTCATGTAACCTTTTGATAACTTGCTTACATTACCATTTAACACAATAGCTAGAAAAATTCCTTTTAGTGCTTCTCAAGTACTCAAGGATCTGTTCTCGGTAATTCTCCGTATGCTTATTCTGAATTTGCTTGAAACCTGCGACACATGCACAAGTCATATGCAACATCTTGCTTTGTACATTTCATGGCACATATAATGAACCTGTAGGCGTCGTTCGAAGTGCGCCTACGTTAAAGCATGTGTGAATATGCTTGGCACCCATAGGAAGTGGGAATTAACATAATACGATTAGGGACAAATAAAGAGGGAGCCGCCAACAAGTTTTTAAGGAACGTGTAAACCGTTTACGGATCATAAAAAGGCAACCACGATAAGGGACAACGATAGGCAACAACATTTGACCCGTGAAGGTTACACCCCATTCATAATCCATGAGATTACTAACTTCATATGGTTCGGAACCACGAAAGGAGGATCGGGGATGATGGTACGAAGTGAGTCATGGATTCACATTCGCCCGTATTGGCCTCTACTCGATTCTTATAGTGAAAAGTAATTCCTGCGATCTCAAAGGCATACAAACAGAGATTCAATTTGCTCCAAACAATTTATTAAGATAAATTGGTTTAATATTAATGCAACATATAATTCTATAAAATTAGTGATCACTTGATTAAATAACAAGATTAAAAAGGATCCTAAACCGGTTGTCCAAATTATCTTATTAGGCGTGATTTTCAATTACATATTCCCTTTAAACATGCAATATGGTGATCATAATAACAACAGAATAAACATTAATATTGGAAGCAATTTAACCATAATAATGTTAGTCAAATCAAATATAAAATAACCTAATCATGATGCTAGCAATATTAAAATAAAATAAGAGTAATTAAGTGATTAATTACTCACTTTTCGCATTTCCTTGAATTGCTTCATCATGAATAAACAGTTAGTAACTTCAATAAAAAATATAAATCAAATGAAAATTAAATTAAATAAATTTAGAGTTGATTTGGTCCAAACTCTCAATTATTTATACCTTTCACGCCTTGGTTAAAGTATAGAACTTCAGGTATTGTATGGACTCCTTGGAGTGCTTAAAGAAAGGAATAGTAAAAGAACGGGGAGGCTAGTGTTTTGGCTAAAGAGGGAGAAGAGAATTATTTTATGATCAATCTTGTTGATGATTGAAAAAGGGGAGATATGACCTCTATTTATAGAGAAAAAAGAAGGGTCGAAAAAACAAGATAAGATCCAAATTAAATCGGAATAAAAACTCGATAGACAACAGTTTTTTGCGGTTTTTGTTTTTATCATATCTTTTGATCCACAAATCTGAATAAGATGAATAAGATAACGTTGGAAAGATCTTGAAGTATACTTTCCAACCCAATTGGAATCAGATAAAAATGTTTTATAGAATAAAATATATGGATGAAATAGTGAGACGGTGTTAGTTTTGAATAGAGTTTGATATTTTATTCATATCTTTTCCGTTATAGCTCGGAATTGATATTATAATATATCATTGGAAAGATAATTTCAAAGGATATCCAACCATAAAAAAATTGGATAAAAAATATGAGGCACAAAAATAATATCTGTCTATCTTTGAATGTCTTTCAATTCGAATAGAATTAGGACTTTCAAAAAGAGGAGTTTTATTCAAATTCAAACTCTTTAATCTTATCTTTTCAAAAAGGATAATTAAGATATTTTAGAAACTTATAGAAGCTTCCAATTAATCCTAATTGATTTAGGAATGGGATTAAATAATTTAGATCCTCCACATGATCATTGGGTCGTAGGTAAGGTGGGCTTAGGTTCGATTTGGGCTTAGTTTTATATTTTGGTCATAACTTATTCGTTATAACTCGGATTTGGGTTTATAATATATCGTTGGAAAGCTCTTTAAAGACCCATCCAACTATTCAATCATTGAACCCAGATAATGGACCAAAATAAACTGGACCAAACATTTTTATAAAAAGGACACAAATGAATGATTTTAAAGGACACGAAATGAATTATTTTGGGTTTAAAGGCACGAAAAGAGGAAAATGAGTTATGGTTTGGGGAAATGGGCTAGGAATTGGGTTGGTTTATGAAATGGAAATATGGATTTAAGCACTCCAAGATTAAATACTCAACCCGACCAATAATGGAGGTGAAAGGTGTTTCATCATAGGGTTTGGTTTTGGGGAGACATTTTTAGGTGTCTACAGAACCTTTTGCAGAAGCATAAGGTACACTATCCATACAACTCAAATCTATTAGCTTTTGAACCACTGAGTTTTACTGAGTGTAATACCATGAAACATGGGAAGACATACTCTCTTAGAGTCTTGCTTCATGAATTCGTCAATATCTTTATCAACATAAGTCTCTCGATTTATTCGAATCATTCTTCAAGTTTCGTTCATGGATCTTAATTCCCAATGTATACTAAACATCTCCTAAGTCTCTCATATAGAAACAATCTTTCTAACCATTGCTTGATTTATTCAAGCATTGATATATCATTTAATATGAACAGTTGTCAACTACATAATAGACTAAGAAATCCAATTTCTCCCACTAAAATTCTTGTCTCTACAGGATTACCTTTTTGTTCTACTAAGGAAATCAAACTGTTTGATTGCCTAATCAAAACGAATGTTCCAACTCCCTGATGCTTACTTCAATTCATAAATGAATTTCTGAAGTATGCAAAACTTGCTAGGAATTTCTGGTTTCCAAAACTCTTAGGATGTATCATATACATACCATCCATAAAGAACTTTTCATAAAGGTGATTTTGATATCCATAACTAGAATAATCCGAATAGGCTTACCCAACTAATAGGTTTGACCCTATTTGTAAGACTATTATGGACTTAACACATCTTTACAAACATGGAGTCCATACTAGATTTCATGGATTTTAGGCCAATTCCTGAGTTGGCACTTATCCAAAGCTTGATTGTAGGGCATGGATTCTAACCGTTCTAATAAGAAAATTTTAGAATCCACCTTTTATCAGAATTTCAACAAACTGTTTTTTTTTATCCCAAGTAGCCTACGATAGGTATGAGCGACAATAGAATTATTCTCTTCAACTCTTTGAAGCCTTTCACTCTAGTGGGACGATAAAAGCCTCGCTAGTTGAATTAGCTTGCTTCGACACATGTTTTATAAATTTAGCTGATTTCATGCGCATTCATCTTTGATGTAGTGTTATCCACATCCATTTGTTGCTCGTCTCGAATCTCATCGAAATCTAACCTTACTCCCACTTGGCTTTGTAGGAAGACATTCTTTCTATAAAGACATTATCGCGAGCAACAAACACTTTGTTTCTACGCGATTGTAGGAATAATACCTCTTAGTTTCCATGAGAAAACCCATGAAGAACTATTTTCCTGATTTAGGGTGCATTATGTCATCTTTGTAAACATTTCACATTGATTTCATAACCCTTAATCCTGTTTAGAAAAGATAACTTTTGGAACATTTCCAAATCAGAACTATTATGACATCTTTTCTAATGCTTTGGTTACGTTTTTGTTTAGTATATTCGCAATTGTTGTTGTAATGTATATCCTCAAAATGATATTTGTAAATCACTAAATCTTGGATCGAACAATGGCAAGAAAAGTTTGATGCATTCTTCTTAAACATACACTTAATTGTAATTTTTTCTGGATCGTGAATTAATTCAACAATTCCCTTTAGATGATCATTCCTTTTGTGTAAAATATTTATCACAACAATCATATTGTAGTGGTAATTTGTTCATCTCAAAATGATTTTACATTTCATTTTGGAAATTTTGAACATTTCAATGTTTCCAAGCTTTTTTTCATCAAGTAATTATCGATATATTTACTCAAATCGTCAGTAAAAGCAATGAAGTAGTTAAATCCCTTTGCTAGTTTTGAACTTATTGGTTTACATACCTCATATGTATGAGTTCCAAAAGGTCATTTTAGCTTCTTTTACCCTTTCTACTAAAAGGCATCTTGGTCATCCTAACTTATCATGCATGACTTCTAATTCTCAAGTGATTCATAATCATATAAGAATAAGAGTCCATCCATAACTTTGGATGTGCAAATGGTTAATGTGACCTAATCTTACTTGTTATAAGTAAGTGTATTTTGTGATCTAAATTCAATTTTGTGATCCACTTATATCAATTAAATAAAACAAAATAAACTCATATCTAGAAAAATAAAAACAATTTATTACCTTGGTCATGGATCAACACTTGTCCAAGCCAAGTAAACCAAATTCAGTATTCAAAACAAGAAAACCGAAATATTATCTCATCAAAGCTGGAAATTTTTCTAAACTCATGATAAACTAATCAAAATTTAAAACTATGAAGCTATCTCTGGTCACTCAAATACTTTTAGTTCACCTTCAAGCTCCATTTTCTTGCTAGCTTCACTTGTTTGCAGTTCCTGCGCAACATCACTATGTTAAGCACTGCAACTTGGTATCACATACCTAAGTGAAATTTAAAATGTTTATAACATAATACTTGAGGTTGATGCTCCATTCTTATTGAGGAAGTCGAGGTATTTCTGGCAATTTCACTTCCAATGCCCCTTCTTTTTGCAGTAAAAGCATTCACTTTCACTTGCAGCCTTGGGCTTTTAAGTAGTCTTAGGCTTCTTAGGAGCCTTGGCAACTTGCTTTCCCTTGCTCTTGGCACTAGAATTTTTCCCCTTCTTCTTGAACCCCTTTCCCTTTTGAATCATAAGAACTTCCTTCTTAGGTTCCTTATGGATTTGTTTCTCAGCACTAACCAGCATTGCATGCAATTGATTCATTGTCTTTGCAGTGGCAGTCATGTTAAAATTCATGATAAACTGGTTGAAACTTTCTGGTAGTGAATGGAGAATGATATATGTTGCCAAATCATCACTATATGGGTGCCCCAGTTTCTCCATACTTTGAATTAGGTCGATCATTTTCAAAACATGATCATGAACTATGGCACCCTTCTCCATTCTACAATCCAGAATCTCACGATGGAGATCATACCTTTCAACTCTAGCTTGTTTCTTAAACAAGGCTTTGAGTTCTTGCATGATTGAATAGGCATCCTGGTCCTCAAAACGCTTTTGAAGACTAGGCTCCATGGTAGCAATCATTAAGCAAGTGATAGGTATAGCTCTGTCATGAGCTTCCTTGTGCTTCTTGATCTCTACCGCAGTTGGATTTTCTGGTAGAGATCCTCGCAATGGGGTGTCAATGACATCCTCTCTACCTTCAGATTTCAGAACAAGCCTTAGCATTCTTTCCCAGTTGGAAAAGTTATCCCCTGTCAACCTATCCTTCTCAAGGAATGGTCGAAGGTTGTAAACGTTGTTATCATTGTGATTACAGCTACCCATCTATGTCAAAATAGGGCAAAGTTTAATAATTATGTTTAATTTAAATTAAAGTACCATAAACGCATTCATTATATTAGGTAACTTTAAAACACTTTATTCAATAATTAATTGATCCCAATTGAATTTTAAGTGATTCCAAGATCCTTTATTTGTGCATTAATTGACCGGACTTTGACCCTACCATCAACCATTACATTTTCAAGGTGAGTAAACTCTTTACTGATTACAACTCTTGTAACTCTTGGTTGAATATACTACCACAAAATAGGGAATAAGTAACACACTATATACAACTGTCAAGTTGGATAGGCGATCTCTAGACATATACAAATCACCTATGTAATTTAAGTGTTTTGTAGGTTAAAACTTATAGATCACCTGTTCAACTTAATCGCTCTATATGATTTATTCCAATTTTTACTCTATATAATATAGATCGCCTCTTCCAGTTAACCGTTCTATAATAAAAAAATAAAAATAAAAAATCCCACAACCCACCTAACCCTAAAAATATGACTGAGAAAAGCCGCCCTCTCCATCTCCTTTTCTCTTTCTTTTTTTAGATCTAAATCATTTTATCGTATTCCCCCAATCTCCATTTTCCTCTCATTCTCTCTCTTCTTCCCCCATTAAAATCCTTATGCACCGTACTGTTTTACCACCACCGAGCCTCAAGCGTCCACCACCGAGCCTCAAGCGTCACTAAGCCATAATCTATCGAGCGTCCAACAACGATAGATTGTTGTTTTTTATTTCAATTCAAATTTCTGATTAAAATATTTGTTGTTTTTGTTATTACTTAGATCTGTTTTATTTTTAGTTATTTTTTGTTTCAATTCAAATTTTTGACTATAATTTATTTGTTATTTTTTGTGATTCAATTGCATTCAAATCAGTTTCAGCGAAGTGGTAATGCTCCGCTCGAATGTCGCCGTTGATCTAGTCGTATAAGCCACCGTCGTTAGGTCTGGGTCTGTTGAAATGAGGTGTTGCTACTTCAAAACAGATTGTGAAGTGTAAAGATGTATAAAGGTATGGTATATGAAATTATGAAGGGTAATCTCATTGTCTTCGAATTTAATGTTTAAATCCGTTTTTTGGTTGTTTTAAAGTGAATGATTTTTATGGGTTTTTTTCGATCTATAGTTCATGATTTAATTCTAATTCAAGTTTTTGACTTTCATTTTATAATTTTGTTTTACTTCTCAATTACGAGTAGTTTAGATCTGTTTTGGTTTTCATGTTATAAACTGATAACTTCTAATTTTCATTTTTTATCAATTGATTTTTATGTTTTATAATTTATGATTTGCATGATTTTATCAATTGATTTTCATGTCATAATTCCGATTTCCATCTCTTATCAATTGATTTTCATGTAATAATTTATGAATTTTATATTTTATCAATTGATTTATATGATATAAATGGGATTATATTCTGATTTAAAAACTTGATCTGCGGTTGTTTGGTACGGTGCAGGTTTTCTATTTTTGAGCTTGGTGGAAGCGTGGTGGCCTGAATGATTGCAATGCAATATAAGTCGGTGCTTTTCGATCTAGAGCTGTTAGCATATTGATAATTAATTAGCTATGTTAGAAACCTTGTAACATAACTTTTTTCCTCAAGGATTGAAATACTTGTATTTTAATTTTTTTTATAAATAAATTGTTATTGTTATGGTGTTTTATTTATTACGTATGAATAATAATAATTATTATTATTATTAATATTATTATTTTTTTTTTATTATTTAAAAAAGTGACGCCTATCTATGATATGCGTTCTGGTTTTATGTAGCTATAGAGCGCCTTTCCTAAGATGACAACTCTCTTTTCTTTATTGTTTATTCACTTTGTACCTTAAATATGAAGCGCCTATCTTAGATAGGCAATCTGTATTGTGTTAGATATAGAACGCCCCAAAGAGGCGTTCTGTAGACTTTATAGGGCACTCCCCTCAGAAGAACGCCTCTGAGGCATTTTATATTGCTTTTTTTAGGCGTTCTACATTCATGTTTTTGTAGTAGTGATAAGTAATCATCACATGTATAATTATTTCCCTTTGCTTCAAGGTTCTAAACTCTTTTGTTAACCTTGTTGAGCATAACCAATTAAAAGTGTAAATTTTTTTTTACCCCCACTCCCCTAAGATATAATATGACACCTAACTTTGGCATGACCCATCATAAATATCAAAGGTTTCATCGGGTTTTTAATTGGAAAAGCAATCTCAATATTACTGGAACCTAGATTTATTATGTTGTGGTTATTTAGTGAACTTTAGCGCATCATCAATCAACATAAATAAAATCTAATATGCATAATCTACTAATGCAATAATATAAAGCATGACATAGTATGACCCCTTAGTCCTAAGAAAACTAGAAATGAAAATACTCCCACTTGAATCATCATGGATCTGCATCCACCTTGCTCCTTTGGGCCTTCACTTCATGGGCTTCTTTGGACCAACACTATTTGAATAACTATTTTGTTTACTTTAAATAAAAGTTACAAAAATACTTAACGGTATGCAGACCATATTTAGATTACAAAAATACTTCACGATGCGCAGATTGTATTTAAGAATCTATGGGTCACACTAGTCTATATACAGCAACATAATATCATATATTATAAAAGTGCCATATAATAAATCACTCAATATGCTTGTCTTCTAAACTACAACATCAAATGTTCATAATAAAGTCAACGGATTTCCTAAAATATCTTATATTTTAATCATAATTAGATAATATCATATATTATTCATGATAGTTTATGAAATATCATATATTTAATTTTAGTCATGAGATAGAATCAAATCATATTTTAATCTAGAAAGATAAATCATATTTAATTTTCCATGATAATCCTAACAAATTTAGGATATTCTATCCTAATTACTAGCCAATCAAATAATTTTAAAATCAATTATATCCTAATCTAATTATGGGATAATCACATTATTTAAATCAATTATTATCCTTTTGGAATATACTCAGAATATCCTAATCAATCTTATCCAAAATTAACCACATTAATTAGGATAATTACCAATTTAACAACTCAAAATATGGATAATATCAAATATAAAACTTTTGAAGATTTGATTTTATCCTAAAATAAAAGATTTTATCCAAATAAAACCAATTTTATCTTTTAAAATAAAAGATCATATTTTCAAAATATTTTAACTTATCCAAAATAAAACTGATTTTATCCCAAAATAATTCATAATTATCTTGAAATAATTTTTTAAAACAGATTTTTTTTGTTTGAAAAACCGCAAGCCACCACCGCCGACCACCGTGGTTACGGTGGCTGGCTGCCACAACAGTAGCCACTGCCGCAAGGGAAGCAACGTGGCTGCAGCGCCAGCAGCCGTGCAACGCTTGCACGCTGCTGCCCACAGCCACCCCGACCGCCTGCCCTCCCTACCTCCCTCTCGGACTACCACCTGATCGGCAGCCGCCGTGGCTGCGCCACCCAGCCGCGGTTGCCGACCAAAATAATTTATTTTTTTGAATTTTTAATCTAATTAAAATAACACTTATCATAATTAAATTAAATTAGTCCATAAGATTAAAATTAAATCAACATTGAATCTTAAAATTAGGGTTCTTCATAAAATTAATCCCAATTTAATTATAACTTTTAAAATTACATTGATGATCATACACAAAACACTTTTATGCATAAATCAATCCAATTTAAATTATGAATTATAAAATAAATCGAATTAAATCAAAATCAAGCACAAAAATCATATTTTAAGGCTATAAATTTCGAAAAATTTGAAAATTTAGGGTAAGGGGGTTCGAAATTTTCGAACATATTAGGGCTAAAAACGATCATCTTCATGGCTATTTGAGCATAATTAAATCACATTTAATCGATTCCAAAAGTTTAATCACATTAAATATAATAATTGAACCATAATTAAATTAATTTCTCCCTCTTAATTGATTATAAAATTAACGTGGACATCAAATAATCGTATTATTATGATCTAGCGCGTTCATGCAAAAGGCGCTCTGACACCACTGTAGGAGTTTATATGTACTATGCAGCTGAAAAACATGAATCATATTCAATCAAGTACCAATCCCAAGAATCACATGCATAACACACAAGACATATAATCATACCTTTGACGCGTGAATTCCACGAAGCTATTCGACAGGCAAATTAGGGAGAGAATAGAGCGTTGCTCCTCTACTTAGTCCACGAGATTCGAACGAGCCGTACACCAATACTAGATTGATCGAGTGATTGAGGAAAACCGTGATCACCACCTTTATGGACAACTGACCACAACGAACCACCACCACCACAAAACACCACCGTGTGCCGAGGAGGAGGAGAGAACCGTGAGATAGAGGACTATGAGAGGTGTTGGGTTTCGTGTTTGATAATTAGGGTTTGATCACACTGATTAGTTAATTTTTTTTACTGTACTTGCAAACCTAGGCACCTAGTCTATTTATAATCTCATTATAATTAGACTAGGGCACGAAGCCTAAAAACCACTTCTAATCCCCATATGGTCGGCCACCTAGAGTGATGAGGCCCATGATGGGCCTCGTCCTTTAATCCTCGATCTGGCCCCTTTGTGTGACCTTATAGGATCCGTCCAATTGGGCTTTGGCCTATTTTACTAGTCCAAAGATCGTTAGTACCTCTAGGTATGGCAAAACGACGACCCAAAAGTACAAACTTAATTATCTCCATAATTTGATCCATTTATATATCTAGTAATTGCACACTACGAAGACATAACTCCTTTATAAATAACTGAGGGTTTGGACCAAATCAACTCTACATTTGTTTAATTTAATTTTCATTTGATTTATATTTTTTTATTTAAGTTACTAACAATTTATTCATGATGTAGCAATTTAAAGGAACGCGCCGAATGTGAGTAATTAATTAATTTCATTACTCTTATTTTATTTTAAAATTGCTAGTATCATGATTAGTTTGATTTATATTCGATTATACTAACGTTATTATTTTTAAATTTCTTCCAATAATAATGTTTATTCTATTATATTTTTTATGATCACCATATTGCATGTTAAGGAGAATATGTAATTGAAAATCACGTGTAATAAGATAATTTGGACGACCGGTTTAGGTTCCTTTTTAATCTTATTATTAAATCAAGTGGTCGCAATATTTTAGAATTATATGTTGCATTAATATTCAACCATTAGCATAATAATAGTTAGAGCAAATTGAATATTTTGATTGTATGCCTTTGAGATCGCAGAAATCACTTTTCACTATAAGAATCGAGTAGAGGCCAATACATGCAAATGTGACTCCATGACTCACTTCGTACTATCATCCCCGAACCTCCTTTCGTGGTACCGAACCATATGGAGTTAGTCATCTCATGGATTATGAATGGGGAGTAACCTTCACTGGTCAATCGTTGTTGCCTATCGTTGTCCCTTTATTCGTGGTTGCCTTTTATGAGCCGTGAACGGTTTACAAGTTTCTTAAAAACTTGTTGGCGGCTCCCTAATTTCCTTGTCCCTAACCGAATTATGTCGATTCCCACTTCCTATGAATGTCAAGCATATTCACACATGTTTTGACGTAGGTGCACTTCCAACGACGCCTACAACTATCTCCACGTGTTCAAATGTTAAGTCTAATTCAGAATTTAGCAACGAAAAAACTAACTCAGTTTAAAAAAAAAAAAAAAGGTTTCTAAACCAAATTAAAACCTACAACTTAAAAACCATTAAGGCACTTATTCAAAACCCAATAAAAGTGGTAAATAAAACAACCAGAGTTTAAATAAATTCAAAAGTAAGAAATAACATAAATTGTGAATGGTAACCAACACTCCACTCAAAATCCCACCACCTTGATGCAAGTTTTGAATATATAAAAACATGTGGTTAATCCGCTCCCCAATATTACAAGGGTAAAAATTGGATTATTACAAGGTCATTAAAAGGCGAAGGCCATGACCAAAAAAAGACACAAAAAATCACGCAATCAGCAATGCTAAGTACATACAAGCTACGAAATATAATAAGAAATTCCTAGCATGCTACTTATAATCAATTATCAAATACAATTTAGTTATAGACTCAACACATGACTAAACTATTTACATTACTAAGACTTTACTAATTAATAATAGATAAATCATTTCATTTTCTTCATTGGATTAAGCAATAGACAAAGTTGTCCTCCCTTGCTCAATTTGGAATATTAATAAAAGAAAAACCCCATGCCTCCTTTCGAAAACATCAATAAGCATCCAACGGCCACGGGCGTGACTTCTTGACTATAGCTAGTATCCATCAGATCTCATCTAACTCCTTAAAATTTTTAAAAGCATTTGAAAACAAGAGACTCATAGATCAGACGACCTCTAAAAAGAACACAACTAATACCTCGTGAACCTCAACCCCTGATTGTCAATACTCTAGATGTGCACAAATCCAGAGTTTATTGCTTATCCATCTTGCACTTTATGTGATTTACAAGTTTAAAATTGGTGATGACTCATATGCAAAACAATACAATCAATCAAATATCACATCATCCAAGCAATCAAAGTTTCCCATTTAATTCTCGATTTATTAGTGACAAGCAATATTTATTATTGATTCCTTTAACTGCCTCGGTGTATAAACACCTTAAGTGCATAAAGCACCCCAAAACCTTAACCTCGTCTTATAAGACTTTAATTCTTCCTTTACTCATTCTATCTCAATAATTATGAACGAGTAATAAAATAATTCATTCCACATACTTACGTACCTTTGCCTCTAAGCTCATCTTACAAATTAATGCATAAATAATACTTACAAAGTAGATTAATACACAACATTCGGAAATCACTATGAATAGCTAAACAATTAAGCCTAGTCTTCTCTATACATGACACTAAGTTCTCGATACATTCCTAAACATGCTTGTAAAGGCAAGGTTTCGTAACTTGTACGTACCTTGAGTAAACGAATTGGTATGCCACTTTGCTAACTAGAAATCACTTTCAATAAAGTCCTCTCCTAAACCAAACAATAAGATCTCAATCATTACCCAAGCAACCAAATTTACAGCAATACTAACTTACTTTAAGACCTGCAAAATCCAATTAAACAACATTTTAAAACCTTTCCTTTTTCTAAAATTAAAATCCTATATATTTTTATTTAATTTTCCTTCATAAAAACCTTAAAATACACCTAAAATGAAATTACAACAAGTTTAAAGCTTTATAAAAATCTGAAAATTTACTTAATTTATACATGAAATCTTAAATTATAGTAATCATTAAAGCTACCAAAATTATATATTAAGTTAGTAAGCTTTAAACCAAAAAATACACCAATTCAATGTTATTAGAGGTTTCAAAATAATAATTACAAAATCTGAAAATTAGTTTATAATCAAGATAATTGAATTTAAATATAATTTACGCATAATATAATTAGGTAACTTAATCAACACGTTTTAAACTCTAAAATGATGAAAATCAAGGTTTAATCCCTAATTTTCTTAACCAATTAAATCTGAAATTTTATTCCATAAACCAAACATAGTATAATTTATAAATTTGTAGTATTTTATAATTTATATACATAATCAAATCATAAAATTAATAATCAAGGAATAATTCATATAAATATTGAAGCTTTAAAGGAATTTAAACAAGAATAGAGAGAAAGATAGAAGAGAAAAGGAAATAGAGGAAATTGGCTGATTATGCGGCAGTTCAAGGCAGCAGCGAAGGTGGCCGGTTGTGGTGATCGGTAGCAGCGGCAGTTTACTGGGCAACGACAAAAAAAATTTCATGATTTTAGAAGCAGTATAAAGGCAAAGATTTTTTTTTTAAAATTTCTCCTTGTTTTGTGCATGAGATTGAGTTGTAAAAAAAGGGAAAAAAAATTAGGTGGGTAAAAAAAATAAGAAGTGGGTTTTGAGGTTTCCTAGTCCAAATATAATTAGGATGAATTGTTTAGGACCAAATATATACATTAAGGTTTATAAATATAGTGCAAAGTTGGGATTTGAGGTAACTTGGACTAGAATCTTAATTTGTATGGGTAGAATGATTATTGTCAATAGCTAGTAATTGCTAAATAACTTAAAATTAATTTATTATTTTTAAATATTTATAAAAATATATAATTATCGTAAAATAATCATATAATTAATAATAAAAATATAATTATAATAATTTCAAAATCATGGGGGATTATAGGGTTAAGCTATCCTAAACATGTTACATATAGTCATGCAACACATAAACATATGAAAGGAACCGTCAAAGCATTTAAGGTCCTTCTATGGTCAAGGCTTGGGTGTCCAAAGGTACCATATCTTAAGAAACAATGCATGAATCATTCAATCACTCAACATGTTGACCCATGGCATGGTTCTCCCAAAATTTTGTTGGCAATATGGATGGGATGATTGTTATTAATTTTGGGATAGAAGTCTAGTGTTGGCGACACGTAGTTAATGAGCCAAACCCCATGTTATGATTATGCATGCATGATGCAATGTTGCTTATTTAACTATTACTTTTGTGAAAAAAGGAAAAATATTATGCGTTCAAGTCTCACTATCTAAGTATATATTGTCGAAGTTAGCCATTCATTACAAATCATAGGTAACCTAAGTTGGAAACCTTGAACCATAACAAAAAAACTAATCTTTTAACCTCTAAGTCCCAAGGGGTGTCGCCACTGTGAGGTGGGTAGCTCGTCATTTGGGATCTCATTTCCTCTATGCCCTTGACCATGTACAAAAATAAGACTTTACACTATTTCGAGTGTGTTAGTATTTGAATTCATGATTGAGGACCTTTAATTAGAATTGAGTCTATCATTATCCTTTTTAATTTATTAGAAACCCACAGAGAGTCGCCAATGAGTTTCTAGAAAACACATATTCTTCATTCATGTCTTCCTCCTTAGTAGAGTTCAACTAATATTAGCCGAACCATAAGTTTACCCATGCCGAAATTGGGCTAATAGTACCAGAATTGAGTGCAGCCTAGTCCTAGTACAGTGCAGACTCTACTAGATCTTTCTTTTTCACAATTTTATTACCAAACAAATGCAACGCGATACCTAAAACTAAGGGCTTGTTTGGAATTGTTTTTTGTTTTCAGTTTTCAGTTTTTTTTTTTTAAAACAAAAAACCAAAAACAGGAAACAAGAAAAAGGTATTTTCACTTTTCTGTTGTTAATAAGTTTGACTAATTTGTTAAAACCAAAAACCAAAAATTAGCATGATTTTAATAAGTTTGACTAATTTTTTTATTCATTATATGACATATATCATACACTTTTAAAAACCAAAAAACTGAAAACCGCAACAATGCCAAACGAACCCTAAGTTAGTTGATTTTATTTACAAACATCAGTCACAAAAGGTTTTCATTACAACGAATAATATTAGTCTCATTTATTCCAAATTCATGTAAAGAACAATAATTAAACAAGATTTGTCTTGACATAAGTGATAGAAGAATCAATTAATTTATTGATCAATTCTAGTCTTTGTTTAGAGAAAGCATACTATGTGGAATTTATTTAATTAGAGTTTATTTAACGTGATCAAACAACACTATAGTTGATTGATTAAAAGTGATTTAGGAAAACAAAAGTAAAGTGATTAAAATATGTGCTTGGGAATTACCACTTTTTCTTGCTAGAACTTCGTTTAGAATGAAAATGGACTCTCTCTTTTTCAGGAACCTCCACAGTAAGGACAAATTAACAAAATAGGTGAGTGTTTAGGACAAGAGGGTTTGATTATTGCATAAAGTTATGAGTTAATATAGCTGACTTTCTAGCTGTTTTTCTTTGTGTTTAAAACTCGTTTTGAACCCCTGTTTATATAGAAAGGTTAAGATTAGGGTTTCAGATGTTCTGCAGCAGCAGGGGGCACACACAACTTTGAAAGTTGTGCGTGGCATCCACGTGCAAGTGGAGGATTAGCGCTGCACAAGGTAGTGTGACTTCTGTTCTTGCGCGTGATTGTATGGTAAGATTCCATTCACTATTTTTGTGAAATTTTAAATCTCGCGAGCGCAACACTCAAAGATATGCTGGTCTGCTTTGTACAACAATGAAAGTTGCGAGCAAAAACTAAGCGCGACTTCTTGAGTTGCGCGCGGATTTGCCTGCGGAAACTCAAGTTTTTTTTACCCAAACGCCCTATATCCGTCCGACATTATTTTTGATCCGTAGAATAGGCCTAATTTCTAATCGGGCTTAGTCTTATCGAGTTTCAACTCTTTTTTTTAAAAAAAAACACATTTGAGTTCATGAAAGAGCCTCGTCCATTACCAAAACCTAGTTATAAGCGATATTGTGACGCTTGTGGATTGAAAATGAAAGGGTTTCTTTTAAAACGGGTTTCAATATGCACCCTTGCTGTGCTAGCTTAATTAGAAACTCATCTAGAGATTGATGGAAAAAGGCTAACTCTCAATAAAGATAGCACGCCAAAAAAGTGTGACCTCTGCAGCTCGAATGATGCAAAAAAGAGTGATTTAATTGATTTTGGATGGTTTTATGCATCTAAGAACAAATATTATAAGTGTCACATGTCATGCATTTTGAATTTGGCTATCATCAAGAGCTCAAAATAGGTAATAACACTATAAGTGATGGTACGGCTTTAACGAAATTAGAGTTATTACCAACAGTTAAGAAGCAAAGAAGTGGTAGAGATGGGAGCAAGTATTGGAGAATTATAAAGGCTAGTGTAACGTATGTGATATCAATAGTTGTTGGAGATCCAACGACAATTATGGCTA
This sequence comes from Chenopodium quinoa, assembly GCF_001683475.1. Classification (NCBI taxonomy): domain Eukaryota; kingdom Viridiplantae; phylum Streptophyta; class Magnoliopsida; order Caryophyllales; family Amaranthaceae; genus Chenopodium; species Chenopodium quinoa. The sequence goes on along the minus strand of NW_018742412.1, from coordinate 599,375 downwards.
AGTTGGCTGTAGAGAGTGTATGTAGTGCAACTTGGAGCTTCTATTCTAAATTCCTAGCACGACTCTCTAAATACACTCTAAATACTACATACACTCTCTAAATTCCTACGTGGCTCTCTTAAAACTTGGGAAAAAAACTCCCGTGCGATGCACGATTTGTTTAAATTGTTAAAATAATTTTTTTATATGTATATATATATATATTTTTTTATTTATTTATTTATGTGCTAATATTTGTTATATATTTAGATAAAATTCCTAATATTAAAAGATAATATTTTATATTTAATTAATTTAAACTGGAAAATCTCATTCGCCAATTTTGCTTACGTGGCATTTGAATTATTTAATTATAAAAGATTTTAATAATCTCTTATTTAATTGGCTACTACTAAAATTTATAATCTTACACGGCACACTAAGAAAATTAGATCCTATGTGGCTCTCTAAAAACTTGGGAAAAAACTCCCCTTTATATATATAATAGTATCGTGTCCCGGGCGATGCCCGGGTTGTTTATTAAATTTTAAGATAAATTTTTATTCTATATATATCAAATTTTAAAATATATCATTGATATAAAATTAGTTAGGAATTGATGTGCTTTTATGACGATTAGTGGACATGTAATGCCTAATAATATTAGTGGAAATGTTCGATTTAATACATAAAAAAAAATTAAAAATTAGCAAAAAATAAATTAAATTAAATAAATGTTCAAATCTCTTTGGGTTGATTCGAACCCAAAACTTTGGGCAGGGGTTGAAAAGTTTTGACTCGTAACCTGAAGTGACTCAATCCCAGATTACTCATGACCCGACCCTAATTGACAGGTCTACATAGTTATAAAATTCTGTTAGATTGTGAACTATATTATTTTAACCGGTTAGTATATATTATAAATGTATGTTTTACTTCTTGAAGTACTTCTTTCGCTCCAAAAAATATTATGATATAAAAAAGTAAATTTATATGATAATTTTTTAGAATTATAATCTAATAATTTTTTTTGAATAAAATATAATTCAATTTGTACATCTAAAAAATTGGTATTTCATCAAAAATAAAACTTTTAACTAACAATTTTATCCTAAAATTCTATCCAAATAGAATTCTAAAATATTTTTTTATCTTCTGAATTCTAGTTTTGTGCCCGTGCGATGCCCGGGTTATTTATTGAATTTTAAGATAAATTTTTAATCTATATGTCAATTTTTAAAATATATCACTGATACAAAATTAGTTAGGAATTGATGTGTTTTTGTGACAATTTAAACTATGTAGTAGGCATGTAATTAATGACTAATAATAATAATATTGGTGAAAAATATTTCTTAACCCGTAACCTGAAATAATGACCCTATTAGAAATGACTGGTGACCAGACTCGATTGACAATGACAGCTCTACACTTAGTAATAAAATTATATTATATTATGAAGTATATATTATTCAAATTGATTAGAATATATTATAAATAATGGATGGTGCATTTTGAACTAATTCGTTCGTTCCAAAAAAATATTATGATACAAAAAATAAATTTATATGATAATTTATGAGAGTTATAATCTAATTATTTTTTGAATAAAATAATAATTCAATTTGTACCTATGAAATATTGATACTTTATCGAAAATAAAACTCTAAATTAACAATTTTATCCTAAAATTATATCCAAATTTGACTGAAAATAGAATTATAAACTAATTTTTTATCCTACAAATTGAATTTTATATAACTTTATCTTACGTGGCGCGATACTTGGCGAAAAGTTAAAACGCCAAGTGTTGCTTTCTCGTCGCCTGGATAAAAGCTTAGCTTTATATATTAGTTATATGATATTAGATTTATCTTTTTTGATAGGTAGACAAGTATTTCTTATTGCTAAATTTGTTTGTAAAGTTCATAATAAATTTGTTCATTGCTTGTACATGAGTTATACAATATATTTAATTTATTCATTATACAACTAGTTCTTTAGTGTAATTAGTAAGTGACAAGTACGTTAGTTAGTAATTTTTAGTGTTTGTGCTTATTTTTAGCGCAATTATCATCCAAGTATATTGATAGATATTGATTATCAAACATTGAAATGGGTGGTAGCTATTAGCCCAAAATTAGTATAAACTTCCTATATTTATATCGTAGTAATTTATTTTCACTATATTTAAATGAGTGGTTTTGATGGTTGTTGATAGTGTATCTAGTATATACAAGGGGTGAAAGCTTGGTTTGCGGCTTGGATTATAGACAAAACCGAATCAAATTCGAATTAATTATATTCGGTTTAAGATTCCTCAAATCAAATTAAGATTCGGTCTAATCAAAACCAAACCGAATTAACTTGGTTTTTCTAATTAGAATTCAATCCAAACCGAATTTCTTCTATTTTTTTGCAACATTCATACTCGAAACCCGAACTTCACCCAGCAGCCTGCAATCAATCAACCTATTCCTGTTAAATACATTCACTTCTAATATCCACTAACAAAATTGAAGAAATTGAGAGAGGAAAGAGAACTGGAAAAGATGTGGTCGATGAGGGTGGCCGATAATCTGATCAAAGTGTGACATAAGGGAAAAATGAGAAGATGTGGCATGAGCGGTAAGTTGTGACTTTGTGAGAGAGTGAGAAACTGATAAAGGAGGGTTGAGAATTAGGATTTTTTTTATTTTTTATTTTTTTTGTTTATATATAAAGAGGAAAAAGGGTTGAGAATTATGGTTGGGATACTTTGTAAAAGAAAATGTGCTAAGTGTAACGGGCCAAAAATTTCAGTTTAATTGAGTTTCGGTTTTTTAAACCCCAAACCGAATCCACATCATAATCCATATTTTAATTTTCCAAACAAATCCAATCTAAATTTTTTTTTAAAAAATAACAAAACTGAATTACTACTTTTTGTTTTGTTTTGATTCGGTTCAGATTTAATCCGAACTACTTTCACCCCAAAAATTAACAAAATTTTATTAATACAAACATTCTAAATACTTCAATTTTACCGGGCCAACCTGTTGTTAGGAAGTATTAATTTGGGTAATTGGATAGAGTATAGGTTGACCCACGACAGGACAAGTGTGTTTGGGTCAAAGCTACGTACCCTTTTAACCCATCTTGTTTTGGGACAAGTCAATTTCGGGTTAAGATCTGCCGAGTAAGGGTCATGTTTGGGTTGGTCGAGCCAACTTCAGGTTAGTTAATATTCTACTAGAATATATGCGTATCGAGTTTGAAATTGGTTTAGCTAGGTTGAATTTGGATAATTGGATAAGATGATGACTTCGGTTTAGTTTGGTTTCGATTGGTTATTTCCAGTTGAATTTATTAGGATAAGGTTGATTCAATATTTATTCAATTTAAATTCGAATCCTTTTTTGAGTTAGGTTTATTAGTTTGGACTGGGTTACTAAAATTCGATATTCATTTAAGGTCTTTTTTTAACCAAAGTAATCTATACTTCTATACATCAATACATCTATACATTTATTCTTTATACTTAGTTAGTATTTAAAAACACAAACCACAAGTTTTTCATATGACACATGTCATCAAAAGTCACTACTCACTCATTACCCCATATGACACATGTCACCTTGAAGAGTGTCATTTATAGCACTCATTTGATGAGTATTTAGCTTGTGTTTACCTTATTTTCATAGCTTTCTTTCAAAATAAACGTTTAATTTTATGCATTTTCTTTTTATTTCGCTATTCAATCTTGTTTTGTGTTTTAACGGTTTTTGTAGTATTTTCTCTTTTATTTGTTCTCTTTTTGTTGCTTTTCTTTTATTATAGATTTAGTTTTTATTTTATTTTATTTTCATAATTCATTTCATTTTTCTTTCCTTTATTTTATTTTATTTTATTTTGATTTCTTTTATTTTTTTCATTTTCATTTTATTTCTTTTAATTTTTTTTTATTAACTTTGAGTTTATTTTACTTCATTTTCTCCTTGGTTTTAATTGTGTTTTGTAGGTGAATAATCAAGTCAAGTTGCACATTAAGAAGGCTGCCCTCCTCGCGGGCATCACCTCGAGTGCACTATTGATAAGGATACTCGAGAGCGCAGACGAGCCACACCAACAACTCATGCAACCTCCGCAACCGCCAGTCACCAGACCTCATATTCCGTCACTTCTACAAGCAACCAGCAGCCCCCAAAACTCCCAAAATCGGCCACCTATTGCACCTCCTCCACCTCGGCAGTTCCGCCACTCATACACTTCCTTTCCTCCCCAAATTAATCAACGGCAATTACAAATCCTAGCAGCCGCACCTGACCACCACAGTTACTCCTCCAGTCACTCACCAACCACCTTCATCAACCCCCAACAACCGCCATAATCTACTACATCCCCTGTTCCAGCCATAACCACCAATTGCCTCCACTACCAGCCGCACTTCACCTCCAAACGCAACCCCTGCATCACCGAGCAGCTGCCCCTTGTAACCACCACCTTCGCACCACCTTCCAGCCGCATTAACCACCACCTATTCCGCCTCTTTCCCCGATTTCTCCATAGCAAACCACCGTACCTACAGCCCCGCAATTATCACCGTAACCAAAGGACGATGCGTGCATGAAAACCACTTGTGCGTGCGCACAAGTGGGTATAAGTTGGAGCCTCTGTTTTTGTTAAATTGCGGTGATTTAACGGCTGTGATGAACACTGTGATGGTGCGTGATTGATGGTGTGAGAAGTAGGGGATTATTTCCCAATTGAAGTGCTGCGCAAGAATTCGAAGCCACTGACTTCTAATTATTTCCATTTTGTTTTATTTTTCGATTCTTTTTAATCATTCATTTTATTTTCTTTTCATCTTTCTATTTTTCCTTTTCCTTTCCTTTTCTCTTCTTATTTTTTTTTCTTTTCCCATTTTCGTTTATTTTTTTTCTCTTTTATTTTCTTTTATACTTGTAATTATAAATACTCATTTTTGGGGTTAAAGAAAAAAAAAATGAGAATCCAATTTTAGATCTTATATTTTTAGGTTAGGTTGAGAGCTTCTCTCTCTAGATCTAGGTTAGTTTAGGAGTAGTTTTAGAAAGAGAAAGTGAAGGATTTCAATGGTTATTTGAGATATTAAAGATTCAAGATGACAATTGTATTGAAGATCTCCATTATCAATTGATGAAGATTTCTTACTCTCTCTCCTCTTTATTTGCTTTGTTCAATTACATGTTTGTTTGGTTTAATTTTGATGTTTGATTCTTAATAGTGTAATTGTTCTTGATATCTTGTTGATTCTTGATTTTTTTAGTTGTTTGTTGATATATAATGATTCTTGAGTAGTTGTTTGGCTAGGAATTGGGTGAAACTTGTATGATTGATTGATTGTGATTAATTTGGGAATTATGTTGATTAATGTTGAAATTAAAGTTATTAATGATGGTTTGCATGTGTGTAATTCGATTAGGCCTTGTGAATTATGTTAGATTGCATTGTAATTGCTAATGACACGACCAATTGATTTAGGAATTGCAATTATCGATTGGTTTGGATTTTTATTCTCTTAGTTTGTTATACATAGTGAACCCTAGCTTAACAATTAGGAGATAGCTCTTTGATTCCAATTGATAGCTCTTATCATTAGTTTTCACAACCTTTGATTGGCATGCTCTTCTCAAGTTGTTGCATTAGTCATGATTACGTGTTGATCCCCATTCCTAGTGTTTCTTTAGTTTGGTTGTTTGTTTGGTTAGTTGTTAGTGTAACCTCTTACCTTCAATTTCGATCTAGCTTAGGCGCATAATTGAGAGTGCTTGAACATTACCGTTCCTTTGGGTTCGACCCTTGACTTACTTCTATAATTGTATTTAGGTTTGTTAAGTGTTTATAAATTTAGTTTGACTTAGGGAGGATTAGATAACGACCTACATTTTCCCTACGTCAAAATGGCGCCGTTGTCGGGGAACGGTGTCTATGTTTGAGTGTTTTTGATTGCTTGAGTCTAGGTCTTTGTATATTCTTTTTTTTTTATTTAATTTTTTTTATTTTGTATAAAAAATGGCATGTTTTTCTTTTCCTCAATATGATGATGAGTCTTTTCATGTCTACTTCCATAGACTTATAGGGTCTTTGAACTTTAATTGTTGTAGTCTTTGGGAGGCTTGTGAGATTTGTTATTTTGGTTTGAATGAGAAAACTAGGAATGAAGTTGAATGCATGAATAATGGTGAATTTAGAGCATTGTCAATTGATGATGCTTGGGATTTCTATATTTGGTTTGCTAGGGATGTCTAAAATATGGGTAATCATGATTCTAATGTTGATGTGCAATGTGTTGATTCTTCTAATATTAGCTTGAATTCCCATGAATTGTCAAATAATCTCATGAGTGAACCTAGAGCAAATGATTTCAACTCTATTCCCTCTTTTTCTCATGGTGATGAGGTACATACTCAAGTTGATGCTAATGATGTGTTTCAATATTCTTTATTATTTACCATGCCTTCTTGTGATATGCTTTGTTTCCTTAATAACGAATCTCATATGCTTGATTGTGCCCCCACTCCCCAATGTGATGTATATGCTCATGATTTTCAGGTTGATTCTTCCAATCTTGGTTGTACATTTTCTTCTTTTGTTAAACCTCAACTTTCTACACCTTTTAAATCTCTTGTTGATATATTTGAGTCTCAAATTAGGTGCATTGAGCTTGATAATGATATTGTGCCTAGTAAGGAGATGATTCTTACATCTATAAGAGATCAATTAGAGATAATGAAAACGAATAAGGAGCATATTGAGGAGGAAAAGAGAAGAGGAGATAAGTTAGAAAGCCAATTGTCATCCTTGATACTTGTATGTGAAAATCCCCAATCAAATGTGTGTGCTGAGGATGATGATGATGATTTTGAGCAACCAAGAGAGTGTGAGGATCCCATTGGTGAGTATTTGAGTGATGGTGAAGGGGTTGAGAATGAAGAGAGTGTTGATTTTAATAACCTCAAACCTATTTCCCATCTTGATGAGTCTCAAGTGCATGATTGTGATTCTTCTATCCATGCGTATTTGGATTCGTTTGAGGTTATGACTGATGAGTGTCATTTATGGCACTCATAGGGTAGTCTTTTAGGATGATTTCATCTTCCTTTTTATGCTTTCTTATCTTATTTTTGGTCCTTTTTCCTTTAATTCCTTTCTTTCTTTCTTTCCTTGTGTTTTTCGTGTTTTCTTTGTGTTTTCCATTTATTTGGATCTTTTTCCCTTTTATTCCTTTTCGTTGTTTGTTCTTGTAGGTACCTAGGATTTGTCTTTGCATGGGGATCAAGATGGGCTATATTGACTAAGCAAGGAGGAAGTAATTGGCTTGGAGAGGGCTCAGAGAGGGCATGGAGAGGCCTTAGAGAGGGCATCAAGCCCTGCCAGTCTGCCGCAGGCGCGGGTACTGAAGACCGCAGGCGCGGGCTCATATGCACCAAATTGGCAGATTTCGACCAGGAACTCTCCGCACTCTGGCCGCGGGCTACCAGTGGGCGCGGGTAGTTTGGAGAGCCCGCTCCGTACCAGAGAGACCGCGACCCTCTGATCACCCTTTAGGAGCAGGGGATTCGTCACGCTTTTGCCATGGGCGCGATGCTTTTGCCGCGGGCACGGGCTAGAAGACCAGCGGGCGCGGGTGTTGCCAAGATAGCCCGCGGTGTTTTTAATGGGTTCCATACCCATTTTTCCGCGGGCACAGGGTTTATTGGAGAGGGCGCGGGAATCCCGTTTTTCTTCTTTGCCTATAAAAACACTTGTAATTCCTTTTTGAAGACAACTTTTAGATGATTTTCATTAGCTTAATTTTAGAGAGAGAAGTTAGAGAGAAGTTCTTGGTATTGGATTTGTATTTCAACATTGGATCAATTGTGCTTGGATTTCTTCATTTTCAATCATTAATGTTAATAACATTTTCTTCTTCTAGTTCATTTCTTACTTGATTGATTTAGTTTACAAGTTCCTTAAACATGAAACTAAATCAATCAAGTAAGAAATGAACTTCTTCTAGTTCATTTCTTACATGTTATCCCGTCTGACGGGAGAAGTTTCCGTGTCACGGCAAAAAAAAAAAGTCAAATATTCCCGTGACACGGGATTTTATCCCGTCTGACGAGAGACGTTCCTGTGTCACGGCAAAAAAAAAAAAAAAAAAAAGCATCAGTCAAGTCTTCCGTGTTAATTTGGTCCTCGCGTCGGTCATTTTGGTTATTTTTCACATGTCTAGCCATACGATCATACCACGAGTCTTATAACATCACTTAGTCACTCACGAGTCAAGTATAGTCCACACACTTTCTTTATGTTCTGACTCGAGTCGTGCACCAGGTCGTTTATGATCGTATATTAGGTTCATGCACCCTTTTTTTCGTCATAATAAAAAATGAGTGGAGTTTTCTCACCTGTTTTCAAATGTCTATTTTTTTCCTTCCTTTCCTATCTTTAGCAATGAGTCAAACAATTAAGTGAATTATTTTATTTCACAGTACTTGTTCAAGGAACAAAGATAGATCAATACGGTTCGAGCCATTACCGCAACAATCTCTCAGATCTAATAGGCGTTCAAAGAGAACTTTGTCATCTCCGTTACTCATCACCTTTCAATGGCCACTAAAGAAGACATTGAGAACATCAACAAATCCATTAAGGCACTGTCTTCCATGATGCAAACCCTTACCACTAGGGTCACTACCATGGAACAAAACAAGGTCACTGTTTCCACCCTTGACAAATTGAAGGAACAAATGAGTAAGATTTCTGAGGATTTCACTTATGTGGAACGGCCTCCCACTCCTTTGAATGTGAAGGACAGACTCCCTGAAAAGTTCTCCACTGCTGATATTCCAAAGTTCAAGCCTACTGACAATCCAATATTCCATTTGAAGGCGTTCTCTGCAACCATGGCTCTTAAGAGATTGGACGTAACACTCTTCCCTACGGTGTTCCCTCTCTCCTTATAACATGCTTGCCAACAATGGTTCTATTCCCTAGATGCCAAGCGTACTGCGACTTGGCAAGATGTCACCGAAAGTTTCATGAATCGTTACAAGTGTAACATTCAAATAAAACTTCTGAACGTGAACTCTCCATTCTCAAACAGAAAGAGAATGAAGGCTTCACCGCTTACCTGAACAGGTGGAGGGAAACAGCTTCACTCTTGGTAGATCCCCCCAAAGAAAGAGAGATGGTTAGCCTCTTTATTCAAAATCTGACTCATAAATATAGGGAACATCTCAAATTTCTTCCAATGAACACTTTCGAAGCTGTATACGACATCGGCATCAATATCGAGGATGAGCTAATAAAGACTGCTGGTAGTAACAATAATAACACTTGGAAAAACAAGAAGAACGACCATACTTCTTCTTCGTCTTCTAAGCACGAAAATACTACCAACAATATAAGCCAAGTTGATCTCAATGAAGTGTTAGCTCTTGATACTCCATTGCCCAAGAAGAAAAGAACTTACACTCCTTTAGGAATGACTTATGATGCGGCCTTTGATCGCCTTTACAGTTAAGGCCTGATCACACCTATTGGGCCATTTCCAGAGCCAAAACCTAAAGAAAGGAGCGCCAAATGCAATCCCAATGCCCATTTCAAGTACCATCGAGGAAGGGGCCACACTACGGAGCAATGTTGGAATTTGAAGGACGTCATTCAAGACTTGATGGATGCAAATAAACTTCCTGTCCCTCCAGGCGGCAAGAAGTAATGAATACAAGGCACATAGATCCTTCGTGCAAGATTTCATGCTTTTTTTTATTCTTTTGTTTCAACCCTCTCCCCCAATAAGTCTAGCATAGGTTCCCGTTATCCATGTGTCTATGTGTCACATTTCTTACCTTCTTCATAAATGAGCATCTCTTTCTTACATTCGATCATGTGATTAGCAAAGAAAAAAAAAATTGCCGAACTAAACACAAGGTACACCAATGATTTAAGGCACCTTTGCAACCCTGTCATTCCCCATTAACCACTCAATCACATATCCAGTTCTTCATCAACCACTTTGAGCCTCGTCTAACGTTTGGCCTTCATTTCTTCAACCCACATTCACTCAAACCTAGGATTTGAAGATGTGTAATTGTATAACATTCAAAATGCAAGTAAAAAAAAAGTAGCAAAACAAAAATAAAACAATGTCTAAAGGCAAGTGTTCCAATGTCTTTGATATGAACACGTCTCAAATTTTGCTCTCATCGAGTGCTCGGTACCGTGCCTGAGAAACATGAATGCTAAGTGAGTGATGGACCGCATGATCTGAGATTGCCTACATTTATTCAAAAGAATGAAAAAAAAGTTCAAAGGAAAAAAAATGTGTTGAAAATAAACTTGAAAAATTCAAAATTTTCAGATTCACAATTACACATCTTGGGGGCTTCTCTCGGGTCTTGAGCCTTTTATCTCTTTCTTCCTTAAACCATCAACTTAACCACATTACAACCCTTGAAAGACCTCTTTGAGGTGTACATACATTTGTGCAAAGTTCGGTTAGAGCTACGTTCGGCCTGATTCCTTACGGATACGTAGGCAACCTCACATCGAGGTGCGACCATATTCATATTCATATCCATGCATGATCGGTTCAAAGAATATCCAATACTTATCCCTACCCATTTAGAGCTAAACTTGGGGGCTTGAACCCAAATCACATTAGCTTACCCAGCCTGAAGAGTCATCATCTTTAACTCTTCTCACATCTCTTTCCATCGCCATAACCCTTGCAGCCAGCCTTAGTATCACATTCACACACTTCACTCACACATCCATATCCATATCAATCATCCTTCCCTTTAAGAGCCCTTTATCATGAAATCTTGTTTCAACACTGCGCATGCTTCATCATATTTAAAGATAACATTCAGTAGAAGAAACATTGCATACTTGCTTAGCTTCCTGACCTGAGCAATGTTCATTGTTTCGCATAATGTGCTAAGAAACATTTATATATCAATGATTTTTAATCATACAAAGCATATCGTGCTTAGCTCCTTGACCTAAGCAACGTTCATTATGCAATAATCACTATACGTGCTTAGCTTCCAGACCTAAGTGATGTTCAAAATCGCTTCTTTACACCATATATGATGCTTATCTCCATGACTTAAGTTCATTCATCTATCGTGTCACATGATGTAATTGTCCTTAGCCTCCTGGCCTAAGAGCTTGCATCATGCATACATTATTTTCAGGACAAGCAATTCAATCCATACGATTCATTTCGTCTTGCTCAAGGAGGAAGTTCAAAACTTCTCTCCCTTTTCATTATTTTATTTTGGGGAAGTTCAAAAAACTTTTTCCAAGTTTTCATCGAAGGAAGTTCAAAAATAAAAGTTCAGTTTTCACATCTTTCTTTTTAGGGAGAAAGTCGGTACCCTCCACTCATGACAAAAATTGACGGAAAATTTTTGCTTTTGCATCTTCGTTTGCTTGTGTCTGCACACACACATATACAAACACACACACACTCACAAGTCATACACATGTCATGTCACATCAAGTCAAACTTGGTCAAGTTAGTGGTCAAGTCAATCACAGTATATACGAGTCCATTGGCAAATTTATTTTTGCAGGTCTTATCTACAGCCCACGTCCGGGGACAAGCGGACCATCTACAGCCCACGTCCGGGGACAAGCGGACCACCATCATTTCATGACGCAAGGTTCTCGATACACAGAGACTTGCAATCTCATCATCTTTCGACTTTCCTCAAGCATGGAAAGTATTATCCGGTGGATTTTTCTTCAAGTATAGAAAACCGCCAAGTCGGCTTTCCTCAAGCATGGAAGGCATTATCGGTGGAATTCTTCAAGCATAGAATGACACCATATTCATCAGTCGGCTTTCCTCAGGCTTGGAAAGCGTTATCGGTGGATTTTTCTTCAAGTATAGAAAACCGCCAAGTCGGCTTTCCTCAGGCTTGGAAAGCGTTATCGGTGGATTTTTCTTCAAGTATAGAAAACCGCCAAGTCGGCTTTCCTTAAGCTTGGAAAGCGTTATCGGTGGATTTTTCTTCAAGTATAGAAAACCGCCAAGTCGGCTTTCCTCAAGGTTGGAAAGCATTATCGGTGGATTTTTCTTCTAGTATAGAAAACCGCCAAAATCTTTTGTCGGCTTTCCTCAAGCATGGAAAGCATTATTGATGAAATTCTTCAAGCATAGAATGACACCAAATTCGTTCATGGACTTTCCTCAGGCATGGAAAGTATTATCCGGTAGCTTTCTTCAGGCTTAGAAAGCTACCAAACTCTTCAGTCGGCTTTCCTCAAGCATGGAAAGCATTTCAACAAACGTCATCGGGTGGATTCCTTCAAGCTTAGGAAGCTGCCAAATTCGTTTGTCACCGACACACTGGTGCCAGATACGTATTCTATCCCGTTACTCTTTTATCTGTGGAATTAACATTTTTCTGCAGGTATCGGCGTATATAGAATGATTTAGGATCGTAGAACGTCTTAAATCATTCTCCATCCGTATCGGATACTTTGACTATCGTTTTCGAAACTGACGTTTCTGCAAACTCAGTCAAAGTGGGGGCTTCTGTAGACACCTAAAAATGTCTCCTCAAAACCAAACCCGATGATAAATAACCTTTCACCGCCACTATTGGTCGGGTTTAATATTTAATCCCGAGAGTGCTTAAAAAATTGTATTTTACTAAATTCATACTTTTGAAAGGTCCATGGATTAGTCTTGATGTTTGGTAAAAGCATAGTTTTTATTTTAGCCCGAACTTTTTAATTAATTTTTAGCCCAAACCTTTTTTATTTTATTGTTTTATTATTTATTTTTGGCCCAAACATTTTATTTATTTTTATTTTATTATTTTCTTATTTTAGCCCGAATAATAAAAGTCAGAAAAAGGCCCGAAATTATCAACCGGCACTTAAAAAGCCGAAAGAAATTAGGGTTAAAAATGAATTTAGACGGAAAAATGGACTAGAAGTGACCGTGTCACGGTACAGTCTGACCATGTCACGGGAACCCTTCCCGTCTGACGGTGGGACTTCCCGTGACACGGGAGGTCTGCCGTGACACGGGATGTTTCGTGTCCTTTCCGCGTAAACCCTTAACGCGTTTTTCATTCCGTTTTCTGAAAATTTCCCGCGTCACTCCAAAGCTGTACCGTGTCACGGGAAAGTGTACCGTCTGACGGTACAGTCTGACCGTGTCACGGGATACTTTTTTAGGGTTTTTATTATTTTAGGGTTCCGTGTGCCCCCTCAGGACATTTCCCTATAAATACCCCCTCATTTCTGATGTACGGGGCAACCAGAATTTTATGATTCTTATTTTCTCTCTTCTATGCTATTAACCTAAACACTAGCCTACCCCTTTTTACTTCAAAATTCCTTCTTCAAGCACTCAAAGGAGTCCAAATTTTACTCGAGGTTCTGTCCTTTAGCCAAAGCATGAAAGGTAGAATCGTTTGAGGGTTTGGCCCCAAAATCAACCTTATTTTATTTAATTTAATTTAGTTATTGTTTTATTATTTCCTTGAAGTTACTAACTCGTTTATTATTTTGTAGTTGCAAACAAACAGATTCAAAGTAAGGATCATGCTCTTTTATTATTATTATTAATTTTCTAATAATTTTATTTTGTTGGAATCCTAATTAAATTGGTTTTAATATTAATGTTTATTCTATTATTTTTATGATCACCATATTGCATGTTTAAAGGGAATATGTAATTGAAAATCACGACTAATAAGATAATTTGGACAACCGGTTTAGGATCCCTTTTAATCTTATTATTAATTGAAGTGATTACCAAATTTTTAATTATGTGTGCATTAATTTTAAACCAATTTAGCTAAATAATAGTTTGGAGCGAATTGAATTATTGTTTGTATGCCTTTGAGATCACAGGAAAGCTTTTCACTATAAGAATCGAGTAGAGGCCAATACGGGAGAATGTGACTCCATGACTCACTTCGTACCATCATCCCCGATCCTCCTTTCGTGGTTCCGAACCATATGGAGTTAGTAATCTCATGGATTATGAATGGGGTGTAACCTTCACGGGTCAATCGTTGTTGCCTTCGTTGTCCCTTATCGTGGTTGCCTTTTATGATCCGTGAACGGTTTACAAGTTCCTTAAAAACTTGTTGGCGGCTCCCTACTTTATTTGTCCCTAATCGTATTATGTCAATTCCCACTTCCTATGAGTGCCAAGCATATTCACACATGCTTTTAACGTAGGCGCACTTCGAGCGACGCCTACACTAGTCGATCCTTTGAATTTAGTTCTCAAGCGAAGAAGGATTTGAAGAAGAACTAGGCATGGAAGATCAACCAAGAGTTGCTTTGAAAGAATTTGGAATTCTAGGTGCGTACAAGTTTGATAGTGGAATTGATCCACCTACAACACTGGCGAATGACTTCGAAATTAGGCCGGCTATGATCGCTTTGATCGAAAGGAGACAATATAGCGAAGCTAAGAATGAGAGTCTGTTGAACTATCTCAAGGAGTTCGAAAAGTATTGCAACACTATCAAGGTGCACGGAGTTTCTCAAGAATTCATCCGGCTAAAGTTGTTTCCATTTTCTCAAGAATTCATCCGGCTAAAGCCAAATTCCCTTCGAACATGGGACGAAGTCACCAAGGAATTCTTGTCCCGATTCTACCCACAAAAGAAAACGGCGGAGGCTAGAGCTTTGATTCAAGGGTTCAAGCAAAGACCTAATGAAAGCCTCTACAAAGCATGAGAGAGGTATAAAGATTACCAAAGGGAATGTCCCCACCACGGAATTCCAACCTATCAAGTCATTCAAATTTTCTATGGTGGCCTAAGTCCTCAAGGAAAATCATGCCTTGACGGGGGTGCCGGAGGTCCCATAATGAATCGGACGGAAGAGGAAGTGGTGGACATTATAGAGGACGTGGTTAAGTACTATACAGATTGGCAAGATGGTGAGAGGGATTCAACTAGCAAGAGTGGCTCTTCGGTGTACTCTATAGACCATCTAAATGCGATCAACAACTTATCCTCACAAATGACAAACTTGGGGAAAGAAATGACCGCGATCAAGGCCAATTTGGAAGGCTCCTCTTCTTCTCAAACTTCGAATTCTCCCTCCCAATTTAAGGGGAGCGGTACCTTTTCTAACTCTCAACCCCCTCCCTCTTCAAATAATATGCCTAGTGGTTGCTTGTTTTGTGATGCATGTGGATCTTATGATCATGACTCTTGTAATTGCCCTCATGCTTCTCCGGAATGTGGTGATGATTTTGATAATAGTGAGAGTGAATATGTGAATTATGTGTCAAATAATAATGTGCAAAGGTTTGATAATCAAAGAGGTCAATGGAATAAGAATTACCAAAACCAAGGTAATTTTGACAACTATAATCAAGGTGGTGGTTATAGGAACCAAGGGAACCAAAGTTCTCATGGCAACTATAACAATCAAGGTTATAGTAGTCAAAATCAAAACCAAAATTAGTGTAATAAAAACCAAAGTTATGGAAATCATAACCAAGGTAGTGGAAACCATAATCAAGGTTATGGTCAAAATCAAAATAGGGGAAATTGGAACAATTAAGGTAGGGGCAATTTTCAAAATAATTCTCAAAGAGGTTCCCCACCCGGATTTGTTCCAAAGACTCAAGGTGAAAATTCCTATTCACAATCTTCTTTTTCTAGGACCAATTTGGAGGAAATAATTGAAAATCAAACCAAGTTGTTGAACACATATATGGCTGTTAGTGACAAGAAGTTCAATGAAATGATGACCCACAACAAAATGCTTGAAAACCAAATTTCTCAACTTGCAAGTGCTTTGAAAGACCAAGCAAGCCCTTCTTCTTTACCTTCCCAAGGCCTAGATCCCAAGAAATCCGTGAATTCTATTGTTACAAGGAGTGGAAAGGTTCTTGAGGAGAGATTGCCTAGAAGAAGTGAAAACAAGGAAGTCCCCAAGGAATTTTTGGTTAAGAATGAGGGAAGTAGAGCATCTTTAGATGAGGTTGTGGTTGAGACACCAAGAGAGGTGAGAGTAGAGAAAGAGATTATGAAACCCAAGCTCCCTTATCCCCAAAAATTCATGAGACACAAATTGGATGAGCAATTTGGGAGATTTATTGATATGCTCAAACAACTTCACCTTTATCTACCTTTAACCAATTTGATCAACTAAATGCCTAATTATTCCAAATTCCTCAAAGACATTTTGAGTGGAAAGAAGACTTGTGATGTTGTGGAGACAATCAATTTGACTGAAAATTGTAGTGCGATCATCATGAACAAAATGCCACCCAAGTTGAAATACCCCGGAAACTTTTCCATCCCTTGTGCTATTAACAAGATGCAATTTGATAATGCCTTATGTGACTTAGGAGCTAGTGTAAGCTTAATGCCATATTCGGTTTATCAAAGACTTGATCTAGGAGAACTCTTACCTTCTAACATTACCTTGCAACTAGCCGATAGGTCAATCAAGTTTCCAAAAGGTAAAGTGGAAGATGTTCCATTAAGGGTTGGGAAGTTTGTGTTCCCGGTGGATTTTGTTGTTTTAGAAATGGATGAAGATGCTACCATTACAATCATTCTAGGTAGACCCTTTTTTGCTACCTCGGGTGCTATGATAGATGTAATGTGTGCAAAGATTTCCCTTAAGGTAGGAGATGAGGTCATAGAATTCGATTTGAATGAAAGCATGAAATATCCAAGTTCTTCTCTTGAAAATTGCATGATGATTGACTCTCTTGATCATGTTGTGTCTTCCATGGATGAGCACTTTCTCACCTCTAACGATGCTCTTGAGAATGTTTTGTTGAACAAAGACAAGCTAGGTGTACCATGCAACGATGTAGCATTGTATGAGGAATTGCTTGATGGAAGCATGGAGGAAGTTGATGAACAATTGTTCTTGAAGATCTCAAGCCATGAAGCTTTGCAAGCGACCGCAACAAAAAAAGGTAAAGGTGTGCCTATGGTAGATCTCAAACCTCTACTATCACACCTTAGGTATGAATTCTTAGGCCCAAATTCCACTTACCCCGTAATTGTTAGTGCATCCTTGAGCGAGAGCAAAGCTCAAGAATTATGTTGTGTCTTGAGAAAGCACCAAGGTGCTTTGGGCTATACTATCGATGATATTAAAGGTATAAGCCCCGCTTTGTGTACGCACCACATAACGCTTGAGGAAGGCACCCTTCCTTCTATGGAACGACAAAGAAATCTACACCCTCAAATGGGAGAGGTAGTGAAAAAGAGATCACCAAGCTCTTTGATACGGGAATCATATTCCCCATCTCAAGCTCTAGGTGGGTTTCTCCCGTTCATGTCGTTCCTAAGAAGGGGGGGTATGACTGTAGTCAAGAATGAGAGTGGTGAGCTCATTCCAACTAGGACAGTCACCGGTTGGAGGATGTGTATAGACTTTAGACGTCTAAATACATCCACCAAAAAGGATCACTTTCCCCTTCCATTCATTGATCAAATGTTAGAGAGACTAACAAGGCACAAGTTCTATTTCTTCCTTGATGGCTATTCGGGATTTTTCCAAATTCCAATCCACCCCGAATATCAAGAGAAGACAACATTTACATGCTCCTATGGGACCTTTGCTTATAGGAGAATGCCCTTTGCCCTTTGTAATGCCCCCGTAACTTTTCAAAGGTGCATGATGAGTATTTTTGGAGACATGTTGGAGGAAGAAATGGAGGTATTTATGGATGATTTCTCCGTAGGTGGGGTTTCATTTGAAGAGTGCCTAGTTAATCTTGAGAAATGTTTGGCTCGGTGTGTAAAGGTTAATCTTGTCTTGAATTGGGAGAAATTCCATTTCATGGTGGAGGAAGGGATAGTGCTTGGGCATAAGATCTCTCATAAAGGAATAGAGGTGGATAAGGCCAAAATTGAGGTTATTGAGAAGATTCCACCTCCGGTGAATGTCAAGGGAGTGAGATCATTTTTGGGTCTTGCGGGATTCTATAGAAGATTCATCAAGGATTTCTCACTCATTTCCAAGCCCCTTAATGATCTTCTTCAAAAAGATGTTGAGTTCGTTTTTAATGATAAATGCTTGGAAGAATTTAATAGATTCAAGAAGGTCCTAATCTCTACCCCCATTGTTCAAGACCCAAGATGGGATTTACCCTTTGAATTGATGTGTGATGCTAGTGATTGGGCAATTGGAGGTGTTTTGGGATAACGTGTGGACAAGAAGCTTTATGTGATTTACTATATGTCCAAGACACTAAATGGGGCCCAAAATAATTACACAACAACGGAAAAAGAATTCTTGGCCATTGTTCACTCTTTTGAGAAATTCCGGTGTTATTTGTTGGGTTCCAAGACCATTGTCTTCACGGATCATGCTGCTCTCAAGTATCTCTTTGCCAAGAAAGAGTCCAAGCCAAGGTTGATTCGTTGCGTGCTTGAATTACAAACTTTTGAAATAGAGATTAGGGATAAGAAGTGTGCGAAAAATGTTGTGGCGGACCATCTTTCTCGCCTTAAGGGTGATCAAATTCATGATGATGGTCTACCAATTGAAGATAGAATGCTTGATGATGTCTTGTATGCCATTAAGGTTAAGGATCTCCCATGGTATGCCGACTTGGTGAACTTTCTAGAATGTGGGGAGTTTCCACCTTCTTTCTCCAAGAACCAAAAGAAGAAGCTCAAGAGGGAGGCAAGAAATTACTTGTGGGATGAACCAATCTTGTATAAACGAGGGGTGGATGGCTTGCTTCGGCGTTGTGTCCCGAATGAAGAGGTTCCAAGTGTTCTAAAGATGTGCCATTCGGGCGTTTCCAAAATCGCCACTAAGGTTCTTCAATGTGGTTTGTGGTGGCCGCATCTCTTCAAAGATTCATGGGGCTTTGTAAATTCATGCGACCGATGTCAAAGGGTTGAGAATATCTCCAAGAGGAATGAGATGCCTCAACAGCCTATTCTTGAGTTAGAGGTGTTTGATGTTTGGGGGATTGACTTCATGGGACCATTCCCATCTTCATATGGAAAACAATTCATACTTGTGGCTGTGAACTATGTTTCTAAATGGGTTGAGGCCATTGCCTCTCCTAATAATGACCACAAAGTAGTGTTGAAGTTGTTCAACAAAATCATCTTCCCAAGGTTTGGCGTGCCTAAGGCTGTCATAAGCGATAACGGATCTCATTTTTTTTCACAACGCCTTCCGAAAGATGTTGAGCAAACATGGAGTGCATCAACGGTTCGGCCTTCCATATCATCCTCAATCGAGTGGCCAAGTCGAGGTCTCCAATCGTCAAATAAAGCTCACTCTTGAGAAGACGGTTGCAAGGAATAGAAAGGATTGGTTGGACAAGTTAGATGATGCTCTTTTGGCTTATAGGACGGCTTTCAAGACGCCCATTGGTACCACTCCATATCGCCTTGTCTATAGCAAGTCTTTCCATCTCCCGGTGGAGCTTGAACACCGTGCTTTATGGGCAATAAAAAAGATAAACTTTGATTTAGAAAGTGCGGGAGAGAAAAGTGGTTGGATCTTCATGAGCTAGATGAGCTTAGACTTGATGCTTATGACTGTGCTAGCACCTACAAAGCTCGTTCCAAAGAAGCTCATGATAAGCTTATTGAGAAAAAGGAGTTTTGTGTGGGTGATAAAGTCCTCCTCTACCACTCAAGAATGAAGTTATTTCCCAGAAAGCTCATGTCAAAATGGAGTGGTCCTTTCTTGGTGAAATATGTTTTTGCTAATGGCACCGTGGAGATTTCTCCTTTGGATTCCTCATCTTCTTTCAAGGTTAACGGTCATCGGCTTAAGAAATATTTTGATGGAGTGTTCGTTGGTCTTATTCATAAAATGATTCTTTTCAAACTACCTTGAGTGGGGTGGTAAACGTCGAGCTAACGACGTTAAACAAAAGCGCTTACGGGAGGCAACCCGGATTCTCACCTTTACTCTCTTTTCCTTCCTTTCTTTTATTTTTGGTTCTTTTGTTGATTTTTGCTCTTACCCTTCCTTGTGTTTTTGGTTTGTTTTGTAGGATGCCTTCATTCATCATATATGGACTAAATGTGTTTAATGAGGGTGATAAGAGGTTTTAAAGTGCAGGGGAGAGGGCACCTCGCGAGCTTGGAGAGGCCTCGGGTGCCCTTACTTTCAAAAAATGGAAATCGGATCAGTGGCTCACTGCGATTGCCCCTCGGGCGCGGAAATATTGGAGCGGGCGCGGGAAAATTAGAGAGGGCGCGGCCCCTGGTCAGGTATGAAATTTACGGATTTTCCAGAAACTATCCGCGGTCTCCCCACGGGTGCGACAATGTTGGAGCGGGCGCGGCTTTGTCGAGAGAGGGCGCGGGCATCTGGGTTTTTTTATACCCGGTTCCTCTCTCTTTCTCTCTCCTCTCTTATTTTCCCTTTCACTCTTAATTTTCCCCATTCTCTCTCTTCCTCCTCTCAAATCCTAACCCATAAATCATCTTTTTCACTCAATTTTACTCAAATTCACCCTTGTTTTCTCTTAAATTTCCATCCCAACTTCCTTCATACTCCATTTTCATCAAGTTTTCTCTTCTTTCTCGTGGTTTTCTTCGGGAATTTCGAGTCTAATCGGTTTTGTGCTTGCTTTGAGTCTTCAATCTTGGTATACTTCTCACCTTTGTTTTATTTTTGTCAATTTCAATTGATTTTTATGCATTGGTTGTGAGTGGCCTTGATTAAGCTTGAGTATGATATTTTTGGTTGTATGTATGGTGGTTTTGGAATTATTTTGGGTTTTTTTTGTGATAGATTGTTAATATTGTTGGTTGTTGTTGGATTTTTGGTTGTTTGTTGCTTGTAACGGGTACTTTGTAGTTTGTGGTGGTTTTGGGTGGTCTTGTGAACGGAGGTTTGTTCACTTTGGTGGTAGCGTTGAATTTGGGTGTTTTTTTTTGTGATTCATTGTGTTGGTTGAGCTTGAATTTATGGATTTGTTGAGGAGAGGTAAGAGTAGCAAGAGAAGTTCAAACCAATCCCCCGGCCAATCCTCTCGTGGCCAACCTTCAAACACCGAACCCCCTCAAAACCAAACTACTCAAGATAATGCCCCACCTCCTCCTTTACCCGCTCTCAAATTTCATATCCGGGCTAAACACGCCCCTATCTATAATAAAATGAAATCCCGGAAATTTAGACCGACCCGCAACTATTTTCCCGAGGATATGGATAAATTGGGTGTTGATGCCAATCTTAACATTTTTCTCCGTAATCTTGGTTTGGATGAGTTTGTAAAGTCATCCCCCCGAACTTATTTGGAACCATGCATTGAATTTTTCTCCACCTTTGAGTTTAATATGACGGGGGATACCGACTATATCATCTTTTTTCAACTTTTCAATTCCAAGCATACCATGAACCTTACGGAATTCAACAAAGCCCTTGGCTTCAACCCGAATACCGAAATCTTTGAGCCCTTGGTTGCCCTTCACAAGACTGATTACAATGAGGTTACTTGGTGGAGAGCCATATCTAGGAAGAAGGCGTTTGACTATAAGGAATCGCTTGCTAGCGAGATCATTCACCCGGCTCTTCGTATTCTCCATCGGATTCTTGGTTATATACAGTGTTTAGTAAGCAAGATCTTGGGAAGCTTTCGAGGGAGGAGATCTTGGTGCTTTGGATGGCTACAAGGCCGGATTTGGGGCCAAGGTTGAATTTTGGGTATCTTTTCATGAATTGTTGTAAATTGATCATCAATGGGAAGAAGACGGGTGAGATTCATTGTGGTGGTATGATTACTAGATTGGTGCATTATTTCAAGCATAAGCGTTTCTTGAGGTCTTGCACTCTGATTGGAAAGAGTGAAGACATGTATTTAGATATGAAGCAACTTAACACCTTGCGCTTCATTTCTAAGACTAAGGGAAACGATGGGTACTCTTGGCTAGTGCATAATGTGCACCATTGTTTGCTCCCAAACCCGGCTGCCACCTCAATCGCTCGAGAGGCTAGGATTGTTTGGAGGATTCCCAAGGATAATGGGAGGGTTGAGAATGTTATGGAGGAGGATGTTGGTGATGAGGACGATGATGATGATCATGGGCATGATGGTGAAGGTGAAGAAGGAGAAGGTGGTGATGAAGAAGATGAAGACAAAGAAGAAGAGCAACAACAACAACAACAATGGCAATTTTAACATGAACAACAACAACAACCGCAACAAAGAAGAAGAAGAAGAAGAAAACAACATCAACAACAAGACAAACGAGGAGATGCATATCTCCGTGAGATGGAGGCTATGCGTGAGCATATGGAGCGCATGCAATTGAGCATGCAAGGTATTTATTCAAACCATCAAGCTTTGTCTTTTCAAACTAGCGCCCTATATGACGCTAGTGTGCGTAGGGGGGAGGTCACTCCTCCGGTGAACTACCCATATGTGCCGCCCTAACAAGGGCCGGTGCCATCTTGGGGTGGTGACAACCTCCCTACGTACCCATATTGGCCTGGGGTTGCGCACCCCGATGAGCCAAGGCGTGACTTCCCAGATGAGTCCGGTCATTATGACTGTCGGGTCTTGGGGGGGTATGATTATCGGGGTGACCCCAACTACTACTATGTTCACCCCACTCACCCGAGCTCTGTATGCAACCAGAGCCTTTTGGCCAATTGTCCACATCTCAACTTGACCTTTTTAAGGGTCGCTATGGGTTCCCTCCCGGTTATACCGGAGGTTTGGATGTGGATGATGGTGGTGCCGGCCCAAGTGGCCAATAGTTTCCCCTTTGGTTGTTTGATTCCCTTTTTGTTTCCTCCCTTTTAGCTTTGCATATTTTTACGCATCGCGGTCGATGCCCTTATTTTGTGCGGGGGGGAATTAGGATGTTTTAGGGTAGGCTTTTGGGGAGGCACCTTGGACTCTTGGGGATATGTTTGAAAGGGCTTTAATGGATTTCTCTTGCTTCACTCTTGGTAGTCTCGTTGGTATGTTGTCTTGGTTTTTGATGATGATGTTTTGTGGTCTCTTTTAATTAATGATGATGATGATGGTTTCGCTAGATCTTTGTACATAGTTTTTGCGTAATTTTTCTTTTGATAGCTTTTGTTTGGAAGTTACTAATAATTTCATTTTGTATATAGTCCTTTTCTTTTCTTTTTCTCACCTTGCTCATTGCTACTGCTTTGGTCTTCGAAGCTTCTTAGAGGAGGTCGTTCTTGCTCCTTTATTATTGCAGCATAGCTTGGACGCTTGGTGAGGCCTTTCTTGTTTTATCTCTTTACTTTTGTTCCTTTAGTTTTTCTTGGTTGCTTAGATTAGGATTAGTTTTAGGAGAGTTGAACAGTTCGAGGATGTATGATTATAACACCTAGTGTGTTTGGGGTCTTTGACGATGTGCCCATTTGACCGCTTGTTTGTCGATTGGGAAATACGTGTTATGATTGCATCTTTGTCCTTTTCTTTGTTCTCCTACTTTTCCTTTATCTTGGTTTTTCATATTTTATTTTCTTTTCTTTTCTTTTCTCTTCTTTTTGTTCCTGGTTTTGTACATAGCTTTTTGAGGCTTTATTTTTCACTCTTTCATTTTTTTTTTGACTTGGACTTGTAAACAATGGACTCTTTCTTTTGGATAATAACCTTACTAGGTGGTCATGGTATGCACGGTTTGAGAATACATTTGGTTGATTCTAGGATAATGTATACTAAGGTTGTTGTCTAGAACTAGGGGGATCATGAAGCCGGATTCTACTTGTTTGTGGCATGTTGGTAGTTGCTCCCTATCTTCGATTTGACAACCTTAGTGAGTTTTTTCTACAACCAAGTGAGATTCATACTTTTTCAAGCTTTCATCATATTCTTTCATGAGCGGCATGGATCCTTGACTTTCGCAAACCTAATCTTGAACCTTAACGTATGATTCCTAAGACCGAGACCGAACCACCTAGGGAGGACAAAGGCATCTTTTCGGGGAGGTATTTTTCCTTTTTCTAGGATAATTTCCTTATTTTTACTTTTGGGTTTTGGGATATTTTCCCTTTGAACCTTTTTCCCTTCTTTTCAAGCCACATATTTAGAAATCTTGAGCCTTTTGTTTCATTTTCATTTTTCTTAGTTTTTGTGAAGCAATGGTCAATGTTGGAAGATTGTGGTGTATAAGTTTGGATTTTGGTTCGAATTGGTGAACAAGGTTAAGTTGTTTATATTTGGAAAATAATGGCAAATGACTAAGTTAAAGCCGTCCAAAATAAAAAGGCAAGGACTAATGCTTTGATAAAGTAAGAGAAAATTCAAAAAAAAAAAAAGAAAAAGAAGAAAAGAAAAACCATAAAAATTCAAGTGTCTTTCTCCCTTTTATGCATTGAGGACAATGCTTCTTTTAGCTTGGGGGGAAAGCGTTTGCGCTTTTTGTTCTTATGTTTGTAGATTGTTTCTTTGAATGAGCTTGGGGGTGTTAATATGTTTTTGTTTGGTGATTACTCAATTTTAGTTTTAAGATTTGGGTAATCTTTGCTTCACAATTAGGTTAACCACCAAATTTTAAATTTAGCCTACCTTAACCCTTTTTGCCTTACGTTACAACCTTTGGGAAGACCTTTTGACCTAGGGGTTGAGTCATTCATCGCTGGAGGGAATCATGGGTTATAGCCTAAGGAAAGGGGATGCGAAGTCAAGATGTCGAGTAAGCATAAAGTTTGATCTTTTTCCGGTTCCTTTGTGAAATCTATGAGACGCTCACTAAGGGGAGATATGAGATTAGTAGGGGGAACGCGGTAAGATCTTTTGGGATGAAAGTGGAGTGTGACAACTAGTTCCTATGCTTAGCATATTTATGTTTCAATCAACCTTAGGTATCTTATAACGTGCATACCATTACTTACTTTAGAAAGGATGTTATTCATTTGAACTATAGTCACTTTGTAAAGTCCATTTCACAAAGATTTTTATTTTTATTTTGTTTTTCATTATTTGCTCTTTATTCTTGTGTTTTGCCTCATTTTTCCTTCTTTTGTTTGTTTAATAAGAGTTATAGGTTATCTCTAGGAAACCTTTACGAAAGCATCACTCGTCCTCTAGAGCGATCTACGGGTTTAAATGGCTTGTCTTTTGTTGCTAAAATTGACCGTGATTCCTACGAAAGTGAGTTAGTGTATATTCTCACCTCTTTCTTTTTCTTTTCTTATTTTGAATAAACCCTTCTTTTTCCTTTTTAGCCTTTGTTTTGCTCGGGACGAGCAAAAGTCTAGCTTGGGGGAGTTTGATGAGTGTCATTTATGGCACTCATAGGGTAGTCTTTTAGGATGATTTCATCTTCCTTTTTATGCTTTCTTATCTTATTTTTAATCCTTTTTCCTTTAATTCCTTTCTTTCTTTCTTTCCTTGTGTTTTTCGTGTTTTCTTCGTGTTTTCCTTTTATTTGGTTCTTTTTCCCTTTTATTCCTTTTCGTTGTTTGTTCTTGTAGGTACCTAGGATTTGTCTTTGCAAGGGGATCAAGATGGGATATATTGACTAAGCAAGGAGGAAGTAATCGGCTTGGAGAGGTGATATGTCCATTTTATATAGTAATTTACCCCCGTCCCTTGGTCATAATTAGTAGTGTTTTTGGCTCTTTCGAGCCACTTTTATTACTAATTGGTATTTTCTAGTGTTTTCGTAGTCTTTGTTGAATTTCGTAGGGAATTGCACCTTTGGAGCATTTTCTCGGGTTTTTCATGGAGCGACTACGAGAATTAGAAGAGCACGACCATCTTTGAAGCCCAAGGCCGGTTAGAGTCGTCGAGCCGGTGATTAAGGGCACAGTAATCGGGATACCGAGGTACTTGGACCGAGTATTCAAGACCCGAAGAGGAAATCCAGATTGGGCCGAGGAATCAAGCCCAATCGAAGTCCAAGCCTCGAAGAGAAGCAAGGGCCCGATCTGGCAAGCTAGCACGATCGAGCGCGGCATGCATGGTGCTGGTGCGTGGCCTAAGGTGCGCCCAATCGTGCGAGCATCTAGCTCGATCGGGCGACGCTGCTGAGAAGAAGCGCAAGGAAAAAGGCGCGCCCGATCGGGCGTGTGTTTTTATCAGACCTGATTAGTTTAGTTTAATTTTTGTTTTGAGGAATGTTTAAGTACGAATTATGTATGTACTTTTGGATTACCTTATTTTTTAGATTTTCTCTCTCTACTTAGGATATTTTCCTCTCTTAAATTCTCTCTCAACTCTTGTTCTTAATTACTTCCATTAATTCAGATTTCCTTTTGGTAACAATTTCTTCTCCTTTAATTCAAGCTATTTCATTTACTTCTTTGATTATGTTTTGTTATATTTTTTTGATTAGTTTAGTTATGATTATGTGTGAGTAGTTTCATTCTAGGGTTTATGGGGATCCATAACTAATATGAAGGGAATTTATTATTATTGATTATTGGTATTGCATGATAATTTCTTATTGAATTGTTTTAATTCTTTGCAATTAGATTATGAATCGAGGAGATGTAATTTGATTGTGAATGTTTAGCAATATTGAATTGATGAATCGAGAAGATGTTAATTTAATATTAAAGGCTATTTTTAATAGGAACTTATATCTAGTAAATTGCGAGAACCTGTTAGATCTATGTTGATTAATAAATTGCGAGAGCCTGTTAATCATGTTATTTGTGCAATGCTAATTATTAATTATTATGTTTTATCCCGGAATATTAATTATTGGTGAACCTATGACCCTAGGCTTTCCTATTATTGTTTCTTTTCTCCCTTAACTTATTCTTTGTAGTATAGAATTTATTCCCAAAAAATATTGGTTACTTAGATAATTTAGATTACAATAAATAATTAGGAGTAAAAAGACTTGTTTCCCTGTGGAGTTGGACCCTACTTCCCTATCTAATTTAGTTAGAGGACTTAGATATTTATTTTTGATTAGGGGATACGACTTTACCCTGTCAAAATTTGGCGCCGTTGTCGGGGAGACGGTTTTATTTTAGTTTTCTGATTATTTTTTGTAGTCTAGATTATCCCCTTTTGTCTCAAAGAACGTTAGTTCTTTGAGGCAATTCTCATATTTGTCTTTTAGTTCCTTGTTTATGCCCAGGTGTTCTAGATTAGGTTACATCCCATTCGATCCTGAGATCGAGCGCTCTTTTCATAGGGAAAGGAAATTCGATAGACAAATTCTGGCGGGTTCTGAGGAGGGCAACAGTCAAAGATACCCTCCCTCTGGTTCTAGTGACATAGATATTCCTTCAGATTCAGAATCAGAGATGACGGCCCAGAAGAAACTCAGTGACTACTCGCAGCCGAAGCTCACAGATTTCCCGCACCTTACTCCCCCTCCGGCACTAGATGGAGTTCAATTCGAAATCAAGCCCCAATTTATCACTATGATAGAGAGGAAGCAATTTAGTGGAGCTAAGGGTGAAGATCCTAATCTTCACATCGCAAATTTCTACCAATATTGTAACACCATTAGACAAGCCGGGGTCACGCAAGACCAAATCAGGGAGATCCTTTTTCCTTTTTCATTATGTGGCAAGGCTAAATTATTGTTTAATGGCTTGAATAGAACGACACTTGGTATTACTGACTGGGAAACACTTGCTTTGAATTTCTATAATAAATACTATCCTACAGAGAGAACAGCGGTTCTGAGGAGTGCTATTCATAACTTCGCTCAAGAGGCCGACGAAACACTATATGAGGCTTGGGAGAGGTTCAAGGATCTACAGAGAGAGTTCCCCCACCACAATCTAGCACAATGGAAATTGATCCAAGCATTCTATTATGGACTTGGAAATTCTTCTAGATCAGTGCTAGATTCTGCAGCTAGTGGGAGGTTCATGAATTTAAATGTGGACGATGCAGGACAGGTTATCGAAGACATGGAAATACACAATTCCCTATAAGGGAATCCGAGAGGGTTTGCAAATAAAGGAAAACATAATGTCGATTCCGTATCCTTTTTTCAAGCTCAATTAACGTCTTTTTGTCAAATATTAGATAATCTTACTGGTGCTCCTAACTCTGTAGCTAATGTTTGTGGAATTGTAGGTCATTGGGAGCAAGATTGTAGGAGCTCTATGGAACAAGTTAGTGCCTTTCAAACCTATAGGCAGAATAACCCATATTCCTATTCCTACAATGCCGGTTATAAGAACCATCCATATCTTTCATACCGGAGCACCAATGTACAAAACCCTCTACCTCCCCAACAACCACAACATCAACCCCACCACAGCAAAAATATTATCATCCAAAATCCGGCCAAAAAAGCCAAGCATCACCCTCATCATCTTCTGACCTTGCCATGATAGAAATTAGAGCAATGCTTGCCAACATGCAAAAGCATATGGAGAGTAGGGATGCGCAAATTGATTCTATCCTAGCCCATAATAAAATCATGGACAATCAAATTGCACAACTTTCAACTACCCTACAATCCCGTTAGGAGGGAGCTCTACCATCACAACCTGTCCATCCTACAGATCATTCCAATGCAATCACTCTAAGGAGTGGATCACATTATGATGGACCTCCTATGCCAGAGGAAGATAGACCGGTTCCTAATCTAGATTCCTCTACACCAAACGCTAATCCTGCTAGCCCTGCAGGGATACAAATAGATACTAACTCTACTAATGTTTCTTTGCAGGGTAAACCGCAGGATAAGGGAGGAGATGTGCAGAGCCCGGTTATCAAACTTCCATTCCCTAATAGACAACTGAAGAGTAAGATTGATAAACAATTCGGTAAGTTTTTAGAGGTTGTGAAAAACCTGCAGGTAACAGTTCCTTTTACTGACTTAATCACTCAAGTTCCTGCTTATGCTAAATTTATGAAAGACATTCTGACTAGGAAAAGGGCATTTAATGAAGTAGAAACTGTAGCTTTCACAGAGGAGTGTATTGCTTTATTGCAAAACGAATCCCCTCCTAAATTAAAGGATCCCGGTAGTTTTTCTATCCCTTGTCATATAGGGAATGTTTTTATTGATAAAGCTTTGTGTGATTTGGGTGTTAGTGTCAGTGTCATGCCATCGTCTGTCTGTGCTAAAATTAATTTGGGAGAATTAAAAGTTACTAATATAACTTTGCAAATGGCAGACCGTTCGATAAAATACCCCTTAGGTATTTTAGAGGACGTCGCTGTCAGAGTTGGTAAATTTTTTATTCCTGTTGATTTTATTGTTTTAGACATGGCAGAGGATACACAAATACCCATTATATTAGGTAGGCCTTTTCTCCATACTGCAGGAGCAATTATTGATGTTAAAAATGGTAAACTAACCCTTTCTGTAGGTGACGACAATGTTACTTTTAATTTAGGGAAGGTTTTGAAAGGGTCTATGCTAGAGAAGAATTGTTTCTATATTGATGTAATTGATATAATGGATGATATTTGTGATGATAGCTTGCCACAGGTTCTTGCGAGGGATCCCCCAGAGGAGGTTCTCTGCGGGAATTTATCTAGAGACAATGCAAGCGTTTGGGGTAATGAGGTACAAGATATTGAAAAGGCTCTTTCCTTAACAGAGTTAAGCCCCATGGAAACAATGAAGGTAGTAAATTTAGTTCAGGAATCAAAACCTGCAGAGGTTAAGAAACCTGAGCTAAAACCTCTCCCTTCTCATTTAAAATATATTTTTCTGGATGAACAGGAACTATACCCTGTGACCATCAGTACTGCACTTACTAACCTACAAACTTCCCAACTTGTAGGGGTTTTCAAAACTCATAAGAAAGCTATTGGGTACAGTATTGATGATCTCAAGGGTATTAGCCCTGATTTTTGTATGCACAGGATACATCTAGAGGACAACTATAAGCCCTGCATTCAACCCCAATGAAGATTAAATCCCAACATGCAGGAAGTAGTCAAGAAGGAGGCTATGAAATTACTTGATGCAGGTATTATCTATCCTATTTCTGACTCCAAATGGGTAAGTCCTGTGCAGGTAGTGCCGAAAAAAGGTGGGATGACTATGATAACAAATAAAAAAAAAATGAATTAATTCCCACTAGATCTGTAACAAGATGGCGTATGTGCATTGATTATCGTAGATTAAATATCGCCACTAAAAAGGACCACTTCTCTCTTCCCTTTATAGATCAAATGCTTGAGAGATTAGCTAATCATAAATTCTTTTGCTATTTGGATGGGTATTTTGGATTTTTTCAAATTCCGATTCACCTTGAAGATCAGGAGAAGAGTACTTTTACATGCCCCTATGGCACTTTTGCATATCGTAGAATGCCCTTTGGTTTATGTAATGCACCCACTACCTTTCAACGTTGTATGATGAGCATTTTTTATGATTTCATAGAGTCTATTATGGAAGTCTTTATGGATGATTTTAGAGTGTATGGTTCTTCGTTTGATTCATGTTTAATTAATCTCGCTAAAATTTTAAAAAGATGCGAAGAGTGCAATTTAGTTCTAAATTGGGAAAAATGTCACTTTATGGTGACAGAGGGAGTAGATCTAGGTCATATTGTACTGATAAGGGCATACAAGTAGACAAAGCTAAGATATCAGTGATCGAGCAATTACCTCCCCCAGTTAATGTTAAGGGAGTTAGAAGTTTCTTAGGTCATGCGGGGTTTTATCGCCGTTTTATCAAAGATTTTTCTAAAATTGCTAAACCACTGACTCAGCTTTTGCTCAAGGATGCTCCTTTTATTTTTACTGACGAGTGTCTTGAGGCTTTCAACAGGATTAAGCAGGCTTTGATATCGGCGCCCATCATATGTGCTCCCGATTGAAACCTTCCTTTCGAGATCATGTGTGATGCAAGTGACTTTGCGCTAGGAGCCATGGTCGGACAGAGAAAGAAAAAGGTTTTGCATGCTATTTATTATGCAAGAAAAACTTTGGATGAAGCTCAAGTCAACTATGCCACTACGGAAAAGGAGTTTCTTGCTGTTATTTATGCTTTAGAAAGATCATATCTTGTTGGTTCTAAAGTCATTGTTTTTACTGACCATGCAGCATTAAAGTACTTGATAGCTAAGGCGGAATCAAAACCAAGGCTACTCCGATGGGTTCTTTTTCTCCAAGACTTCAACATTAAAATAAAAGATAAAAAGGGAGCAGAGAACGTAGTGGCAGACCACTTGTCACGAATCAGGTATGATGAGGGTAAGGATTCTCTTCCTATAGATGATTCATTCCCTGATGACAACCTGTATGCAGTTGTAGAGCAACACCCTTGGTATGCGGACTTTGCTAATTATTTAGTGGGTGGTACTCTACCTCCTGACTTGTCCTACCAACAGAAAAAGAAATTCCTTTCTGATGTTAAACATTATTTTTGGGATGATCCTTTTTTGTTTGGTGAGTGTGCAGATGGATTATTTCGCAGGTGTGTTCCCGAATGGGAAGTTCATGGCGTTCTTACCGGTTCTCATACCTCACCTTATGGAGGAAATCATGGCCTCACTGAAACGGTGGCTAAGATTAATGAGTCAGGCTTCTATTGGCCCACTATGTTTAAGGATGCTAACACTTTTGTGCAGGCTTGTGACTCTTGCCAGAGGACAGGCAACATTTCGCGGAGGCATGAGATGCCCTAAACCAGGATTCTTGAAGTCGAAATATTTGATGTTTGGGGTATTTATTATATGGGGTCGTTCCCATCTTCCAATGGGAATTGCTACATACTCGTAGCCGTCGATTATGTGTCCAAGTGGGTCGAGGCCATAGCTTCACCAACAAACGATGCCAAGGTAGTCATCAGGCTCTTCAAGAAGATCATATTTCTGAGGTTTGGTGTTCCACGGGCTATTATCAGTGATGGAGGTACTCACTTCCATGAAAGACAATTGGATAACCTCCTTAAGAAGTATGACGTATATCATAGAACCGGGCTTAGTTACCACCCTCAAACTAGTGGTCAAGTTGAGGTCTCTAATAGGGAAATCAAGGCGATCCTAGAAAAGGTAGTAGCCAAGTCAAGGAAAGATTGGAGTATGAAGCTTGATGACACACTTTGGGCATACCAAACAGCATTAAAGACACCAATTGGTACTTTGCCTTATAGATTAGTTTATGGTAAGGCATGTCATCTTCTTATGGAGTTGGAGTATAAAGCTTTTTGGGCGATCAAGGAGCTTAACATGGACTCTAAGGTCGCGGGTAAAAGAGGACTCCTCCAACTCAATGAGTTAGATGAGTTTAGATTGTCGGCATATGATAATGCGCGAATCTACAAGGAGAAGACCAAGAAGTGGCATGACAAGAGGATCTTACCAAGAGAGTTTGCACCGGGTGATAAGGTTCATCTCTTCAATTCTAGATTAAAGATTTTCCCAGGAAAGTTGAAGTCTAGGTGGTCCGGTCCCTTCACTGTCACAAGGGTGAACAAATTTGGTTTGGTAGAGTTGGTCAACGACAAGGGTGAAGAATTTAAGGTAAATGGCCAACGATTGAAACTTTATCATGAGGGCACTACTAGTAGAGATGTGGAGGAAACCCTCCTAACTTCACTTCCAACCTGATCATCAAGGTGGTAAGAAGGTCGTGCGGGACCTAGATAAACCAGCGCTTTGCGGGAGGCAACCCGTATTTCTTGCTTTCTAGACTAGTTTTCCTTTTTCTTTATTTTAATTTTTATTTTTGAGAGGCTAGGAGAGTGAAATTTTACCTTTTATAAGTGTTTTTGTACAAGTATAGGTTTGAGAGGTAAATAGACTTAGAAAAATTTGAAGACGAAAAGAAATCAAAGAAGAAGCTACGAGAATCCAACCGGGCACGGGCCCGATCGGGCGGAGCTCGCCCGATCGGGTGCAAAAGCGAGGAAAAATTTCAGCTCTTAATTCGCTCGATCGGGCGAAGCTGCCCGATCGGGCGCGCAACTGGAGTTGGAAATTGGAGCTTAATTCGCCCGATCGGGCGAATCTACCCGATCGGGCGCGTAACCGGAGTTGGAAATCGGAGCTTAATTCGCCCGCTCGGGTGAAGCTGCCCGATCGGGCGCGCAACTTGAGTTGGAAATTGGAGCATAATTCGCCTGATCGGGCGAGGCTGCCCGATCGGGAGCATTTTTGTGGAAAATCGAGTGAAGAAAACGATATGTCGGGCGATGCTCGCCCGACCGGGCGAGTGAAAGGGCGAAATTTTACTTCGTATTCGCGCCCGATCGGGCGGAGCTCGCCCGATCGGGCGCGCAACCAGGCATCTAGAATTCAGCTTAATTCGCCCGATCGGGCGAGGCTTTCTCGATCGGGCGCGCCTATTTTTGGCCGTCTCTTATATTTCTTTCTCTTCTTTCTTTCCTCACTTTCCTCTTCTTTCATCTTCTTCATTACTACTTTCTCTCTCTAAAACCTTCATTCTCACACCTTCAAACTACCTTATTTTCAAGATCTCCTCTAATTCTTCCATCAAAACTCAAATATTTTTGCATATTCTTAATCCTTTCATCTTTCTCTACAATCTACACCAAATTTCTACCACTTTCTCTCAATTTTTATCAAACCCTAAGAGAGAGAAAGCTTCAATTCCTACCATTTCTCATAAACAATGGCTCTCAAAAGATCTAGGACCATAAGGGGGGAAAGCTCAAGGCAACAACCGCCTAGAATTGACTCGGAGTTGCATGTTCCGGGATGGGAGAGGGTGGTCATAACCACCCAAGAGCAAAAGCAAAGGATGATCAATCTCACGTCAAGGCAGGTGATTCCTACACATTTTGTTCATCACCCCACCCTTGCTAAATTAGGAACTGATAAACCCATAGAAAAGTTGTTTAAAGGAATTGGCATGAGTGGTTTGTTTAACTTGCACTATGATACTTATGATTATTTGACCTTGGAATTTATTTCTAGTTTTAATGTCATAAAATCTAATGCTTTGATTTCTCATGTTCAATTTAGATTACTTAATAATGATGTTAGATTGTCTTTGAAAGAATTTGGCAAATTATTTGAGTTAAAATCGGATAGGCCAATTGAACCTCCTCAAGACAACATTGTCGTTGTCTATCAATCCCTTACGGGGGATGCCAACTTGAACCTCCAACATGCTAAGGGCACTTGGATACAACATCCCGTGCCAAAGTTTTGGCAACGGTTTATTGGCCTTACCATCTTTGGGAGGCATGAACCCGCCAATGTTAGGAGGGATGAGCTAGAATTGTTAGGTTCATACATGATACCTAGGAGTGATAAGCTCAACATTGTCCATAAGATGGCCAACCATTTCCAAAGGGTGGCCAATGCGGCAGAGGCGGGTAGTCTCGGGTACCCATTTATTTTGGTGGTCTAGTAACTCACATAGCGGTCAAACACCTTAACTTTGTCCCTAACAACGAAGGGAAGGTAACCGGCCCAACAATTATGGACCTACCCTATTTAGGTGGCCTAAATTGGATAAATGTCATAGGAGGTGAGACTTGGTGGGTGATTAAAAGGGAATCGGGTAGAAGGGACAATGCTTTTACTTTGTCGAACCCCGCCTTGACCAAATTTGAGAAGGGGAAGCCTTCTTATACTTTCGAGATTAATGGTCAAGGTGAGGTTCAACCACCTCACCATTCACCACAACCCCACCAATCTCCTCTAGACCACTCCCCTCATCACCATTCACCACACTACCCACCACCTCCACCCTTCACCTATGACATTCCCACTTCCTCAACCAACTACAACATTCACCCCA
The DNA here is from genome assembly GCF_001683475.1 of Chenopodium quinoa. NCBI lineage: Eukaryota > Viridiplantae > Streptophyta > Magnoliopsida > Caryophyllales > Amaranthaceae > Chenopodium > Chenopodium quinoa. The sequence continues at coordinate 564,823 of NW_018742412.1, read as the reverse complement.
ACGCCCCTTATGAATTTTCGGCTTTTAGGAGCCAATTGGAAAAGATTGAGATGGGGAAAGGGAGAGTTTAGAGTATGGTTAGGGATTTGGACACTAGAGTTGGGTCTCTAGATAGATGGGTGGGGTATGTGGAGAGGAACGTCATGAGGGGTTTTTACCCCATGTATGATGATTATGCACGTCAGGGGGCTATTCCCTCCGATTCACTTGTTCCCGATTGGTTCCAATATCCGCAAGGAGGATACAAGGACCCAAGTGCCTACGGTACCTATGTGGACTACTCATCGGTCCATGGTTATGGGACTGATGTTCCTTTTGGTGGGCTTGGGGGGAATGTAGATCCTAACTACTTTGCAAGTGGTTCGAGTTATGGAGGTGGTGGTTCGAGCCATGGAGGAGCCTGTTCTAGCCATGGAGGGGGATATTCGAGGATGGACGAGGATGAGGAGTAGGCTACACTCCCAAGTCAATGAGGGCATTGCTTGATTTGGATTGGGGGTGATCTTTCGCTTGGTAATTCTCTTTCTTTTCTCTTTTTATTTGCTTTCTAGTATAGTTTTATTTGCTTTCTAGTGTAGATTTTATTGCTTTCCTTTATGAGAAAAATACAAAAAATAATTGAAAAAAAAATCCAAAAATACGTTTCAATGAATTGTAAATCATGCTTCCCTGTGCCCCTTATTGGAGAAAATTTGTTTTGATTCTTGGTTATTGATAATGAGCATTGTAGATTTGTTGGTCATGATTTGAAGTTTAATTGTTTGGATTCCTAAATATGAGTCAATTTTGCCAACTGCTTGTGAATATAGTGCTTGACTAGTTGATTTGGTTAGGAAATGTGTGATAGTTCCATAGTTCCTGGTATGTCAATGAATTTGAGTATTGGTGTGCAACTATGAGTAGTGTTTCATGACTTATTATTATGCACATGAGGAGGACGAAGGCGTTCATTCTTTTAGGTAGGCTTCAGAGTATTTAGATACATTTGTTCCCTTCTTATTACCCATATTGTTGCTTGTGCCCTTTTATTGTTTATTTAGCCACATTACAAGCCTATATGAGCCCCATTGGTTACTAGTCCCAAGCTTGGCTTGGGGGAGCTATTAGTTGGTGAGGTGAGGGAGTTGTGGTGTGCACATTATTTGCACAATGTGGGAATAAAAGAAGAGTGATTGTTCTTTGATTTTTGATAGGAAAATATTGATATGTTGTGTTACAAAGTTGAAATTTCCAATACGAGTTGAAAAGAAACAAATTATCCCTTAATGCATAGCTTTTCTCTCACATACTCCCAAATTTATCCTACCCTTCACCCTAGCCTTACATTACAAGCTTTAAAGACCTTCCGACCTTGTGCATAGAGTTGTGTAAATTTGAAAGTGTTGTATATCAATGCAAGTTATGACTTGGCATATTTCGAGTCGACTAGTAGGTTGAGCGTTCATTGTTTTAAACACACGAGAGTGTGAGATGGGTGGGCATTGTTTACAATAAAAGGGGTTGGTTGGAGAGCGATCGAGTACATCTTTTAATCGCCACATAAATGAGAGTTGAGTGTGTGAGCACTAGTATTGAATTCTATATGCTCTTGTGGTTTGCTCTATTTGACAATTGTTGGGAAGGAAGGGTGATTGGATGAATAAGATTGATTGATGTTGAAGCATGTTCATTAGATTTTCCTTGAATCGTTTGTGCTTGATTTGATTATTGGGGTGAGGCATGTTTTATATGTTCATTGATGAGCTCTTTTCTTAGGGACAAGCAAAGGTTTGTCTTGGGGGAGTTCGATATGTCCATTTTATATAGTAATTTACCCCCGTCCCTTGGTCATAATTAGTAGTGTTTTTGGCTCTTTCGAGCCACTTTTATTACTAATTGGTGTTTTCTAGTGTTTTCGTAGTCTTTGTTGAATTTTGTAGGGAATTGCACCTTTGGAGCACTTTCTTGGGTTTTTCATGGAGCGACTACGGGAATTAGAAGAGCACGGCCATCTTTGAAGCCAAACGCCGGTTAGAGTCATCGAGCCGGTGATTAAGGGCTCGATAATCGGGATACCGAGGCACTTAGACCGAGTATTCAAGACCCAAAGAGGAAATCCGGATTGGGCCGAGGAATCAAGCCCAATCAAAGTCCAAGCCTCGAAGAGAAGCAAGGGCCCGATCAGGCAAGCTGGCACGATCGGGCGTGGCATGCATGGTGCTGGTACGTGGCCTAAGGCGCGCCCGATCGTGCGAGCATCTAGCTCGATCGGGCGACGCTGCTGAGAAGAAGCACAAGGAAAAAGGCGCGCCCGATCGGGCGGCCTCTAGCCTGATCGGGCGCGTGTTTTTATCAGACCTGATTAGTTTAGTTTACTTTTTGTTTTGAGGAATGTTTAAGTACAAATTATGTATGTAATTTTGGATTACCTTCTTTTTTAGATTTTCTCTCTCTACTTAGGTTATTTTCTCTTTCTTAAATTCTCTCTCAACTCTTGTTCGTAATTACTTCCATTAATTCAGATTTCCTTTTGGTAACATTTTCTTCTCCTTTAATTCCAGCTATTTCATTTACTTCTTTGATTATGTTTTGTTTTATTTATTTGATTAGTTTAGTTATGATTATGTGTGAGTAGTTTCATTTTAGGGTTTATGGGGATCCATAATTAATATGAAGGGATAATTTGTTATTATTGATTATTGGTACTGCATGATAATTTCTTATTAAATTGTTTTAATTCTTTGCAATTAGATTATGAATCGAGCAGATGTAGTTTGATTGTGAATGTTTAGCAATATTGAATTGATGAATCGAGCAGATGTTAATTTAATATTAAAGGCTAATTTTAATAGGAACTTAGATCTAGTAAATTGCGAGAGCCTGTTAGATCTATGTTCATTAATAAACTGCGAGAGCATGTTAATCATGTTATTTGTGCAATGCTAATTATTAATTATTATGTTTTACCCCGGAATATTAATTATTGGCGAACCAGTGACCCTAGGCTTTCTTATTATTGTTTCTTTTCTCCCTAAACTTATTCTTCGTAGAATAGAATTTATTCCCAAAAAATATTGGTTACTTAGATAATTTAGATTATAATAAATAATTAGGAGTAAAAAAACTTGTTTCCCTGTGGAGTTCGACCCTACTTCCCTATCTACTTTAGTTAGAGGACTTAGGTATTTACTTTTTATTAGGGGAAACGACTTTACCCTGTCAAGAGGGCTCAGAGAGGGCATGGAGAGGGCTTGGAGAGGGCTTGGAGAGGCCTTAGAGAGGGTATCAAGCCCTGCTAGTCTACCGCGGGCGCGGGCTCATATGCACCAAATTGGCAGATTTCAACCAGGAACTCTCCGCACTCTGGCCGCGGGCTACCCGCGGGCGCGGGTAGTTTGGAGAGCCCGCTCCGTACCAGAGAGGCCGCGACCCTTTGATCACCCTTTGGTAGCAGGGGATTCGTCGCGCTTTTGCCGCGGGCGCAGGTGCTTTTGCCGCGGGCGCGGGTGTTTCCCAGAAAGCTCGCGGAGTTTTAAATGGGTTTCGTACCAATTTTTCCGCGGACGCGGGGTTTATTGGAGAGGGCGCGGGAAATTTCGTTTTTATTCTTTGCCTATAAATACACTTGTAATTCCTTTTTGAAGACAACTTTTTGATAATTTTCATTAGCTTAATTTTAGAGAGAGAAGTTAGAGAGAAGATCTTGGTATTGGATTTGTATTTCAACATTGGATCAATTGTGCTTGGATTTCTTCATTTTCAATCATTAATGTTAGTAAGATTTTCTTCGCCTAGTTCATCTCTTACTTGATTGATTTAGTTTCATCTTTGATTGATTGTATTGCTTGGATTTGAATTGGATATTGTAGTTGATATTGCTTTCTCTTGATTTTGATTTGGAATGATGATCAATGCTAATTCTAGTGATTTGTTCTTGAGTTACACCATGATTAGCGAGTAGATTAGTTGCTAGGGAGAAGGGGAAGCGTGCTTGATTGATAATTTGTGCTAGTTGATGATCTTTGATTGATTTAATTGTTTCAATTAAATTGGTTGACATAGTTTTGCATGTGATTAATTAGATTAGGAATGATCAACCTATAAGATTAATCTAGATTGCATTGCATTTCTTAATGACATGACCCATCAATTTGAGAATTGTTTTAATTGATTGAGTTTGATTGTGAATTTCCTTGATTAGCCATTCATAGTGGCCCCTAGTTTGGCCTCTAGGAGATAGTTCTTGAACTCTCTTGATTGCTACTATTGTTTGTCCTTTGCAATGCTTGAATCAAACGAAGAATTTGTCGATTAGCACGATTATTGAATTAGCATGTGGAACCAATATCCCTAGCATTTAGCTTATTGAATTACTTGATTAGTCTAATTTTACTATCATAACACCAACTATTTTCTCAATTCAATCTCCGAAATAGCTTGATTTAGGCTAAAGATAACACCAACTAACTCCTTTGGGTTCGACCCTATACTTACTTATACTTGTTTTAGGTTGGTTTAGGATTTTATAATTAGAGTTTGATTTTGGGATAGGCAATTAACGACTAGTTTATTCTTCTATCAATGACCAATGTATTCTTTGAGTGTCAAATGAAAACTCTTAGCCTTTTGAGTTAGTTCATTAAGAATGTTTCATGGGAGAGAGATGAGTTTGAAATGAATATGCATCCATTCATGCATAATTTTGAGACTTTTGGCTTTGAGGATGTTTAGGGAGTTGTTGTTCATAGTTGTGATGGAGGGGATTATGTAGTTCCTCTTGGAAGTTGGATGTTTGAGGGAGATGGAGATCATGAGTGTTTTTCTCTTAAGGAATCTATGATTGATTTCCATGCTCTTATTGATGATGTGATTCATGGTGGTGAGGAAGAGTTCATTTGTTAGACCATAGCCCCTATTCCCTTTTCTCATGTCCCTTTTTCAAGGAGATTTTACCATATCCTTTACACTCCTATTTCCCTCCCTTCCTTTGTCAATAAGCCTACTGGGGATCCCCTTGTCTATGATGATTTATATGTGACTCATTTGTCCCCTATTGAGGAAAAGGGTGATGTTACCATCCAAAAACATTTTAAGGAGAGTTTTCCTTATTCTTCTTTTTATTCTTCCTTTTCTTCTTTTTCTTATTTTACTGATTTTTCTTTTTGATTCTTCTTCTTTCTCTTGGCATCTCTCCTCATAGATGTGCACTAAGCTTGTTTCATGCCTTCTTTTTTGTCATGTGCACACTTACTTTCTTATGAAATGTGTAGTAGTGCATTTGACAAGCTCTTGCGTGCGTTGAATTATTATTTTTTAGAGTGGTCAAGCTTGGACCTTAAGCAAGCCTTTCTCGGGAAGTAAACCGTGATTTATTGCTTTCATTTTCTTTTATTTTTAGAATAGATTTTATCTCATGAAAATGTTTGTGTGCCTTTTGTTAGGTACATGACTTGATATATACTTTGGTGCATTGGTTTGAATCAAGAATCAAGGAAGATTGACTTCTATTTTGCTAGCATATGGAAAACAAGTCTTAATTCTAGATAAACCTGTCTTTGAAAGGTTAATTGGGTCATTTGCGGATATTTACACCCACCTAATCCGATAATATCTTTCCTTACTCTTTCTCTCATTGTTGATGCCTTGTTGGACATGTGTTGGTATTGTTGGATTGATCTCTTTGTTTTCCCGTCACGTGGATTATTTGATTTGTGTTTGAGCATATTGTCTCATTCAAGCTTGGGGGAGGTTATTCTATCATGTTTGGTGGAATGTTGATTCATATATGCCATGTACATTTGTATATGCATTTCTATGATTCTTTATCTTGAAAAAAAATCCAAAAAGATTTTTGTTTCTATCAAGGCAAATTTGCATTGTGTTTTGTTTTGTTCTTGCTTTGGACATAATACTTTTGGACTTGTATAGTTGAATGCTTTTCTTGTTAAATGGTAACGACATGCGCGGTTTGAGAGTATCTTTGGTTGACTCTAGGATAGAGTATGCTAAGGTAGTTCTTTAGAGATTTTGGGACTTTAAAGCCGGATTCTTTTGTTTTTGAAAATTTGCAATTGCTCCCGGCCCTTTTGGTGAATTTAAAACTAATAGTGAGTTTTTGTTACAACCGTGTGAGGTTTCATTGTTTTCAAGCCTTCTACAATTACTTGCATGAGCGGCATGGATCCTTGACTATTGCGGACCTAATCTTGAATCTTGACTTATAATTCTCAAACACGAGACCAAACCATCTAGGGAGGACAATGGCATCTTTTTGGGGTGGTAATTTTTATTTTTTTTGGATAATCTTTTTAATTTTTAGTTCCTGGGTTTACATTTGCCTACTTGCAAACCATTTGAGTCTTTTCCCTTCTTTTCAAGCCACATCTTTAGAACTTTGAGCTTTTTGTTTCTTTTTATTCCATTTTTGGTTTTTGTGAAGCAAATGATCGTGTTCTTGGAGATTGTGGTATATGAGTTTGGATATTTGTTCTTATTTGAAAGCAAGCTTGTATTTTGTATAGCTTGTGTATAATGAAAAGTGAATAAATGAAAAATCCGTCCGAAGTTAAAAAGGCAAGGACATTCAAATGCAAAGTTGAAAAAGTCGTTCATAGTTAAAAGACGCGAGGACAATGAGTAAAGTGAAAAATGAAAATTTGAAAAAATGAGAAAAAAGCAAAGCAAATTCAAAAAGCTTTGGCAAAAATTGAAAAAAATTGAAAAATAAAAAAGTTCAAAAACATTTTGATGTAAATATTTCTCCCTATTTTAAGCATTGAGGACAATGCTTTGTTCAAGCTTGGGGGGAAGCGTTCTTACGCTTTATATATATATAATTTTGGTTATAGCTTTGGATAAACTTGGGGTGTTAGTTCGTTTTTGTTTGGTGATTACATGGTTATAAAGAGAAGGTTTGATCACCCTTTTGCTTCACTAATTAGGAATATCACCAAATTCTAAATTTTAAGCCTACCCTCACCCTTTTGCCCTTACGTTACAACCATTGGGAAAGCCCTTTTGACATAGAGGTTGAGTCACATACCAGGGGAGGGCATTATGAGTTAAAGCCTAAGGAGAGGGAATGCAAAGTCAAGATGTCGAGAAACCTCAAATCTATTTCTTTTTCCGGTTCCTTCGAGGAACTATAGAGATGCTTGCTAAAAGTAGATTTGAAGCCAATTGGGAGAATGTGCTAAAAGTGTTTTGAGATGTAGGTGAATAAAGTCTTGATAGTTCTCTATACTTAGCATATCCTATGTGTAATTAAACCTTAGATGTCTTAGAACGTGCACTCCCTTACTTGTTTAGAAGATTTGTATTCATTTATGCTTGTACATTTGCAAAAGTCCATTCATGAACATTTGTGATCTTTTCTTTTCTTTTTGCTTCTTTTTCATGCTTTGCCTTGTTTGTTTGGTTTGTGAGAGTTATGGGTCAATCTCTTAGGGTACCCTTACGAGAGCATTACTCGTCCTCTAGAGCGATCTAAGGGTTTAAATGGCTTGTCTTTGGTTGATAAAATTGACCGTGATTCCCACGAAAGTGAGTTAGTGTATATTCTTGTCTCTTCTCTTTTTCTTTTGTTTGTTTGAATAGGCTCATAATTTATCCCTTGGTTTTGTTTTGCTCGAGGATGAGAAAAAGATAAGCTTGGGAGCAGTTGATGAGTGTCATTTATGACACTAATTTGATGAGTATTTAGCTTGTTTTTACCTTATTTTCATAGCTTTCTTTCTAAATAAACACTTAGTTTTATACATTTTCTCTTTATTTCGCTTTTCTATCTTGTTATGTGTTTTAATGGTTTTTCTAGTATTTTCTCTTTTATTTGTTCTCTTTTTGTTGCTTTTCTTTTGTTATAGATTTTATAAATTTAGTTTTTATTTTATTTTCATAATTCATTTTATTTTTCTTTCCTTTATTTTATTTTATTTTGATTTTTTTTTAGGAAAAATTGCCCAAAATAATCCCACCTTTGGGTCGTTCGCTAAAAATAATCCCACCTTTCGATTATTTTTTAATAATCCGACCTTTAATGCCAATCTTCTTTAAATGGTGCCAGGTGACTTGTAACCGGTTGAATAGGTTTTTTTTGTCATTTTTTTAAGAAAAATAATTTACACTTGTTGCCTCTTGATTGGTCACAAAAAAAAATTAAAAAGAAAAATTAATAAAAAAAAACAGAAAAACAACAAGAACCACGATTCAACCGCACCACCATCCCCACCACCACCACCACCACCACCAACCAAACCCATATCAAAAACCTGGAACCACCATCTAACCACCATACCATCCAAACCCGAAACCACCGCCACCTCACCACGCCTACCGGCATTACATGCCAGTCAACCCCGGTCAAAACCCCCTTCGAAAATACCCCATTAACCCATGACTGTTCGAAAATCATCAAATCAAATCTCAAGAAACAATTGGGTAGTTTGATGCGGACGGGATCGTGGACAAGGGAGGTTAGCGCAGCCGAATGTGGAGGACAGAAGATATCGGCGCGGCTGGAATCGGGGATGGAAGATGGGGGAGGTCAGCGCGTCTGAAATCGAGGGCAGGGGTGGTCAACGAGGCCGACATCAGGAGACGGGGGAGGTTAGCGGGTCCGATTTGAGGTACTACAGAGGTCGGCATAGCCGACTATGGTGGATGGGGTGGTTGACGGGGTGGAATTGGGGAACGGGGAGTTCGGCTTGCCTGGGTTTTCGCGGGGGAAGGAGTGAGGGAGAGGGTTGGGGTGGTTCAGGGGGGATGGGGTAAGTCACGCGCCGGAGCTGGGTTTTCGTGGATGGCTTGAGCCACGTGGTTGGCCAAATCCGCATGAATGGGGTTTGGGTTTGCTTGGGTGGTTGATGGTTTTTGAATATTAATTTTTTATTTTACTTTTTTTAATAAATATTTATTTTATTTTATTTTTATTTTTATTTTTATTTTTTGACAAGTTAGAGGTTGCCACGTGTATGGTAACTTGTTATAACGAGTTAAATGACCTGTTGGGACCATTTATAGCAGGGTGGGTACAAAGGTGGGATTATGTAAAAATAATCCAATGGTGGGATTATTTTTAGCGGACGGCCTAAAAGTTGAATTATTCTGGGCAAATTTTCCTTTCTTTTATTTTTTTCATTTTCATTTCCTTTCTTGTAATGTTTTTTTGTTAATTTTGTATTCATTTTACTTCATTTTATTTTAATTTTTGTTTTAATTGTGTTTTGTAGGTGAATAATCAAGTCAAGTTGCGCATTTAGAAGGTTGCATTCCTCACGGGCATCACCTCGAGTGCACCAATGATAGGATGCTCGGGAGCGCAGACGAGCTACACCAATAACAACTCATGGCAACCTCCGCAACCGCCAGTTAGCAGGCCTCCTATTCCGTCACCTCTACATGCAACCAGCAGCCCCCAAAATCGGCCACCAATTGCACCTCCTCCACCACGGCAGTTCCGCCACTCACACACTTCCTTTCCTCCCCCAATTAACCAACAGCAATTACAACTCCTAGCAGCCGCACCTGACCAACACAGTTCCGCCTCCAGTCACTCACCAACCACCATCATCAACCCGCAAAAACCGCCATAATCTGTTGCATCCCCTGTTCTAGCCACGACCACCAATTGCCTCCACTACCAGTCGCACTTCACCTTCAAACGCAATCCCTGCATCACCGAGCTGCTGCCCCTTGTAAACACCACCTTCGCACTACCTTCCAGCCGTAATAACCACCACCTATTCCGCCTCTTTCCCCGATTTCTCCATTGCAAACCACCGTACCTGAAGCCCCGCAAATATCATCGCAACCAAAGGACGGTGCGCGCGTGAAAACCCACTTGTGCGTGCGCACAAGTGTGTATAAGTTGGAGCCTCTGTTTTTGATAAATTGCGATGATCGAACGGCTGTGATAAACGGTGTGATGGTGCGTGATTGATGGTTTGAGAAGCAGGGGATTATTTCCTAATTGAAGTGTTGCCCAAGAAGTCGAAGGCTCGAAGCCACTGACTTCTAATTATTTCCATTTTGTTTACTTTTTCGAATCTTTTTTTTTTTTTTTTGGGAAAGAAACCGATCATAGCATAAATTAAAGAAGGTCGAGGTCCGCCAAGGTTTGAAGACCTTGAGGGAACGGACCTAGACATACGAATTCATTACAACCTCTAGAGTCCCATCTCGCGACAAGGTGGACAAGAGTATTCCCCTCTCGTCTAACATGACTCAACGAGAAAACAGGAAAGGAAAGAGCGAGCATTAGTATTTTCTTTTTAATCTTTCATTTTTTTTTTCTTTTCATCTTTCTATTTTCCCATTAACTTTCCGTTTCTCTTCTTATTTATTTTATTTTCTTTTCCCCTTTTCTTTTCTTTTCTTTGCTCTTTTATTTTCTTTTATCCTTGTGATTATAAATACCCATTTTTGGGGTTAGAGAAAAAAAATGAGAATCCAATTTTAGATATTATATTTTTAGCTTAGGTTGAGAGCTTTTCTCTCTAGATCTAGGTTAGTTTAGCAGTGTTTTAGAGAGAGAAAGTGAGGGATTTCAATAGTTATTTGAGGAGTAAAGTATAAAATTAGGTACTAAACTTTGCTATTTATTGCAGATTAAGTATTCATCTTTTACTTGTTGCACATTGAGTACTAAACTTTGTAATCAACTTGTTTTACCTATTGTAGCAGGTTATACAACCAATTTAATAACTAATTTTTTATTAGTTGTAAAAATAAAAAAAAAACTCATTCTTTATTTTTTCAAATACCTTAAAGTCTAAGATGAAGTTGTGGTAGTCTGGTAGATCAAATTTATTTTATACAAAGGATTTTAATAGAAAGTTGACTTATATGATTCAAAATAATCAGTATACTACCAAAACAAACTATGAGAAATTACAATGTCAAGAATTAGTTCAGATTATAATGATAAGGATTAGTTCAAATTAAATTTTTTAGCTTTAAAAAACAACTAATTCTTGAATGCAAAATTAACCACATTTATTCAATAATAAAAAAAAATTACCACAAGTTATGTTGTATTCAATGATTAGTTCAAATTAATTGTGTTTTTTTTTTTTTTTTTTTTTGCCAAATTTACCAAATTTGCTCATAAATCTGAATAAAATCCTTCCCAACTCCAGTCTTTATCTAATCTTACATGCTTTCTTTACAAATTTGATATCCGGGTTTTAGCATACCAGTGTTTTATGAAGCATTTACTATTCATTTAACTGCAGCGCTACTCACTCGTAGACATTTCATCATCTTCTATCGCTTTGTAATGCTTTGTTAAAGGTCAATTTCAATGAAATATGAAAACTAAATTGTACTATAATCGTATGGTCTAATGGAAAAACCCATTGCTGAAATTACCTCTAAACCAATGTTGATGAAGTTGTTCAGTTATAGTTAATTACCTACCATTTCAAGACCGTGTTGTTATGGAGGCTTTGTTGTTGATTCTTGAACATGTATTTGAGTCTAGATTTTTGTCAAAACCTCACAGTTTTCGCCTCGGGCGAAATGCTCCTACTTTAATTAGGACTATTAGGAGTAATTTTGTTGGGTATCTTTGGTATTTGCGTGGTGATTTAAGTGAGGTTTTGGAGAATTTTGATAAGGGTTTAGGAATTTTGATAAAAGGGTATTGGTTTTTTTTTTTTTTGTATAAACCTATTACAACCTGTTAGTACAAGTTAAGTGGCCGGAATATTCTCTCCGGTAAGTACTATCTCATAGTTTATTACCCAATTTGCTACTTCTGAAAGTTGAGTCCCCTATTTGCAACTTTTGCCAAAGTTTAGTACCCACTCTTATACTTAATTCGTTATTTGAGGGATTGAAGATTCAAGATGACAATTGTATTGAAGACTCCATTATCAATTAATGAAGATTTCTCATTCTCTCTCCTCTTTAATGCTTTGTTCAATTACATGTTTGTTTGGTTTAATTTTGATGTTTTATTCTTAATAGTGTAATTGTTCTTGATATTTTGTTGATTCTTGATTTCCTTAGTTGTTTGTTGATAGATGATGATTCTTGAGTAGTCGTTTGGCTAGGAATTGGGTGAAACTTGTATGATTGATCGATTGTGATTAATTTGGGAATTGTGTTGATTGATTGTTGAGATTAAAGTGATTATTGAAGGTTTGCATGTGTATAATTCGATTAGGCCTTGAGAACTACGCTAGATTGCATTGTAATTGTTAATGACACGACCAATTGATTTAGGAATTGTAATTGTTGATTGGTTTGGATTGTGATTCTCTTAGTTTGTTATTCATAGTGAACCCTAGCTTAACAATTAGGAGATAGCTCTTTGATTCCAATTGATACCTCTTATCATTAGTCTTCACAACCTTTGATTGACATTCTCTTCTCAAGTTGTTGCAGTTGTCATGATTGTTTCTTTAGTTTATTTAGTTTGGTTGTTTGTTTAGTTAGTTGATCCCCATTCCTTGTGTTTCTTTAGTTTTGTTGTTTGTTTTGTTAGTTAGTGTAACCTACCTTCAATTTTGACCTATCTTAGGCGCATAATTGAGAGTGCTTTAACATTACCTTTCCTTTAGGTTCGACCCTTGACTTTCCTCTATACCCGTATTTAGGTTTGTTAAGTGTTTAAAAATTTAGTTTGACTTAGGAAGGATTAGATAACGACCTACATTTTCCCTACGTCACTCCTCTCTTAATCTATTTGTTCAAGTCTTTATGCATTCTATAACTTGCGAATTTAATTAAGAAAATAAAGTGTTTTATTTCCACCGTAATAAAATCAAGTTGAACCAATTAGTACACATCACATAAACATATGAATTATAAAAATAAAAATTATCTTTTCAACTCCTAGACTTAAAATATTACTTAAACCAATATGTCATTTCATATCCACAATCTTTATGTATATATACCTTACTAAATTCCTCCATCTTCTTCCACAATTCTATCCTCACTCTTTTTTTTCCCTTTAAGTTTTAGAAATGAAACAATTACTTCTTATTTCATATCAAAAGTTTCAACTATTGAAAAGCATACCTACACATGAAATAATCAAGTAACAACTCATGCATCGAATGGGCCAAAAGGCTAATAGTATTTAAAAACAAAACAAAAGTTATCAGTGTCCTCTTCCCTTATTGTTATAGATTCACATAGAACTTTTCCACCTCCCCTTTATTTCTTAATAATTATGTAAATTCTATAAGCTCCAATCAAATTCAACTAATTGATTTTTATTAACCTTTTCCTCTTCTATCTATATATTTATATTCAATTGGAAAATTTGTCAAAAATAACACCACCTTTGGGCGGTCTTCCAATAATATCACCATCTTTTGATTATTCCAGAATAACACCACCTTTTACATGTATTTGCCAAAAATGAAACAAAACCGGTTGGTAACCTAATTGACAGGTTACATGTGACACGTGTCACAATGTCATTGGTCAATTTATTTATTTATTTATTTTTAAAAAAACCTAAGTAATTAAAAAACAAAGTTAAAATTTTTAAAAAAATCCACCACCTAGCCTCCCTTCCCAGCCCCCACCCTCACCGCCACCCCTCCCCCACCCCACCCTCGCTACCGATCGACCTCCCCAGCCTTCCCCCTCCCCTGAACGACACCCCTCCACGCATTCCCTCGCCCTTGAACAATCCAACACCGCTTGTGAACAACCCTCTTCCCTTCCCCCTCCCGGATATGACCCCCTTCATCCACCGCAAATCGGTGCCCCCTCCTTAAACCCACAGCTATACAACATGAAACCCGACCTTAAATCTGACCCTAAACCACCTCCCCGAAACCTTAGCCTACGGAAATTAGAGAGAGAAAGCCAAAATTGAAAAGGGAAGGAGGGAGGGGCCGAAATCGGAAAAGGGAAGAAAGGGAAGGGCCAGAAATGGGTCGGTAAAGAGGAGAGGGTGGTTTCAGGTGGATGGTCTTGGTGGGGGTGGTAAATGCCGGTGAAAGGGGGTGGGCATAGGGGCTGGGAAAGAGGGTTTAATTTTTTTTTTTTAAAAGTTTTTTTTTTAAGTTTTTTTAAATCAAAAATAAAAATAAATAAATTGACCAATCAAATTCGAACACGTGTCCCAGGGTTACCTATTAAACAGGTTACCGGTTTTTTGTTTCATTTTTGGCAAATGCATGTGAAAGGTGGTGTTATTCTGGAATAATCAAAAGGTGATGTTATTATTGGAAGACCGCCCAAAGGTGGTGTTATTTTTGACAAATTTTCCTATTCAATTTAATCACATTCGTTATTTAATTCATCTTCCCTCAGCTCAATCACTAATATAAATACAAAATTTTCATATAAAGAATTTTCACATCATCACTACCTATGTTAAAAAAAATATTTATATGAAAAATATCTCTCAAAATTCTATGTAAATTTTTACTATAATGAAGATGAAGATTGAAAAGGAAAATTTTGAGGTTGCAAAGAAGGAACGAACACTTTAATATGTCAAGAAATATAAAAAAAAAATTTGTAGGTAATATTTTAAGCATCCCACACTTGAGCCCCCACTATGATCATACACTTAAGCATGGTGGCGTCCAAAGGGAAGGAAACTAGAGTAAAAGAATCACCAACAAGTTTTAGGAACTTATAAACCATTCACAGGGTGAAGGTTACACCCCTTCACGATCCATGAGATCGCTAACTCCATAGTGGTCTGGAACCATGACTGGATATTCGGGGATGACGGTACAAATCCAACCTAAAAGAGATTGAACCTGCCCTAAAAATAGGCTTCTACTTTATTTTTCTCGTATTCATGTGCGCTTTCTGAATAATATACAATCATTAGGTTAACCCTAAACTTGTTAAATCTATGTTGGTTGAATAGTAATGCACAAACAAACTATTATTGGCTCACTTGAATTATAATCATATTAGCCTAAACAAGATTATTAATTATCTTATTAAGCGTGATTACCAGTACAAATTCCATTTAAATATGAATAAAAGGCGTGATCAAGCAATAAAAATAATAACAAGCAACATGATAATAATCACAATCATCATCATAATCACATTAATAATATTCTCAATAATGCATAACAATATTAGTAAGATCCTAGGCATGATACTAACAAGATTAATAATAAATCCTAACATGTCACTAAGCGATAAAGATCAAAGCTTTAACCCTAACATGATACTAACATGATAGGAGGAAAGATTAAGAAGCATCCCATAAACATACATGATACTAACATGATACTAGTAATCATAAAGACATCCGAACATGATACTAGGAATAAAAATAATCAAAGCATGCTTTCTAAGACAAAATAATAATAATTAAATTACTTACTTGGATGCCTCGTATCTCTTTCTAATAAAAAAATACACGCATTAGTAAGTTCAAGAAAATAATAAATCAGAAAATTAAATAAAATAATTGAAATAGGGATTTGGGACCAAACCCTCATAAATTATCAACCTTTTACGTATAGGGCGAAGGCAACTTCGAACTTGGCTATGTGTGTCTAGAACATGAGAATGCAGAATTTTATAAAAGGGAAGGTTTAGAAAAAATAATAGAGAGAGAATAAGCTTTAACTTAGAGAGAGAAGAGAGATGATTGGTGATTGTTGGTGATTATGAATGATAAAAAAACGGGGAAATACGACCCCATTTATAAGAAAATAGTCTTGACGCAATAGAAAAGTGTTAGAATTCCAATCGGAATAAAATTAGCTCCTGTCTCAGAGTTCTCGCGCGCAACAGAGTCTGTCTATCACCGTGCGACAAACCTATCGTTTAACGCTGGAACAGTTTTTTGCGGATTTTGTTTTTACCATATCTTTTGATTCAGTAGTTGTAGACACCTAAAAATGTCTCCCCAAAATCAAACCCAATGATGAACAACCTTTCACCGCCACTATTGGTCGGGTTCAATATTTAATCCCGAGAGTACTTAAAAAATCGTATTTGATTAAATTCGTATTTTTGAACAGTCCATGGATTAGTCTTGATGTTTGGTCAAAGCATAGTTTTAATTTCAGCCCAAACTTATTTTTTAATTTTAGCCCAAACCTTTTTTTTTATTTTATTGCTTTATTATTTATTTTTGGCCCAAACTTTTTATTTATTTTTAATTATTTTTTTCTTATTTTAGCCCAAATAATAATAAATCGGAAAATAGCCCAAAATTATCAATCGACACTTAAAATGCTGAACGAAATTAGGGTTAAAAATGTATTTAGACGGAAAAGCAGGCTGGGAATTCCTGCGCCACGGCAGGTACCCACCGTGTCACGGGAATCATTCCCGCCTAACGGTGGGATTTCCCGTGACACGGGAAATCTTCCGTGACACGGGAATTTCCGTGTCTTTCCGCGTAAACCCTTAACGCGTCACACCAAAAATGCACCGTTTCACGGGAATGTTTCCCGTCTGACGGTGGGATTTCCCGTTTCGCGGTACAGTTTGCCGTGTCGCGGGATACCTTTTTAGGGTTTTTGTCATTTTAGGGTTCCGTGTGCTCCTTCAGCACATTTTCTCTATAAATACCCCCACATTTCTGATGTACGGGCCAGGAAATAATTCTCGAATTGATTTTTTTTCTCTTCTATGCTTTAGCCTAAACACTAGCCTACCCTTCTTATTTCAAAATTCCTTCTTCAAGTGCTCAAAGGAGTCCATACTTTACTCGTGGTTCTGTCCTTAAACCAAGGCGTGAAAGATAGGACTTTTTGAGGGTTTGGCCCTAAATCAACTCTACTTTATTTAATTTAATTCAATTGTTGTTTTATTATTATTTCCTTGAAGTTACTAACTCGTTTATTATTTTGTAGTTGCAAACAAACAGAATCAAAGTAAGAATTATGTTCCTTTTATTTCTATTATTTTTCTAACGATTTTATATTACTGGAATTATGGTTAAATTGCTTCCAATATTAATGTTTATTCTATTATTTTTTATTGATCACCATATTGCATGTTTAAAGGGAATATGTAATTGAAAATCACGCCTAATAAGATAATTTGGACAACCGGTTTAGGATCCTTTTAAATCTTGTTATGAATTGAAGTGATCACTAATATTTTAGAATAATGTGTGCATTTATATTCAACCAATTTAGCTAAATAATAGTTTGGAGCGAATTGAATATTTTGTTTGTATGCCTTTGAGATTACAGGAATACTTTTCAATATAAGAATCGAGTAGAGGCCAATACGGGCGAATGTGACTCCATGACTAACTTCGTACCATCATCCCCAATCCTCCTTTCATGGTTCCGAACCATATGGAGTTAGTAATCTCATGGATTATGAATGGGGTGTAACCTTCTGGGGTCAGTTGCCTATCGTTGTCCCTTATCGTGGTTGCCTTTTATGATCCGTGAACGGTTTACAAGTTATTTAAAAACTTGTTGGCGGCTCCCTACTTTCCTTGTCCCTAATCGTATACGTCAATTCCCAATTCCTAAGAGTGCCAAGCATATTCACAACATGCTTTAACGTAGGCGCACTTCGAGCGACGCCTACAATTTGGCGAGTTCACTGGGGAGGATTCTTGGTTATTTATCGATTTGAGTGATCGATATTTAATTAAGATGAGTGGATGAGACTTGAAAGATTCTTGAAAAAATATTCCTGTGATTAATTTGGCATTTTTGCATATGCATAGACGTTTTAACGTCGCATTTAGATCTGTCCCGTAGGAAAAATTAAATATCTTGGTTGCGTACGAAGGAAAACAGGGCACCAGTCAGATCTTCTGACTGCCGTGCCACGGCAAAATCTGCCGTGTCACGGTACAGTGCACCGTCAGACGGTGCACAGTACCGTGGCACGAGAATTTTTTCCATGTCACAACAGTCTTAAAATCAGTCCAGTGACTTATTTTCTCTTCGCACAGTCAACTTCCTTCGATTTTTCTGAAAAAACGTATGTGTTCTACATGCGTCTTAGCCCCGGGGGATTTATGCTCTATCAACCCAAAAACGCTCATGGCAATAAGGGTTCATCCGAGTTATTAAATCCACCCAAACCATGGAGTCGAGTTAGATTTCATCACGAACTCGCGGAGCCGCCCGTTGGCATAAACCCTCAAGGGAGGTTTCCTTGCTAACGCGTCCAAACTCTTAACCATGTTACCCTTTTTGACACCCAAAGCTTGACCAATAGTTGAACATAGATCTTGACTCTAGGTTGCGAACTTTTTTTACATCATCGTGCCTAAATGCTATGTGGTTGTTTGGTGCTAACATTCATGTGTTTACTCTTTTGTTTAACCCATGACCGAGGGTTTTTATTCTCACATAGTAATTAGTACGGACCTAAAATCGATTAAAATATGGAAAAATCACAAAAATGACATGGAACTGTGCACCGTGTCACGACATATTTTGCCGCGCCACGGTGAACAGTGCCATGACACGGGGCTTTCTACCGTCTGACGATAGACTGCACCGTGTCACGACAGTCAGCACCGTGACACGGTGCCTAGGAAAAGTGTCTTGTCAGTATTTTTTCTGTTTTTGTGCGAACGTATGTGGTTGATGTGTCCAGTTTGGTGTCATGTCTAGATGTACGGTCAAAACACGCGTCCATAACCTCACTTAATCACTCACATATCGTGTTCACACACTTTTTTTCCTTAGTCGTGCACTACTTTTATAACCGTATTTTAGGGTAGTCTTGTTTTTGTGTCGTTTTGTTTTTCGGAGTAAGTCGGATGGTATCCTCCCATATTTTTAAAATAATAATAAAAAATAAACAAATAGAATTTCAAACTTATAGATTTTTTTTTTAAAAAAAAAATCATTTTTCTTTTTTGTTTTTTCTAATCTGGATGGGTTAAGGTTAAGTTTGGTCATTAAAGGTGTGTTTGTTTCGGTGTCACAGCACTTGGTCAAGAAGCAGGGGTAGATTGTTACGGTTTGAGTCAATACCTCAACAACCTCTTATACCAAAGAGGTGTACAAGGAAACCACCAATATCATCTCCACAAGATCCATCTCCAGTCTACTTTCAACCAATGGCTACTAAGGAAGATATCGAGAACATCAACAAGACAATTGAAATGTTGTCTAACATGATGCAAACACTCACCACTAGATTCAGCACGGTAGAGCAAGACCAATGTCACTACCGCTGCAATGGACAAGATTAAGGAACAGATGAGCAAAATTTCTGAAGAATTCACTTATGTGGAACAGCCTGTCACCTCTTTGTCCATAAGAGACAAGCTTCCTAAGAAGTTTTCCACTGCTGATATTCCCAAATTCAAGCCTACTGATAATCCACTTTTCCATTTGAAGGCTTTTTCTGCAACCATGGCTCTTAAGGGACTAGATGTGACACTCTTCCCTATAGTGTTCCCTCTTTTCTTGGAGCATGCATGTCAACAGTGATTCTATTCTTTGGAATCCAAACATGTCGCGACTTGGGAGGATGTTGCTGAAAGCTTTATGAATCGTTACAAGTGTAACATTCAGGCCAAGACTTCTGAACGTGAACTCTCCATTCTCAAATAGAAAGAGAATGAAGGCTTCACCACTTACTTAAGCAGGTGGAGGGAAATAGCCGCGCTCTTGGTGGATCCCCCCAAGGAAAAGGAGATGGTTCGCTTGTTCATCGCCAATCTGACTCATAAGTACAAGAAACACTTGAAGTTTCTGCCTCTAAGTACCTTTGAAGCTGTATACGATATTGGAATCAATATCGAGGACGAACTAATGAAGACTGCTGGTAGCAACAATAATAACAACACTTGGAAAAATAAGAAGAACGACACTCCTTCTTCTTCGTCTTCTAAGCCCAATAATGCTACCAACAATATCAATATCAGTGATGTGCTGGCCCTTAATGCTCCTCCTCAAAGATTCCAAAGGCAAAGGAGGGTTTACATGCCTTTGGGAATGACTTATGATGCTGCTTATGACCGTTTGCATGGTCAAGGACTGATTATGCCAATTGGACCATTTCCAAAACCTCGACCTGAGAATAGGACCGCTAGCTATGACCCCAATGCTTATTGCAAGTTTCATCAAGGCAAGGGTCATAATACTGAGAAGTGTTGGAGGTTGAAGAAGCAATCCAAGACCTAATTGATGCTAATCAACTTCCTGTCCCTCCAGGGGGCAAGAAGCCTAACATTCAAACAGGTCCTCTTTCTGATGCTTTGGCTATCATGGGAGATGAAGTCTCCTTTAATCCATCAAAACTCATTCAACCTGTGAATGAATCTCTTCCGGAAGTTGTATTTGTCTCGAGTTCTGAAGAAGTGAATGGAATTTGGGATAGTGACGATGAAGACGTCTATCTCAAGGATATAGCCTGTTCATCTCTTGGCACAAGTGAAGATGTTTGGGGAGACTTTGAGGTCAAGGTTCTCACCACAATTGGACAGTTGCAACAACCTAGTCCACCTCCACCACAATCGCATCCGATAGTTGATCTCATCGACCTTGTAAACAACGATGTGGTCAAACAGTTGCAAAAGACCAAGGTGGAGATGAATGTATGGAAGCTTTTGGCCACCTCCCACGAGCATCGAAAGGCTGTGATAAATGCTCTGGTGAAAATAGAATTTGATGATGACATGACTCCTCAAGGACTGGTCAACTTTCTCACTACTGAATTGCCAAGTACTAGCAATCTGATTTCGTTTTCTGACAAGGATCTGCCCTCGGAAGGGGATCAACATAATAAGGCCTTACACCTCACTGTGGTGTGTAGGCAGATGAATGTTCCTATGAGCCTGGTTGATAATGGCTCTGCAATCAATGTGTGCCCACTCCGTACTGCAAAAAAGTTGAGCATAAAGAATGAAGAACTGACTCCCTCTACTCAAGGGATTCGAGCTTATGATACTACTCGCCGTCAAGCCGTGGGTACTATCATACTCAACATAGCTACTAGGGCCATTGAACGTCGCACCGAATTTCAGGTGGTGGACATTAAGGACTTTTTCAATCTGTTATTAGGATGCCCTTGGCTTCACGAGCTAAAGGCGATTCCATCATCGTTGCACCAGAAGGTGAAAGCCATAGTTGGAGGGGTTCCAATTACCATTGATGCCTCTCCTATGCGTATTCAAGTTATCGACACTCCTATCGTCCATATCGAACATGACAAAGAAGACGAAGATCTTTGGGGGTTTTCACTCGATGATGTCCTCGTGATTGAAGAGGAGGAAAAGTGTCATCTCGACTTCGATCCCTATTCAAACACCAACATTAATGCCATTATGAAGAAGCGTGAACCAAGATTCCAGATGTTCCTCGATTGTGACTTTGTTGATGAAGACGAAGAGCTCTTCGCAACGGAGAAACCAGCTAGCCCAAACTCTGATGATCTAGGCATCAACCTGCTTTTTGGAATGGAGAAGAATGAGTCTAAACCCGTCTGCAATGATAACTCCGAGCTCGTTCAAGCAGTTATAGCCAACAAGGATTTTGACCCCTCCGAGTTAATCGTCCAAGCTGATAATATTTCAAGGGGATGGCGCAAGGCATGGAGGATCACTACGCCAAGTGGAGAGAAGTTGGAAATAACCACTGGCAAAGGTCCTATGTTTGATGAGTCTGAGTCGTCTAGGTCCGAGTCCGAGTCTGAGTCTAAGTCTGTAGACGAGTCCTTAGAGTCTGAGGCCGACCCTCTTTCTGCTATAGAGTCCAATCCTGAATCTCTTGTTGAGTCCTTTCTTTCTAGTCCAAATAATTCCGGTGAGGTCGCAGCCGACCTTGCCCCTCTTGATGTATTAGCCAATGAATTCAATAAAATGAGTACCTTTGCTTACGATGCGTGTCATTCCCCTAACCCTGATCAATATTGCTTTGCTAATGATAAAAATGACAAATAAATAATAAAAGCAATGGAAGAACACGAAAATAAAACAGCATTTATCGAAGATACAGAAATAGT
This sequence comes from Chenopodium quinoa, assembly GCF_001683475.1. Taxonomy (NCBI): domain Eukaryota; kingdom Viridiplantae; phylum Streptophyta; class Magnoliopsida; order Caryophyllales; family Amaranthaceae; genus Chenopodium; species Chenopodium quinoa. The sequence continues at coordinate 542,959 of NW_018742412.1, read as the reverse complement.
TAACATTTCCAATGATACGACTGTTAAAGAAGTAAAAATTGGATTAACACTAAGTTAAGATGAACGCAAAAAGTTAATTAATTTTCTTAGTGAATTTGTTAATGTATTTGCCTGGTCATACCAAGATATGCCAGGAATTGACAGGGATATAGCTCAGCATACAATACCACTCGTTCCAGGTATGAAGCCTGTCAAACAAAAGCTGCGCCGTATGAAACCAGAAGTGGCCCTCAAAATCAAAGAAGAAATCAGAAAGCAGTTGGCCACAGGTTTCATCAAAGTATCCAAGTATCCAGAATGGATAGCAAATGTGGTTCCAGTTCTAAAGAAGGATGGAAGGGTCAGAATGTGTGTTGATTACAGGGACCTCAATAAAGCAAGCCCAAAAGATGGGTTCCCTCTACCTCACATTGACATTCTGGTCGACAATACAACAAACCATGCACTCCTATCATTCATGGACGGTTACGCCGGATATAATCAAGTATTGATGGCTGAAAAAGATATGGAGAAAACCACATTCATCACACAATGGGGTACATATTGCTATACGGTAATGACATTCGGGTTGAAAAACGCGGGTGCCACCTACCAAAGAGCAGCTACAGCATTGTTACATGACATGATGCACAAAGAGGTGCAGGTCTATGTCGATGATATGATCTTTAAGTCTAAAGATCGCCCAGGCCATATCATTGCACTTCGCAAATTCTTTGAAAGACTTTGCAAGTACAACATGAGATTGAATCCAGTAAAGTGTGCATTCGGAGTCACGTCAGGAAAATTACTTGGATATGTGATCAGTTCTCAAGGGATTGAAATAGATCCCACAAAAGTAAAGGCGATCATGGCCATGCCACCGCCCAAGAATGAGAAGGAGATTCGAGGTTTCATTGGAAGGTTGCAATATATAAGTAGGTTCATATCAAAGCTCACAGCGATATGTGAACCTATATTCAAGAAGCTTAAGAAAAATGTCCCAGTCACATGGGATGACGATTGCCAAAAAGCTTTCGACAAAATCAAAAAGTACCTGGCAAACCCACCCGTGCTAGCGCCAGCAATACCTGACTTTCCTCTTCGACTCTACCTTACGGTCACAAGACAAACGATGGGGGCAATGCTAGCACAAGAGATTGAAAGCATGGAGAATGCAATCTACTACTTGAGTAAGAAGCTTCAAGGATATGAGACACGATACACACCACTTGAAAAATTGTGTCTCGCACTTGTGTGGTCCGTACAGACACTAAGACATTACATGCTCACTCATACAGTGCATGTCGTGTCCAAGATGGATCCTCTCAAATACTTGTTCGAATAAGCAACACTCAATGGATGATTATCAAGGTGGATAGTCAATCTTGCTCAGGTTGACTTGAAATTTGTACCACAAAAAGTCATCAAAGGTTCTGCGTTTTCTGACTTCTTAGCAGACTTTCCTCTAGAAGAAGTTGAGAAAGAATAAGATGAGTACGATTTCCCTAACGAAGATTTACTCATGACCGAAGATGATAGCTGGACGCTCTATTTCGATGGAGCTTCAAACCAAAAAGGATGTGGTGTAGGAGTCTTGCTCGTATCACCCAATGAAGAGCACATCCAAATTTCCATGAAGCTCGACTTTGATGTCACCAACAATGCCGCAGAATATGAAGCATGTATTTTGGGGTTAGAAACAAGTGTCACCTTGGGAATTAAGAAGCTCAGAATCTACGGTGATTCTTCACTAATCATTAACCAAATCTCCAAGAGATGGAAAGTGAGAAGTGAAAGTCTCGCTACGTATCAAGCTCATTTAGAAACTCTCACGGAGCAACTAGATGAAGTGGAATATAAGTATTTGCCGAGAGAAGAAAACTAATTCGCCAACGCACTAGCTAAATTAGCATCAATGGTACGAATTCCAACGGATACAATCAGAATGCCACTGACCATAGATAGAAGATATGAACCGGCTTATGTTCACGCACTCGACGATGAATAAGAACCACAAGAAGAAGATGAAGAACCATGGTATACAAATATCCTTAACTATGTGACAAGAGGAGAATACCCTCCCAATACTGATAAAAGGGCACGCCGTGCTTTGAGGCTCCTGGCCTCACAGTATGTGCTCATCAGGGGAGAACTCCACAAGAGAACTGCGATGGGGAGAAATCTCTTATGCATAGCAAACAAAGAAGCACATAGAACCATGGAAAACTTTCATGCCGGTATATGTGGAACGCACATGAATGCAAAGATGTTAGTCCAAAAGATTCAACGTCAAGGTTATTATTGGACTACTATGGAGAGAGATTGCCACAAATACGTCAAGAAATGTATGAAGTGTTAAGTCTACGCAAATTTACAGTATGTTCCACCTTCGCTTCTCTACACATATACTTCTCCATGGCCTTTCTCCACTTGGGGCATCGACATCATTGGAAAAATAACACCACCAGAACAAGGGGGTCATGAATTCATCCTCGTAGCGATCGACTATTTCACCAAATGGGTCGAAGCTGCCTTATATGCTAAGCTGACGGCGAAACACGTAGCTCAATTCATTGAGAAAAATATCATATGCCTCTATGGGGTACCTCATGAGATGATCAGTGATAATGGAACACATTTCCAAGCCGAATGCGCGGAATTACTACAGAAATATCATATCAAGCATCACAAATCATCACCTTACAGACCTCAAACAAATGGTACGGTCGAATCGGCCAACAAAAATGTGAAAACTATCATTGAAAAGATGACAGAAAATTACAAGGATTAGCCAAGTAAGCTACATTTCGCCCTTTGGGGTTATCGAACCTCCGTTCGTACATCAACGGGGGCTACTCCTTTCTCTCTTGTTTATGGAGTTGAAGCTGTACAATCAATAGAACTCGAAATCCCTTCTCTTCGAATCGCATTGGAAAGCTAACTAGATGAAGTCGACAGGATTAGAGCAAGATATGATGAACTAGTCTTACTTGATGAAAAACGCTTGGCGGCTTTGCATCATGTCCAAACCTACCAACAGTGTATGGCTCGACATTTTAATAAAAAAGTCAAGACTAAGAACATCAAAGAGGGTGACCTGGTGCTTAAGGCACTTGATTAAAATGTGTTAGATCCAAGAGGAAAATTCAGACCGAATTGGTCAGGCCCATACATTGTTAAAGCCATCTTGTCTGGCGGAGCGGCACAATTGGTAGACATGGACGGTAACGGTTTCCACAATTTAACCAACTTGGGTCAACTCAAGAAATTCTATGCCTAGTCACATGGGTTCATGACCCAATAGAGCTACGTTTGGCCTGATTCCTTTTTTTAAGGATACGTGGGCAACCCCTCAAGGGGGCCCGACCACTTTAAAAAATAAAAATCCTCCCTTCGTCGATCAAGTATACGCGTCAGTTCAGCATTGCGTCACGACAAAAATAAAATGGGATTTCTGCCGCGACACGGGACATTCCACCGTGTCACGGTACAGTCCACCGTGGCGCGGTGGACCTGAGTGCAAAAAAAAAAATTGCCGTGACGCGGGAATTTGCAACGTGTCACGGGATTTTTCACCGTGACACGGTGGAATTTCAAGTTTTCCGATTCTTTTTAGTGACGCATTCTTTGCGAATTCATTATTTTTTCGAGGTTTTTATTTTCATTCTTCCATTGCGTCCGACTCCTTGACTCAGATAAATAAATAAAAAAGTCATTGTAATTTTTTTTATTTAATGCCTAAATAAATATGCTATTATTATTGAAATAAATGTGACTACAATTATTGGCATCATACGCCTTATTTTAAATAAAAATAATAAATCATAAAAGCAAAGCAATACTGATCTAATCCCTCTTCACTTTAGGCGCATCCTTCTCTTTTTCAATTAGGTCGGCCTTCACCATTAATGTGTCTTTTGTAGCCCGAACCGTCACACCCCTAGTCGAACTTTCACCCCTTTCACCTTTCTTAAAATTCTTCGGTTGTTTCTCTCTATAGACCATCTTCTCTTTACCCTTCCCTTTCACATAATTCTTCCTTTTCGGCATTATAGGAGTCTTAAACTCAATCCCTTGTGTTCTTGGACCTAGACGATCTTTAGGAGGTGCTTTCTTATTTCCAAGACGGCTCTTCACATCAGATTTGCGTGATCTGAATCGTTCCCTCCTACTTCTAGGGTTCAACCATGCCTTGTATGCACTAGATAAAGGAGGAGGAGCTTGGTCACTAGCAGAAACAGTCCACAAAGGTCTTCCAATCCAATAAGTCTTGTACTTGTGAACGTTACTTTCATAAAACGATACTTCACGAGGACTATCGTTATAGCGTGGAACTACTTGTTCAAGTCCATACTGCCGCCTCAGTCGAGAAGGGCAATAAAAAGTTAGTTTTGAGATACTAGGAACACGACAATATGGAGTATCATTCGTACCAACCATCCTAGTAAGCCTCCACCAAGGCACCACCCAACTAATGGAAAATTCCCTCTTTGCAAAGAAATTTTTCCAGTCTTCATACGACATGTTCACAGAGTAATTCTTTTTCCTGCGGACTAGATCGTTAGGGCCTATTTTGTGTCACGAGAGCTATTCGGAGCGTATTTTTACCTGCAGCAGTACCAGAGAGCCCTTCCTGATGGCTTTCCGGTCAGCTTTTGCTTCGTCAAGGCCACGAAATGTTTCTCCAAGGCACGTAGGCATAGGAGATCTCCCAGATTCGACATGTTCAAGCACAGACACTAGACAAGCATGTCCTACCCTACCGTTTGCAAATAAAAGCTTGCTAAACATGCAAAAAATATATGCCCTTCTACGATATACATGATAAGACTCAGAGATAGGGCGATTAAAATATAAATTTGCAAGTTTTTCTAAGTCTACCTCATTACCACATACAATTCTTTTTAAATCTGGATCTATTAGATTCAGATGGCGTTTAAAATCTTGGTAATAATATTCACGCAGGGTAGGCATGGCAATAAGATTTCTAGCAGGAAATCCAAAGATTGCACCGAATTCCTCCGGCAGGGGACATATTTCATCGTAATTAAATTTAAAACAATGTGTTTCTGGACTCCAATAATCTAAAGTTGCCCTAAGAAAATCATGTTCAATCGCTACATGCCTCAGGGCTAGTAAAACCCTGACATGAAATAATTCTAACTCTCTTTTGTCAGCATTGGTCAAAGAATAAGACCAGTCGCGCAATGTATTATCAAAATTCTGAGACATACATGATTATTGAAATATGAAATTCTAATTATTTTGTGTTTCGTAATTATGCATATCACGAATATACTTGTCCAATTTTATAGCAAAAGCGCTCGGAACTACTCAGAAATTATCTTTTCGTACGCGTAAACCACTCTGTTGTAGAATACGCGTACCGTGACACGGGAACTCCCACCGTGTCACGGGAATTTTTACAGCAACACGGCAGTTTTTGCCGTGACACGGTGTACAGTGTCGTGTCACGACACCCACGCGTTTTTTTTTTTTTTTATCTTTTCCCGTATCTATCCGGATTTTTTTAGTATTTTATCTTCACTGTTTATTTTTCAGTTTTCTGAGAGTTTCATTCCTAATAAAATTCTTAACTTTTTTATTTTTATTATTTTTATCTTTATCATTTCATTTATTTTATTTATTTATTCATCACTTTAGTATTTTATTTTTTTTTATTTTTATTTCCATTTCTCTTTATCATTATTATATTTACTTATTTATTCTATTTATTTTTTCTTGTCTTTTTATTCCTTTTTCTTTTGGGGAAGGTTGGTACCCTCTACTTACTCCACTTACGTTTTTTTGTCGCGTCATTAATAAATACACGATCACACACAATGAGTCTCAAGCACACACCAACACACACTAATAAATACATAAACTGTGAATAATGTACAAAATGAGTCATAATAAATAAACAGCGTCAAGTGTCATCACAGTATGTACAAATAAAGACCCTTGGTCAAAAGTCTGCAGAACCAGAATCAGTATCATCTCCCTGTGAATACGGGAATGGTGAGCCAAAGAGTCCTGCCATCATCCGAGTACGGGGAGTAGTGTCCCTACTAGTCCCTGTGACTCCAGCAGTAGTCAAACTCAAGGCAGGACCCGTCAAACTGGCAAATGGTGTAGACTGACTCAAAGACATGGGGATCGTCGGTGGAGGCATCGTCCCATACATCGAAACTGAGAACAAGCCCGACACCGGTGGAGGAATCCTAGACGACGGAGCTGAAAATAAACCAGGTTCCACGGGAGTAAAAACAGGCCTAAACTCAGGCTGTGAAAACGACTGCCGCTGCCCCTGACTCTGTCCCGAAAAGCGCTGGGAAGACAGAGGATGTTGCCACTGAGCCTCTTGAAACGGCTGAGTAATCTGAGGCTCTCGCTGAGACTGAGAATGCCGATGAACCGCAGAAGATCGTCTACCACGATCAAGCTCCTCCTCGTCCGAGCCTCTATGCCTCGAGCGTGAGCGGGACCTCCGTTGCTCCTGAAAGATACAAAATCAAAAGGCGTCCTTAAGAACATCGCTAGAACTGCTCCGACAACTCGCACCACGCCGAAGCTTGATGATGCAGTACTTCAAGGCGTCAACCAGCTTCATGAATCCCATCATCTCTGAGCGGTTAGGCTGAGAACAAAACAAAGACAAATCAGTAACAAGCGGTGTTAAAAGGATGAATAATGCATCAAAAACTTACCGGCTCAAAAACCTTGGGCAGAGACTCCTGCGCCTGTCTATAACCCTCTGGCGCGTCAGCAATATGGTCCTCGGTAATACCAATCGGCTCTAGGTCTCGGACAAACTGAGGCGGAATCTCGATCCTCCCCACAGGGCGAACAGTCGTCTGAAAATACGATCGAATAATCAAGTTACTCGACTATTTAAACATAGACTAGTGACAAAAATCCTTAAAAGAAATCATACCTGAGGAAGGCGGGGTGGAGGAGCCAGAGAGGGAAGCAAGTCCTGTGCATAATCACCCTCCATGTGCACAAGCTCCTGCCAAGGAAAAGTGTAGCGCTCTCCCTTGTTTACCAACTCCCTAAGCAAGCGCGAGTCCATCATCGACTCCGGTGGAGATGAGGGCACCACAAAGCGATCACCGCTATGCTGACGAACGACACGCTCCCCCAAATACCAGACAAAGCGTCCTGTACCAACCGAAATGATGCGGTGCGCTGAAAGATGCAAGGCCTCGGGAAGATTAGTCATCCCGGGCCAAGGACGATACTGGACATCAATGGCAACCAGAAAACCATAAAAAGTTGGCATGAAACACCAGAATTAACGTCAGAGAGAAAATAACAGGCAACAAAACTAATTCTTACGCCAACAAAAGAGGTGCCTCGGCGTAGCAGCCCGCGCAGCGTAGAGACAGACTCCACCCGTGACTCTCCTCGGTCATGCCAACTGGCCCCGACAGGGAAATCATGAACCGCTCCACGACGCCGTCGAGGAGCCAAGCCTGGGAAGTACTCGTAGAACCATAGCTGCAATGAAAATTAATCTTTGAGCACATGAGTTGAACAAATTAAAATAAAACAAGAAGAGGAACATATCATCACCTCTACGACTCTCCACATACCGTAGACAGTGATGGGAAACTCGTCGTTCAGCTGCCGACAGCCATGACGTAACAACAAGAGAAGGTCGGCGTATCCGAGGTTGGCCCAACTAAAGGATCCTATCTCACTGATCCTGACCAAAGAAGGGAGGTAGCAAAGGAGTGCGCGTGAACTCGTATCAGGAGAAAGAGTCATGGAGATCAGAATCAGAATGAAGATCCGCACTCGCTGCTTAGCCGATGTCTTTTCCATGTCGAAGCCACGAGCTAGGACTGAAGCCAGCTCCGATCGCCCGCTCCTAGGACCACCTTGAGACACTGGTCGGGTCCTGATATGCTGAACAATCGAACCTAACAAATCGGCTGCCTTAGCCACTCCCCAAGAAAGATCAGACATCTGAGCTATGGTCCGGTCAGTGAAGCGCAACCCGCTAATCATGCTGAAGTCCAGAGGGGTCACTGTCATCTCCCCCCAAGCAAAATGAAAGGTGTTGGTAGTATCCCAAAAATACTCCAACAATGCGCGAACAACCGTCGCACCGCAACCTCGGGGGCTGCGAAACCCTACGACCGCCGAATAAAATCCACTAAACCAGCTAATTCCCATAAGGCGTTCGTAGCAGGATCCCTCGTGATAATCTGGTGAAGTCAAGGAATCAAATCTCCGACTCCAGAACCGTGGTGACGAAGCGTGCCGTCAACTATGCCGACGAGTGGGTGATGAGAAACGTGGTTCTCGCGACAGAAAACCAACTGGTCTGGAGTCCACAGAGGTGGAACCCACCTACCTCTACTCGTAGAAGCCCGAGGCTCGGACTCTAAGACTTCGTCGTCCATACCCTCGGGAATAGTGGGAGTGTCCTCCCGAAAAGCCTGAGCCGGCCATGGGTGGAAAGATCGCGATCCCCTCGCCTAGGCATGCTATTATAAAAATAAAGATCTAAATGCTTAGCATCATTTCCTAAGACATTTAATTCGAGTTGCATTTTAATAAAAAATCTAAATGCTTAGCATCACTTCCTAAGTTATTTAGTTGTTTATCGCATTATACGCTAAATTTTTACCTCAGGCTAAAAATTGGCAAAATTATGGAATTATATATAGTATTTAGTTTCTCCATAACAAACTAATACTACAATTCTCCTAGCCGCATGATACTATGTTCTCCATGACAATATACTACATACACGAAATATTTTTCGAAATTGCACACATCATGACATATTTTACAAGATCTACCACCAATATTTCACCATTTCAAGTGCAAAGAAGTAACATTAACAACAAGAACATCATTTCACAAAAAGTAGTACCCAAAAATGGTGATTTGCTCAATTCTCCATCAAATCATGCAATTTTTGTCTTAAATTTCTCACAAACACACATACGTACATATGCAAGCAAATTCATGGCAATAATTGTGACATATAACCAAAAAATCACAAAGATCAGAACAGCCGCCGCGACACGGTAAGCTGAAAACGTGTCACGGGGATGAAATTCATGTCACAGTAAATTCGGAGGACGCCAGAGCTCCGTTAAACATCAACAGCAACACGACAGTAATAGCAGCAAGCAACAACAAATCTCAGCGAAGAAAAAAGAAAAAAAAAAGAAATGGGAACCAGCAGCAATGCCGCGCCACGGGAGGTGATTCCAGCTGACGGGAGAAAACTCCGAGCGCCGGTGAGAAGCTGCCGAGACACGGGAATCCGAGCAAAAAGAAAATTTTTTGGGTGAAAACCGGACAAGAAAGAGAAATGGTGGATGGGTAAAATGGGAGAAATGGTTGATATTTAAAGCCAAAAGTAACCGTTGCATGACCCCGTTACCGTTCCACATTTTCCGTTATGAAGCAATATTGTGCAGGCGCGTGAAAAGAAGCGCGTGGAATTTTTTTTTTTATTCCAAAAATTCCCGCGACACGGGAAATACTCCCGTCAGACGGCAAAATACTACTGTGTCGCGGGATATGTCCACGTGGCACGCTGGAATTTGTGGGTCAAAAGCATAAAAATCCACGCCGTTGACCAATTCAAACAGAAAAAAATGCCTCGTGGCACGGGGTTTTATCCCGTCTGACGGGGGATGATATCGTGTCACGGCATAATGCCACATGGCACGGTGGTTCTGCGCGTTGTCAGCAAATATTCCTGGCGTTTTTGACCAGTTTGAATGATTTTTCGAGGCTTTTGGGCAGTTACTTTTTCGCTGGAATTACGCGGAAAAATTCTAACTGATACTAAAAGGGGACTAAAATTACCATTTTACCCCTAGCAAGCATCAAAGTCTATTTTTCGACATTTTAAACACCTAATATGGTCGGATAATCGATTTGAAGGTGTGGATCATCTGCAGCCCACGTTCAGGGATAATCATACACTTGCAAATTTCAGCGATTACAGTAGTCGTCGGCTTTCCTCAAGCTTGGAAAGCGTTATCGGTGGATTTTTCTTCAAGTATAGAAAACCGCCAAGTCGGCTTTCCTCAAGCATGGAAAGCGTTATCGGTGGATTTTTCTTCAAGTATAGAAAACCGCCAAGTCGGCTTTCCTCAAGCATGGAAAGCGTTATCGGTGATTTTTTCTTCAAGTATAGAATACCGCCAAGTCGGCTTTCCTCAAGCATGGAAAGCGCTATCGGTAGATTTTTCTTCAAGTATAGAAAACCGCCAAATTCCTTTGTCGGCTTTCCTCAAGCATGGAAGGCATTATCGGTGGATTTATTCAAGCATCGAATGACACCAAATTCATACGTCAACTTTCCTCAGGCATGGAAAGTATTATCCGGTAGGTTTCTTCAGGCTTAGAAAACTACCAAACTCTTCAGTCAGCTTTCCTCAAGCATGGAAAGCATTTCAACATACGTCACCCGGTGGATTCCTTCAAGCATAAGAAGCTACCAAACTCATTTGTCACCGATACACTGGTGTCAGATACGCATTCTATCCCTTTACTCTTTTATCTGTAGAATTAACATTTTTCTGCAGGTATCAGCGTATACAGAGTGATTTAGGATCGCAGAACGTCTTAAATCACTCTCCGTCCCTATCGACTACTTTGACTATCGTTTTCAAAACTGACGTTTCTACAAAGTCAGTCAAAGTGGGGGCTTCTGTAAACACCTAAAAATGTCTCCCCAAAACCAAACCCAATGATGAACAACCTTTCACCGCCACTATTGGTCGGGTTCAGTATTTAATCCCGAGAGTGCTTAAAAAATCGTATTTGATTAAATTCGTATTTTTGAACAGTCCATGGATTAGTCTTGATGTTTGGTCAAAGCATAGTTTTAATTTCAGCCCAAACTTATTTTTTAATTTTAGCCCAAACCTTTTTTTTATTTTATTGCTTTATTATTTATTTTTGGCCCAAACTTTTTATTTATTTTTAATTGTTTTCTTATTTTAGCCCAAATAATAATAAATCGGAAAATAGCCCGAAATTATCAATCGGCACTTAAAATGCTGAACGAAATTAGGGTTTCAAATGTATTTAGACGGAAAAGCAGGCTGGGAATTCCCGCACCACGGCAGGTACACACCGTGTCACGGGAATCATTCCCGTCTGACGGTGGGATTTCCCGTGACACGCGGAATCTGCCGTGACAAGGGAATTTCCGTGTCTTTTCCGCGTTAACCCTTAACGCGTTTTCTTCCCCGTTTACTGAAAATTTCCCGCGTCACACCAAAAATGCACCGTGTCACGGGAATGTTTCTCGTCTGACGGTGGGATTTCCCTTGTCATGGTACAGTTTGCCGTGTCGCGGGATACTTTTTTAGGGTTTTTGTCATTTTAGGGTTCCGTGTGCTCCCTCAACACATTTTCTCTATAAATACCCCTTCATTTCTGATGTACGGGGCAGGAATGAATTCTCAAATTGATTTTTTTTCTCTCTTCTATGCTTTAGCCTAAACACTAGCCTAGCCTTCTTATTTCAAAATTCCTTCTTCATGTAACACCCTAGAAATTCCTTTCCTTTAAATACACACTTTACTCTTTTAAAAATACGTTTTAGGAATATCTAAGACATTACCGCCACCGTGAAAACGGCTGAGGCAACTATCAAAGATACACAGCGGAAGACTTGAAAACCAAAACTATTTAAATAACACAATTTAAAATACCAAACCAACGAAAATAAAGTTGAAAATCAACAAAACCAAAGCCAATTAAAATCCACTACAACTTGGAACCATTTAAGGCCCTTATTCAAAACCAAAACAACCAATCTTTTGTGTTAGTCCATAAAGTAATATAATAAAATATTCAATGCATAAAACACATCATATTCTAATGGAAGCTAGCATGATTCTCTCTTCACTCATGCCCCGTCTTGAACATGCTTCAATACCTGAAAAGTGTATCTCTACTTGCCCCCACTACTCTCCATTAAAATGGATCATCGTAGGGCCAAGATAAAGACATGGCCAGACACAAACAACACACACAATTAGTAAAGCTGAGTACATAGGCGTAATTAAACACACTAACATGCATTCTCCTATCATCACACACACTTACCTCATTGCACCTGTTTACAAGCACACACAACAATCAACAAGACACTTTAACTAGACACTAAAAATTCATTTAGCGTTGATTACGCATCGAACGGGTTTCCAACTAATCCTATCCCAATAAATTGGGGTTAACTGACACGGGAGCTAACCGTGCCAGCAACAAACCTGTGCCACACATAGGTGGCGGAATTCCAGCGCATAATAAAAGGAATATACAACGTCTTGTACTCCGTTAGAAGTTATGATCAAATATAAAGTCACATAACTCCCCCCATATGTTCATACTCAAGGTAAATACGTTCCAAGAGTTTTGGTGCGTAATCTCTTTCACTTTACATTATTTACATATTATTAGACTTGGTGATGACTCTCAAGGCATAATAAGTCAATCAACAATAATTATTCAATCAAACAAATATACCAATTTAATTCTTGAATAATTAGTGACAACATAATATTTAATGTTGAACCCTTTTTAATTCTACCTCAGTGTCGAAGACACCTTAAACGCATAAAGCGCCAACAATCCTATACCTCGGTGTTAAAACACCTTAAGTGCACAAAGGCACCAACATACAATTTATTCCTTGTGTACATAGACATTTATATAGCTCCTTTCTCATGCTTAAAGCATCAATAAAAATTATATGAACCATAATAAAATTTCTTTTCAATATTCCAAACATAATTAAACAATTATTTTAATTAAACATGCTCTCTATCATGCCATAAATAAATATGTAGTCCATATAATCATGCCAAAATATAATTTTCCAATCCATAAACCATCACAAGTAATTCATGCATCACAATTCAATCACCAACACCAATAATTCACGATTCAATACATAAACCTTAGCATGATACTACTTGTAATTGATTGAAATTAAACCTAGCATGATTCTACATCATCAAAATATGCTAAGTACGCGAACGTACCTTGAATACGATCCTAAAATCGTCACGACTAGTAAAAATTGCTCACTTCGAAGTCTCCTACACATTAAAATTATAATAGAGCATTAAAACCCACTTTAAACAAATTTCCAGCAATCTATACTATCCTAAAACCCGTCTTAAAATAATTTGAATAAGCTGAAATTATATTTAAAAGACTCTAATTAAGTCCAACTTAATGGGTAATTTAAATTTCCTTCAAAAAAATAATATTAAGTGCTCTACATAAAATTCCAACACTTTATTCTAATTAAAACTTGTTGTAATTTAGTCTTAAAACACTTAAATTGAAGATCCAAACATTAATTCCTCATATGCTTTCATAATTTTCATAAATCAAAGACCTAGGGTTTCAAAAATTGGGGCTTTTTAATTAAAACCAAATCTGAAAATTAATTCATACAATTACAATTATCAAACATCAAAATTAAACCCCCAAACTCATAATTTATATTTACATCCAAGAATAGATTCAATTAAAACAAGAAAGCTTCAATTTTTTTTTATATAAGGTTCGAAAAAAAAGGGAAAGGGGAAGAAGGGCGGCAGCCACCACCGGCTGCTGGCGGCGGTGGCTACCTGCTGCCGGCGGCTTGCGCCTGCTGGCAGCGGCGGCCACCAGCCTGCCGGTGGCTGGCAGCGGTGGTGAGGGAGGGCAGCCGAAAGTTTAAGGGGAAAGGGGGAAAAACAAAATGAAAAAAAATAAGGAAGAGAGAGAGAAAAGTTTACCTTGGGTTTTCTCCACTCTCGACAAAGTTTGATTTGCCTCATAAGTGGGATATTTATACCCCTTCTCTACTAACCCTCTTCTAGGTTTTCCTAATTCCTTCCCTAATAAAACTTGTTGAAAAAATAAAACCCCAACTTTTAAATAAAATAATTAAATAAACTTTCCTTTAATAATAATATTAATTAAAATACTTTAATTAAAATAATTACAACCATTTAAATACTTTATAAAATACATACTTTAAATAAAATGCGTATAAAAATACGGGGTATTACACTTCAAGTGCTCAAAGGAGTCCATACTTACTCGTGGTTCAGTCCTTAAACCAAGGCGTGAAAGGTAGAACTTTTTCAGGGTTTGGCCCCAAATCAACTCTACTTTATTTAGTTTAATTCAATTGTTGTTTTATTATTATTTCCTTGAAGTTACTAACTCGTTTATTAATTTGTAGTTGCAAACAAACAGAATAAAAGTAAGAATTATGTTCCTTTTATTTCTATTATTTTTCTAACGATTTTATATTGTTGGAATTATGGTTAAATTGCTTTCAATATTAATGTTTATTCTATTATTTTTTATTGATCACCATATTGCATGTTTAAAGGGAATATGTAATTGAAAATCACGCCTAATAAGATAATTTGGACAACCAGTTTAGGATCCTTTTTAATCTTGTTATTAATTGAAGTGATCACCAATATTTTAGAATAATGTGTGCATTAATATTCAAACAATTTAGCTAAATAATAGTTTAGAGCGAATTGAACATTTTGTTTGTATGCCTTTGAGATCACAGGAATGCTTTTCAATATATGAATTGAGTAGAGGCCAATACGGGCGAATGTGACTCGAAGACTCACTTCGTACCATCATCCCCGATCCTCCTTTCGTGGTTCTAAACCATATGGAGTTAGTAATCTCATGGATTATGAATGGGGTGTAACCTTCACGGGTCAATCGTTGTTGCCTATCGTTGTCCCTTATTGTGGTTTCCTTTTATGATCCGTGAACGGTTTACAAGTTCCTTAAAAACTTGTTGGCGGCTCCCTACTTTCCTTGTCCCTAATCGTATACGTCAATTCCCATTTCCTAAGAGTGCCAAGCATATTCACAACATGCTTTAACGTAGGCGCACTTTGAGCGACGCCTATAGTAGTCCAAATACGCCATATAATATGTCGTTGGAAAGATCTAAAAGTCTAATTTTAAACCCAATTAAAATCAAATTAAAATCTTTTTTAAATAAAAAGATATGGCCGAAATAGTGGAAGGGTGTCAGTTTTGGATAGAGTTTCGTATTCCTTTCATATCTTTTTCTTTATAGCTCGAAATTAATATTATAATATATCATTGGAAATATAATTCAAAGATTTATCAAACCATATAATAATTGGATAAAAATTTTACGGCACGAAAATTATATCTGAACATATTCCATTTCACGCTGAACAAAGACTTTCAAAAAGAGAAGTTTTTTTTCTATATTTGAAATTCTTTGATCTTATCTTTTCAAAAAAGGATAATTAAGATCTCTTAGAAACTTATAGAAAGTTATAATAAATCCTATTTAGTTTAGGAATGAGATTAAACCTTTGGACCCTCCACATGATCATTGAGTCGTAGGTAAAATCCGGTTTGGGCCTAATTTAGTATTTTGGCCATAACTTCCTCATTATTCATCGGAATTGGGCTTATAATATATTGTTGGAAAGGTCTTTTCAAGCTACATAAAAATACATAATTATTGTACCCTTATTATGGACAAAAATATATTAGACTGGCTATTTTCATAGATAGAGTATATTTTCAAAAACAGAAAAAGAGATGTTTTAATAAAAACAACCGTATCACTAGACTTTTCACACTTTCAATTTGTTCGATAATCAAATGACGTGAAAGGTATTCATTACTGGATTTGGTTTTGGGGAGAAACATTTGGGTGTCTACAGAAGCCCCCACTTTGACTAAGTTTTGAGAAACGCATGTTTTGAAAACAAAAGTCAAATTAGCGATATGGACGGAGAATGATTCAAAGCGTTCTGCAACCCTAAATCATTCTTGTAACACCGATACTTGCAAACTAGTGTTAGTTAAACAGATAAAAGATTTAGAAATGTGTATCTTGCACCATCGGGCACACATCTCTAGGGTAACCGATTTTGTTGCTGCATTTGTGTTGTAACGACCTCCATATTGCCTCGTGAACGCCATCGTCGAAGACCATTGCTTGTAACCATCTTTGATTGTTTGTGACAATCCTCCTCAGTGCCTCGGGAACAATGTCGAAGGTTATTGTGCCTCGCCATCTTCAGGGGTTGTGGCAGTGCCTCGCCAAGGCTGTGCCTCGCCTCTATAGATAATCTCCTCTTTGCTTCGGGACATCGTCGAAGACCGTTGCTTGTAGCTATCTTCTGTTTTACTGTGACGCCCTTCTTGGGGATTCTGTCGCAAACCACCACGCCTAGAGCGATCCACCAAATGACGGTCTTCCGCGCCTTGGAAATTCTTGTCATGAGCTTCTTCGCTTTGAGCAACTCACAAATGATTGATGACAAATTTCTTTTCCTTATGTCGTAGACTCCTTTGTCTTGAGCAATATTCTGAATGATGATTTTCCACACCTTGGAAAGTCTAATAGTTTAACAGTTTCCACGCCTTGAGAATCTTGTCATGAGCTCCTACGCCTTGAGTAACTCTTAAGTGAAATTCCGTTAAGTACCCACGCCATGGGATGCAATCGCCATCTTCTACACCTTGGGAAGTGTGCATCAATTGACAATTTCTCTTCATCTCGGGAAAAATTGTTCGATAATTATGAGTCTCTTCGTCTTGAGAAACTTTTTGTGCGAACCGTCTGTGCCTGGTGTGCCTCAGTCGTATGCAACCAAAAATATCACAACTAAGCTAACTGCAAATAAACGTAGTTAGGGAAGTCGAGTTCGAATCCACAGGGAAAAAGGGACTAATAACTGGAAACCTAAGTGGAAATACTCTAGGACGGTAGTAACCTAAGTAACGAGGGGGGTTTTCACGAGCAATGATGATAAATGAACTAAGTAAGAACAACGAACGTAATGAATAGGTAATCAATGAGAAGAACGGTCTTGGTTATGCGAAATCCACTAATGAACATACAAATTGATCATAGAAGTCTCCTCAATCAAGCTCTATTGAACACCTTGTTGTAGAATTCCTAGATTCTAAATTCTCATAAATAGTTAGAAATAGCAAAGCGCTCCTTTCTAACCCTTTCCAATGCACAATTCAAGACAAGCGCTCTAAATTATCCACAAGAAGAAAATAAACGGAGAAATCAACAAGGATTGAATAAATTAACACAAGCGGTCTAATTTCTTCAATAATATTATTCCCTCTTCAAGTTATCAACCAAAAGCATGCATCAATAACCTAAAGTTGCTACTTTGGAAAGATTAATTAGATGCAAGCGAATCCAATAATTCTAACCTAGCAATTGATTAAAGCAAATCATGAAATTAATTCAAGGAACAATATATATTCAATAGATATTAAGAGAAGAAAGATCTCACAATTCGTAGCTAAAAGCTTCAATCTTTAACCAAGTATCCGGAAGATTAAGCTTCCATGGATTCTAATTCCAAAACAAAGAATTCTGAAAATTCCAAGAAAACCCTAGAAAGCTTTTTTTTCTCAAAACTTAATTCTCCTTTTCTCCCTTAAAACTTAATTAAAACTAAGCTATTTATATGTTTCTATATTTTAATAACATAACACAATAATAATAATAAAATAATATTCAAAACACGAGCCAAAACAAAGCCAAATTGCTGAAAATTAACCAAAACAGCCCGAATTTCTGCCAGAGCCGCTGCCAGCTGCTCTGGACCCGCTGGCAGCTGCTCTGGCAGCCCCTCACTCTGGTATACCCGCTGCCAGCGGCTCTGGCCAGCTGCCAGCGGCCCTGGCAGCGGTTCCTGCTGTTTTTGACTTCTTTCCTTGCTTCTTCTTCTTGCTTTGCTTCACCTTTTCCTCAAGCTTTCTTCCTTGCTCTTCCATGCTCCATCACAACTCTCAAATCACGAGCCAAGGTCCATCCTTCTTACATAACTCTTCATTGGTTCCCGAGCTCACTCACTCACTTATACTCATAAATCCCGCCTTTTGCACATAAGTGAGATCACAGCCCAAAACTCACAAAAGCTAACAAAAGTACATATAAAGCATCAAAACACACCCTAAAATGCTTCTCTCAACCCATGATAATAAGGCTTATCAAATTCCCCCATGCTTGAACCTTTACTCGCCCTCGAGTAAACTTAGAGAATAAAACACATCCTCCTCACTAAGGTTCAAAACAGAAGATGGTGGAATCAAACTAGCTCTACGCACTCAAACTCAACAAAACATCCTAGTACTTATCAACCAATCACAATCACACTCCCCCATACTTCACACTTTGAATCTCCCTTTTTTCTTATTTATCAATTCATCCCCAAAATCAACTTGGAACGATAAACGCATAGCCATGAGTATGAATATTCTCAACCGCCTAAAGAAATGAAATTTTTGATAAAATTGGGCAAACAAAAACTCAACTTAACCAAAAATCTCATAAAAACACTTCCACATTCAAGAGTGAAAACAAACAACTCATGCTCTCAAATTCCTAAGATGATCAACAAATTCCCCAAAATCTCAACTATCTCCCAAAATCACCAAGATGAAACCTACCCCGACACCTCCTTATATCTCCTCCCCTTATGACACCGACTCCGGCAAATAGATGCGAAATTTCCTTGAAAAATCAAATTCATGAACATTTCTCTCTTTTTTCTCTCATTTTGCCTAGGAGCCCTTTCGGGTTTTCATCCTAGCCTCTCATCTTTTTCCAAATCTCACTTTCTCACCCACTCATTAGCCACTTTTTTGCTTAGGTCGCCCTTTCGGGTTTTCAACCTAACCGGGCCCCCATTTTTGCCTAAGCCGCCTTTTCAGGTTTTCGACTTAGCGGGTTTCTTTTTCTTTTTTCTTTCTTTCTTTTTTTTTCATACTTTTTTCTGTTTTTTTTTTTCAAGCTTGCTTCATTGAACCACAATTAAGATAGTTATACAAAACATGAAATCAAGATAACTATACAAAATTCAAAGAATATACGCAAGAATTTCTTCCCCCCCCCCCCTACTTGAATGAAGCATTGTCCTCGATGCAAGAACAACTACAATGAAACCAAAAGTAAGGGAAAAGGAAGAAAATCGTTACCATCTCAATGAGAGGGACCTCCAGAGCCAGAAGAGCCGGCATCGCCCCGAGAAGCACGCCTTTCGGAACGACGCAAAGCACGGGATGCCAAATGATCCATGAACGCCTCAGTTGGAGGCTCATACTGCGGATACTGAGTGGTGTAAAACCGACTCATGCTTCTTTGATATGCAAGCAGCTCGTGCATCCCATCGCACACCTCCTCTAGTCTATCATCCACATCAGCCCTCCATCGAGGCCAATCATCGTGCTGCACTCCAGCAGCATCCTCACCCCCTTCCTCATCAACAAACTCTCCGCCCATATGAACATCGGGATTCTCCTCTCCCATGTTCTCAACTATGATTTCAGCATCTCCCAAATAAGGAGCAACATCCGGGTCGGGCGGAAGGAAAAAGTCTGCAGCAGTAGGGCCAAAAGGTAATGCTCGTCCCTCGGGACGAGGAAGTCTCAAATAGTTCAAACCCTGCGGTCCGTATCGCCAGAAATAACTACCGGCGACGGGGGAACGCGATAATAAACCGATCTTGACCAGAGTCATGATGTTATATGTCAAGTATGTCGAGTCTACTGGCACAAGATCCTCAGGGGGTGGAACATTCAAATAACAGGCTAGCAAAGAGACCATGCCACCCATACTAATATGGCCACTGGAGTTGGACTTCACCTTTACACAACTATCAACAAAAATCTCCACCCAATTGGGCGTACCGACACCTTCAGGGGTCATCGCCCACAAATACGACAATGTGACTTTGGGGACCTTAGTGGCCTCCCCTTGGCATAGAATAGTGGACGATATAAACCTATGCACCAGTCTAAGGCATGGGTGGGTGATTTTGAAGCTATGATCACCGTGAGGATCAACCTCACAACCAGTTATAGCCCTCCAAAATACTCGGGACGAGTATGAGCTATGATCACCCCAACGGTTCACCAATGGGGGTGCATCCCAACCAAATGCCATACGCAAATCATCATAAGACATCACATAATTCCTATTGTTCAAATTAAAGGATATTTTTTCACGTCCTTTAGTAAGCGTTGAAAGGAATTCATATGTATACCTGACATAGGTGGGAGCGCATTTGGTCATGAAATTCTCGAGACCCACGTTCCTTAGCAAGAGCCGCACTACTTCCTCCATCTCTAGCTCTTGTAAAGCTTCTAAGTCAAAGAACTTGGTGCATTGCACCGTTCGTCGGGGTTGTTGAAGCTTAGTCCATACGCCCTTCTCCTTGGAATGCAACCGAACACCCATGAAACCATCCCCTTGAGGCAATGGAGGTGCCTCCCCTTGACTTGAAGAAGCCCCTTGCTTCTTGCCCCTTGAGGGTCTTGATGGAGATGAAGCCTTGGACCTCTTGTTATCCCTTCCCATGACTTTAGTTGTATGCTTGAATCTTCACCCTCACCTTCAATTACAAGAAGTTCACGTTGCACAACCTCACAACCACTCAATGTCACCCTTGGAATCAAGAGCAAATGGAAAACCTAGGTTGTATTTGTGAAGGGAATTGATGGAAGGTAAGGATTTGGGGAAGGAGAATTGCTAGGGTAGATGTGGAATTGGAGTGTGGGAGTGAAAGAGTAGAGAGAAGGAGGAGAAAATGCTTAGGGTTGATGTGAATTGGGGGATAATGAAGGAAGAAGATGGAAATTGGGGGAAATAAGGGGAAAAAAAATCGGGGAGAGCTGTAGGAGCCGCTGGTAGCGGCTTGAGGCCCGCTGCCAGCGGCTCTGGCAGATTTTGGTGATTTTTTTTTTTATTATTATTATTATTTTTTTTTTTTTTATTTTTTTTTTTTAATTTTTTTTTTTTTTTTTTTTTTTTTTTTTTGAAATTAACAAAACGTAGAGGGGGGGCCCGCTGGCAGCGGCTTGGGAGCAGCTGCCAGCGGCTAAGGCAGACAGAGGGGTTCTGGGGTGCTGGGAGGGCCGCTGGTAGCGGCTGCAGAGCAGCTGCCAGCGGTTGCAGCAGCACTTGCTCCCCTTTGTCTGTTTTTTTAGCTGGTTTTGCTGCTTTTCGCGCGTAACAATCGCTCCCGAGGCCTCCCCTACACAAAAACAATAAAAAGAAACACTTCACATCACCAAAAAAAAAAAAAAAAAAAAAAAAAACAAACTACGAAAAGAAATGGGGAAAAGGTTTCGATCGGGTTGCCTCCCGATTAGCGCCTTTGTTTTACGTCGTTGGCTCGACGCGGCTCATCCCACTTCGCTACTCCATTGATGGCTCGTAGAGATCGATGCACTCCACGTTCTCGGTTTTGAAACCCTCGAAGTAGGGTTTGAGCCTTTGGCCATTGACTTTGAAAATCTTATCGGTCTCGAGGCTTTGAATTTCAACTGCTCCATGCGGATATACATTCACCACTTGAAAAGGGCCCTCCCAACGGGACCGAAGTTTTCCCGGAAATAATCTAAGTCGGGATTGATATAGGAGTACTTTGTCACCGACTTTAAACTTCTTCCGCGTGATCATTCGATCATGCCATAGCTTGGTCTTTGCTTTATAAATATCTGCATTCTCATAGGACTCAAGCCGGATCTCCTCTAGTTCTTGGAGTTGCAATTTCCGATGTTCACCTGCTTCATCCATTTGCATGTTGAATGACTTAACCGCCCAATATGCTTTATGCTCAAGCTCAACCGGAAGATGGCACGGTTTTCCGAAGACAAGGCGGTAAGGGGACATCCCGATAGGTGTTTTGTATGCGGTGCGGTACGCCCATAGAGCATCCTCCAACCTCAAACTCCAATCCTTCCTATCCGGATTCACCGTTTTCTGCAGAATTGACTTCACCTCTCTATTGGACACCTCGGCTTGCCCATTGGTTTGTGGGTGATAAGCCGTGGAGATTTTGTGGTGAACAGAGTACTTCCTCAACAAAGCACTCACTGTACGGTTGCAAAAGTGTGTTCCACGGTCACTTATCAACGCCCTTGGGATTCCAAACCTAGAAAATATGTAAGCTTTGATAAAACCTGAAACCACTTTAGAGTCATCAGTCCTAGTGGGTATTGCTTCCACCCACTTCGACACATAATCACAAGCAAGAAGTATATAAGTAAAACCGTAAGAAATAGGGAATGGTCCCATGAAATCTATACCCCAAACATCGAATATTTCACAATATAGAAGAGAGGATTGGGGCATTTCACTTTTCTGGGAAATGTTACCTACTCTCTGGCAATTATCACAGGATTTACAAAATCCATAGGAATCTCGAAACAAACTTGGCCAGTAAAAACCACAGTCGAGAACCTTCCTTGCTGTGCGTTTGGCTCCAAAGTGTCCTCCACAAGCATGAGAATGACAGAAGGTGAGAATGGGGATCACCTCATTTTCGGGAATGCATCTGCGAATGATTTGATCGGAGCAGAACTTCCACAAGTATGGATCATCCCATGCATAGTACTTCGCATCAGTTCGAAGCTTGTCCTTTTGAGACTTTGTGAAACCTGGAGGAAACTGTTGAGAAACCAGAAAATTCACAATGTTAGCAAACCAAGGGCGCAAATCCTTAAGAGCAAATAGAGATTCATCCGGAAATTCTCCTAGGATTTGATATTGGAATGATGGTTGATCAACAATATGGGTCAAACGACTCAAATGATCAGCAACTAGATTTTCCGCGCCTATCTTGTCCTTGATTTCTAACTCAAACTCACATAAGAGCAGAATCCATCTTATTAGTCTTGGTTTGGCCTCTTTCTTCGTCATCAAGTGGCGAAGAGCTGCATGATCAGTGAAAACAATTACTTTAGTACCAAGCAAATAAGATCGAAACTTTTCTAGAGCAAATACTACAGCTAACAACTCTTTTTCTGTGGTAGTGTAGTTTCGTTGGGCTGAATTGAGGGTCATTGAGGCATAATAGATCACATGAGATGCCCTCCCTACTTTCTGGCCTAAAACAGCTCCAACTGCATAATCACTCGCATCACACATTATCTCAACTGGTCGAGACCAATCTGGGGCTTGAATGATAGGGGCAGAAATGAGCTTAGCCTTCAATTCGTCGAAAGCCTTCTTGCAATCATCATCAAAGTGGAATTTCACATCTTTCTGCAGCAATTTGCACATAGCATTTGCAAGCTTTGAGAATCCCTCAATGAACCTACGATAGAAACCTGCATGGCCAAGAAAAGAACGCACTTCACGCACATTAGTAGGATAAGGAAGAGACTGAATAGTGTCAATCTTAGCCTTATCAACCTCAATACCTCTAGAAGAAACTACATGACCTAACACAATGCCCTGTTGGACCATAAAATGACATTTCTCAGAATTCAAGACAAGGTTAGAGTCAATACATCTTTTGAGGACCATAGATAAGTGATGCAAGCATTTATCAAAAGAATCACCATACACAGTGAAATCATCCATAAATACCTCCATGAAATGCTCAACAAACTCAGAAAAGATGCTCATCATGCATCTCTGAAAGGTTGCAGGTGCATTACATAGGCCAAAAGGCATACGGCGATAAGCAAATGTGCCAAAAGGACATGTAAAAGTTGTCTTTTCCTGATCTTCAGGTGCAATGGGCACTTGAAAGTACCCAGAATACCCATCAAGGAAACAGTAATAGGATTTCCCTGCAAGTCTTTCAATCATTTGGTCAATAAAAGGTAAAGGGAAATGGTCTTTCCTAGTTACTGCATTCAACCTACGATAATCAATGCAAACTCGCCAACCATTTTGAACTCTAGTAGGAACCATTTCACCCTGTTGATTTTCTACCACAGTCACACCACTTTTCTTAGGAACCACCTGCGTAGGACTGACCCACTTACTATCAGATATAGGAAATATCATTCCTATTTGCAATAATTTTATGATCTCCTTCTTTACCACGTCCATCATGGGAGGATTTAGGCGACGCTGAGGTTGCCTCACAGGTTTGGCATCATCTTCTAACAGAATACGATGCATGCAAGTGGATGGACTTATTCCCTTAATGTCTGCAATGGTCCATCCAATAGCTAACTTGTGCTCTTTCAGCACTGTCACCAACTTGTCCTCTTGCTCCTTGGTCAATTTGCTTGAAATTATAACAGGTAAAGTATCGTTCTGACCAAGGAACACATATTTCAAATGATCAGGAAGTGGTTTTAGCTCCACCTGGGGTGCCTGCAAAACAGAAGGTAAGAGTTTATTAGTAGGCACTGTCAATGGGGTAGGTGTCGAACCTGGTGGTCTAAGTGGAAGCTTGGAATGACCATTCAACTCTGCTACCATCATCTGCACACTATTAGGCAAAGGAATATCCAAACAATCAGCAGATAAATCATTAGAAATGGAAGTGAGGAGCGCATCCTCGCCCTCAACATTGAAGACATCCTGCACTATAGGATCAATGATATCAATGGAACACAAAGAATGAGTGTCAACAGGGTATTTCATGGAATCATAGATGTTATACACAATTTCTTGTCCATCAAACTCCATAGTCAAAGAACCAGTAAAAACATCAATTTTAGTCCTAGCAGTTTTCAAGAAAGGTCTTCCTAACAAGATGGGTACTGCTTGTCTATCATGTTCCATATCAAGCACATAAAAATCAGCAGGAAAAATTAGTTCATCAACTTTCACAAGCACATCTTCCACTACTCCCTTAGGATAAACATTTGATCTATCAGCTAATTGAATCACTACCCCGGTGTCATGTAAGGGTCCAAGTTCCAAAGATTTGAACAGTGAATATGGAATAACATTAATTGATGCACCCAAATCCAACATTGCTCTACGAAAAGTGGTGTCCCCTATTGTAACTGGAACAGTAAACATACCAGGGTCACTGCATTTTTCAGGAAGTTTCTTTTGGAAAACTGCAGAAACATGAGCACTGACTTTCACTTTTTCCTTCCCTCCTAACCTGTGCTTCCTCTTAATAGTACAAAGTTCTTTCAAAAATTTAGCGAATCGAGGAACACTCTTTATTAAATTCAAAAGGGGAATGTTTACCTCACACTTGCTGAATGTTTCATAGATATCTTTGTCCTTCTCATACCTCTTCGTTTCTTTCAAAGCTTCAGGAAAAGGTGGTGTGGGTTCATAAGATGGAAAAGTGGGAGGATTTGCTACAGCTTCATATTCCACTTCCTTCTCCTCAGCTCCAATCAACTCTTCAGCCCTCTTAGTTGCAATTTCAGTCTCTTTCAGCTCCTTGCCATTTCTCAATGTAATAGCGTTGGCTTGTTGCTTAGGATTCAACTCCGTTTGAGATGGAAGTTTTCCCGAATCCTTAGCTTCAAGTCTGCTCACTGCACTTGAAATTTGACTCACTTGACTTTCCAAATTCTGAATACTGGATTTGGTCTCTTGCTGGAATTGCACCATGTTTTGCTGCATAGTAGAAACATTAGAAGTTAGTGATCTAATCATTTCATCAGTTGACATATCATTCGAATTTGAGCTTTGGCCTTGAGGTTTGGCCAATGGTGCCCTATATTGCTGATATTGCTGCTGGCCTTGAGCATTTTGCTGTTGTTGTTGGTTCCCCTGGGAATTCCCATATCTCAAATTTGGATGATCCCTTCATCCTGGATTGTATGTATTCGAATATGGATCATATCTTCTCTGAGGACCTTGCCCTTGGAAACCCATTGCATTGGCCTGCTCATTCTGTTCCTCTTGTAATTGAGGACATGCATCAGTGGGATGTCCTGTGGAGGTGCATAAACCACAAGCATTCAGTTGCTGTGGATTCCTTGAGTTCACCATGAACTCACGCATCATAGAAGTCAAATCAGCTACTTGACTCTCTAACTCAGTTGTATTTGAATTTGCTGCATTCACCCGGCGCGTGGGAGTTCTCTGACTGAACTGCCTAGAATTCTCTGCTAGCTCTGCAATCAGCCTAGTTGCATCTCCTGGAGTCTTATTCACTAGCCGTCCACCACTTGCTGCATTCACCATCCTCAAATCATCATCTGTTAGACCTCCATAGAAGTATAGGATGAGGTCTTGATCGGAATACCCATGGTACGGACAACTAGCACACAATCTCTTGAATCTCTCCCAATACTCATACAAGGACTCATCTTCCTTCTGATCCACATTGCTGATAGCTTTCTTAAGGCTTGCAGAAATAGTGGCTGGGTAATACTTCTCTAAGAAACACTTCTTCAAACCTGCCCAATTTGTTATGCTCCCTGGGGGAAGATAGTAAAACCAATCCTTCGCTGCATCTTTGAGAGAAAAAGGAAATGCTCTCAACTGAATTTGCTCATCAGTCATCCCAATCGGTTTCATGCTAGTACATACCACATGAAATTCTGCCAGATGTTTATTTGGATCTTCACCCTTCATGCCATGGAATGCCGGCAATAGATGAATTAGACCAGATTTGATCTCAACATTAGCACCTTCCTCCAACTGCTGATATGCGATGCACAACGGCTGTTGGTTCAAGTTAGGAGCTGTTAGCTCTCTCAGTGTTCGATTTTCTGCCATCACTTCCTCTTCTTGAATGTTGAAGATGTATGTTGATTCACTGGGGTTTGTTCTTGCCTCTCTTCGCAACCTGGAAATATTTCTTTCAATTTCTGGATCAAACTGCAAAACTTCTTTGTTAGCAGAACGGGTACTTATCATACCCTAGCGAACAAACAAAGAAAAAAAAATAGCTAAGAACAATCCTAAAATAAATTCTACTAAGATAAACAATTAAACGGTAACGCCTAAGTCCCCGGCAACGGCGCCAAAATTTGGTGTGCCTCAGTCGTATGCAACCAAAAATATCACAACTAAGCTAACTGCAAATAAACGTAGTTAGGGAAGTCGAGTTCGAATCCACAGGGAAAAAGGGACTAATAACTGGAAACCTAAGTGGAAATACTCTAGGACGGTAGTAACCTAAGTAACGAGGGGGGTTTTCACGAGCAATGATGATAAATGAACTAAGTAAGAACAACGAACGTAATGAATAGGTAATCAATGAGAAGAACGGTCTTGGTTATGCGAAATCCACTAATGAACATACAAATTGATCATAGAAGTCTCCTCAATCAAGCTCTATTGAACACCTTGTTGTAGAATTCCTAGATTCTAAATTCTCATAAATAGTTAGAAATAGCAAAGCGCTCCTTTCTAACCCTTTCCAATGCACAATTCAAGACAAGCGCTCTAAATTATCCACAAGAAGAAAATAAACGGAGAAATCAACAAGGATTGAATAAATTAACACAAGCGGTCTAATTTCTTCAATAATATTATTCCCTCTTCAAGTTATCAACCAAAAGCATGCATCAATAACCTAAAGTTGCTACTTTGGAAAGATTAATTAGATGCAAGCGAATCCAATAATTCTAACCTAGCAATTGATTAAAGCAAATCATGAAATTAATTCAAGGAACAATATATATTCAATAGATATTAAGAGAAGAAAGATCTCACAATTCGTAGCTAAAAGCTTCAATCTTTAACCAAGTATCCGGAAGATTAAGCTTCCATGGATTCTAATTCCAAAACAAAGAATTCTGAAAATTCCAAGAAAACCCTAGAAAGCTTTTTTTTCTCAAAACTTAATTCTCCTTTTCTCCCTTAAAACTTAATTAAAACTAAGCTATTTATATGTTTCTATATTTTAATAACATAACACAATAATAATAATAAAATAATATTCAAAACACGAGCCAAAACAAAGCCAAATTGCTGAAAATTAACCAAAACAGCCCGAATTTCTGCCAGAGCCGCTGCCAGCTGCTCTGGACCCGCTGGCAGCTGCTCTGGCAGCCCCTCACTCTGGTATACCCGCTGCCAGCGGCTCTGGCCAGCTGCCAGCGGCCCTGGCAGCGGTTCCTGCTGTTTTTGCCTTCTTTCCTTGCTTCTTCTTCTTGCTTTGCTTCACCTTTTCCTCAAGCTTTCTTCCTTGCTCTTCCATGCTCCATCACAACTCTCAAATCACGAGCCAAGGTCCATCCTTCTTACATAACTCTTCATTGGTTCCCGAGCTCACTCACTCACTTATACTCATAAATCCCGCCTTTTGCACATAAGTGAGATCACAGCCCAAAACTCACAAAAGCTAACAAAAGTACATATAAAGCATCAAAACACACCCTAAAATGCTTCTCTCAACCCATGATAATAAGGCTTATCAGTGCCTTAGGACATAATCAATTTTTGTTGAATCAAAGTTGTTTCATTAGACAACCTCCACATCTTGGGGAGCGCCGTCCAAGATCGCGTTGCCTAGAGCTATCTTCACTAGTACATAATTGACTTTATGTATCACGTCTTGGTAACACTTTTTGTTAGAGAAGATTACTAGATTTATAAGTAACACTTTGGTAACACTTTTTTAGGATGTAACACTCAATGTAACACTTTTAACATAAGTAACATTACAAAGTAACACTTTCATAATAAGTAACATTTTGTGGTAATATTAACAAAAAACTTTTGTATACACCCGGTTTACACTAATATTACTGTACATCGAGCAGTATAAAGGTAACTTTTAACTAATTTTAGGGTAACTTTTTGCCTTTTTTTGGGTAACTTTAAATATAATACAATTTTTATATAAATAGACAATAAGAAAAGTTTTATAATGGTAATTTAATTACATTCAATCACTAATAATAATTGATTTTTAGTCATTTAAATTAAAATGTGATTCTTTACTAATAATTTTTTTTGTATTGGATTACTTTTATGCATATTAGGGTAACTTTTATTTATTTCAGGGGTAACTTTTGATCAATTTAGTCTATTTTTATAGTGGATATGATGTACAATAATTATTGTACACCCGATTTTTGTAAGTTTGTGAACATTAACAGGTGTTACCTTGAGTTTTTGGGATAAAAATAATTTAGATTAAAATTTCAATTAAAAAAAGGTAGTGTTAATTCCTAAGTTTAACAATTTTTTTTTTGAAACATAAGTTTAACAATTTCATTCATTTTTTTTTTTTTGCGGGAAACAATTTCATTCATCTAGCTAGGTTAATACTATCTTTCCAAATAAAAAATAAAATAAAAGTTAGGTTAATACTATTAGCACCAAAGGAAATTAAAAAAAAAAAATTTGGGGCAAAATTTATTCTGAAACCGCCAAATTAAACAAAATCAAAAGTTGTATTTCATCCTCTTCACAGGAGGAACGAAATTCTCTAACCTAGTTTCATCAGAAAAATCAATTGAATACACCCGGTTTACACTAATATCCTCTTCACAGCGCAATTTCATCAGAAAAATCAATTGAATCCTTGATCGTGTAGCGCAATTACATCAGGGAAATCAGTCGTTTCCTTGAAGCTGTGGGTATCATCAAAATCGTGCTCCAATTTAAGGTATTATCTGATTTACGAGAGTGGTTTTTAATTTTTTTTTTGTTTATTTATTCATCATATTTCAAGAATCTATAAAATGCTTATTCATTAATTTCAAGAATCTAAGAAATCAAGCCTGTATTTTTAAAAAAAAAAAAATTGAACTCTGAAATAATTTAATCGGGTAGGAATCAATTAAGCGTTTACTCTGTATTAGTATAATTGTAGGAATTAAGCATTTATTCATTAACATAGGTTTAGAGAGATTACATGCAAATTGTGCAGAGCTTGTTAAATAGTGTATTTGATTGAAGACACTTTGAACTGATATACTGAATTTTGAAGATGTGATTATTTGAGTGTTATTCTGTGTTTGGGTTCTACTTATTGAGGTATTCGTGAATTCCATTGCAATTTCAGAGGCTTGGATAATCCTTTTATTTTTTCCTCAAACAATTAATCTTCAATTCAGATGATTTGTTTAAATTATTTTTTGATGATTTGCTTAAGTATCCAATAAGATAACGAGGATTAGAACATAGTTTCAATGATACAATATGTACCCTTAGCTGGTTTGAATTAAAAAAAGTTACTAACTTCTTCAAATTTTACACCATGTTACAATGTGAAATGCACTGTCAGATAATCTAGAATTTGATAAGTTTCAGGACATCATAGTTTATGGATCTGACCACATCCTTTTAGAATTAAGGCTCTGATTTATTATTCTTAGCTGTTAGATTTTAGCATTCTATATGCTTTTTGTAGATGAGACTTTGATCTTTCACAAATCTTGAAGTAAATTTGGCAGGTTTTGCATTGCATTAGAGAAATTAGTTGTAAAGTGTCTGGGCAATTTCCCTGATTTGCAAGCTTTTCACTTGTGGTTTTTCACTTTCATTTTTCTATTGTCCTCTAGACTCTACTTTTATGGTCAATTTGTTTGGCTTCACTTGTTATTAGTTAAATATTTTAACAGAAAAGGTTTTCACTTGATGAACAGGGAGAATTTTTCACCCAAAAAGGTTTGGAGTCTAGGGGATGGGGATCTTAGAATAAGGTGTTAACATTTGTAAATCAAATATCCTGTAGGATTGTGTCATTGCGTTTGGAGGTTTGCTAATGGTCAGTGCTTTTATATAGGGATCAACGTAAATTGAAGTGTGAAGCAGCAGTAACTGACTTTGTTTAAATTTAACTTATTTGAATTGAATTTGTCTAAACAAGTCCTAATAAGTTAAACCAAATGAATTGAACATTATTTTTTTTTTTTTTTTACTTGTTTCATTTCTATTATTATTATATGAGGTTGAATATATGGGCGTTTGTTTCTATGGATAATGTCATTCCTTTTGAACATGTTAAATTATATGCTAATATTTTAAATCTTTAAATTTAATTATGTATAAATTTTTATAAAGGAGACAAAGTGAGTAGTTAGACCAACTTCTTACAATCTAGTCACGAGTATGAGAAAGGTGTAGAGGATTATTTAGATAAAGAGTTTTCAACACAAGCAATTAGAGATCAAATTTCTTGCCCGTGTAAGGTGTGCTATCATCGCTTTTGGCATCATAGAGAGACAATTTTCAATCATTTGATTGCAAACGGGATCGAGCCAGGATGGCATTGTTATGAAAAGGGCTTGTAATCAACATCAAATAATGAAAGGGATGTTGAAGACATGCATGATGATATTGAACGTCTGATATATGATGTTCATAGAGATGTGGCAGAAAGGTGTGAAGGGGTTGGAGATGAGCCAAATGATGAGGCTAAGAAGTTTTATAAGTTAGTTGAAGATGGAAAACAAGAGCTATATCCTGGGTGCAAAAAGTTTTCAAAGCTATCATTTCTTATTCTTTTTTACCTTTTGAAGTGTACTCATGGGTTAACTAATGTAGCAATTTCTGATTTTTTGGAGCTTTTTTCGAGAAGTGTTACCGAATGCATCCAATTTGCCTAACTCTTTTAATGAAGCAAGGAAATTGATAAAAGATCTAGGTCTTCATTATGACAAGATTAATGCATGTCGTAATGATTGTATGCTATATTGGAAGGAGCACGAAGCTGCCACGTCTTGTCATGTTTGTCATGCTCCAAGGTGGAAAGAAACACAGACTGAAAATCAAGAAGATATTACTAATCAGCCATCTAAGAAAGTGCATCAAATCCCCGCAAAAGTTCTTTGGCATTTTCCTCTTAAACCAAGGCTTCAAAGTTTGTACATGTGTTCAGAAACAGCAAGGCGAATGAGGTGGCATGATGAAGAATGAAAGAAAGATGAGTTATTGAGGCATTCTGCCGACGATGAGGCGTGGAAAAAATTTGACCAAAAGTACCCAGATTTGAGCAAAAGTACCCATATTTGACCAAATGTACTATGTTGTGTGCTTACCACCATGGTTTCATACACAACCATGGTGGTAAGCACACAACATAGTACATGGCCTGTTGTTATAATTAATTACAACTTACCACCACGGTTGTGTATGAAACCAGAATTCTTAATGTTATCTCTCCTTATTCCTGGGCCTTCCTCTCCTGGACATGACATTGATCTCTACCTTCAACCATTGGTTCAAGAACTTAAAGATTTGTGGGAGTATGGGTTGGACACATATGATGCGCAAAAGCGTCAAACATTTAAGATGCGTGCAGCTTTACAATCAACGACCAGCGACTTTCCAGGTTATGTTATGCTATGCTATCTGGTTGGAGCACCAAAGGGAAGTTTGCATGCCCCTATTGTCACTACGAGACTGATCATATTCACTTGAATAATAGCAATAAATCCTACTATTGGGCTCATCGTCGATGGTTAGATGAAAATCATCCTTGGCGGTATGATATGGAGTCTTTTAACGGGGAAAAGGAAGAGAGGACATCTCCAGATCCTTTAACAAGGTATCAAATTTAAGCTTGTTGGAAAATTGGGAAAACAAATTTGGAAAGTTACAACCAAAGAAGAAATATGTAGATTGTTCATGGAGAAAGTCCTCCGTCTTCCACACTTTGCCTTATTCGAAAGATTGTGGGTGTCGTCATCATTTGGATGTCATGCACATTGAAAAAAACGTATGTGATAATGTGCTAGAGACTTTATTAGACATACCTGGAAAATCAAAAGATCATCATAAGGCTAGATTAGATATGCAAGAAATGGGTATAAGGGAACAACTATACCCTATAGATGCAGGTGACGGGCGGTATGTTTTGCTGCCCAAAGCATCATTCTCAATGACGAAGGAAGAGAAAAGCATATTTTGTAGTGTTTTGAAGAAGGCAAAGCTGCCCCAAGGTTGTGCATCAAATATTGCAACGGGTGTGCAAGTGAAGGAGGGGAAAATATCAGGGTACAAGAGTCATGATGCTCATATAATAATGCAACACTTGCTTTCGTCAGCTATTAGAAAAACTTTACCAAAGCATGTTGCTTTACCTCTTATGAGATTGACCGGCTTTTTTAGAGAAATATGCAAGAGAGTCATCAATCCAAAATATTTGGATCGCCTTCAAGCACAAATTGTTGAGACTCTTTGTGAACTAGAAAGAATATTTCCACCATCTTTTTTTGACATAATAGTCCACTTACCGATTCATTTAATTGATGAAATAAAGCGTGGTGGACCAGTTTGTGATTGGTGGATGTACCCTATAGAAAGGTACCTTGGAAAGTTAAAATCATATGTTAAAAATCGATGTCGCTCGGAGGCTTCTATAGCTGAAGGTTATTTGGCTGAAGAGTGCTTGATATTCTGCTCTAGGTATTTAAATGCAAGTGTAAAGAAGCAATCTAAGTGGTTTAGCAAAAGTCAAGAGAAAAGTAATGAAATTGATGAAGAATCACCTTTGTTCCCTAAGGCAGGTTTTCCTCTTGGGAGGAAAAAGAAAGGGAAGAAGAAAGGGAAGTCATACACTCTTGATTCAAACACAATGACTCTAACACATCGTTATGTGTTGTTTAATTGTGAAGATGACCTAGTTGAGAATTACATCAAGTGAGTAATTTTTCATTTATCTTTTTCCGTTGTGTTTGAATTTCTTTTGTTTTATTATCTTACTTATATGGTTGTTTAATACTATGAAGGGAACATGAAGAGTTTGTAAAGAAGAAGTCTAAAGATAGACAAAAAAGAAGGTGGAAAGAGGCACAAGAGCATAGCAATGAATTCATGGTTTGGTTTAGAGGAAAGGTCGAGGTGAATTATGTCCCAGATCATATCAAGTGGCTATCCAAAGGTCCTTCTAGTGTTGCACGGAGCTACACCGGATATTTTTGTAATGGATATAAGTTCTACATAAGAGATCATGATGAAAAGTGTAAAACGCAAAATAGTGGAGTCTCTTTGACAGCTTTGACTCCAAGCTTCGCGAGTAGCAAGGATCACAATCTCGTTCTTGGTGATGTCACATACTATGGGATTATAAGGTCTATAATAGAGATAGATTATTGGAGTGCTTTCAGTGTTGTGTTATTCAAGTGTGATTGGTTCCATATGGAAGTAGACGATTATGGACTCACTCGTGTTAACTTCAAGAAACTGTGCTCTAAAGATGATCCTTTTGTCTTGGCATCACAAGTGCATCAAGTGTTCTATACTCAAGACGACCTTGAAGAAGATTGGTACTATGTGAACCAAAATTTTCCAAGAGACTTTTTTTTATGTCGAGGGGCAATCTGAACAAACGTTTATGAGTGAACTTCGTGAACCCGCGGAGGATGTAATTTCTGCTACAGGTCATGTTGAACATCATAATTGGTGCAGAGAAGCTGCTTATGACAGAGTTGAGGTTCATGTGAACAATGAAATTATGGATGATAATCGAGAAGAAAGTTCCGATATAGATGACACATATTGGGATTGGATGGAACCATCAAAGTGAAATGTCTAGAGAATTTAATTAGAATTATTATTATAATAGATTTAAACCTATTTTGTGGATTTCACAAAATATCATTGTAGTGTTTTATTTTTCTATCTTAACTTCTTGTGTTATTTTTTTTGTTTTTAAGTCAGTGGTTAAATAAAGTGTTGTGAAACAGAGTACCTCTATGTTGCTAGTTGATTTGATTCAAGGTTTGATATTATAGTGACAATTTAATATTCAAAGGGTCATTCTTATTTTCACCAAGACCCAAATTACATTTAGCCAACTGTTGAAATGTTCTTTCTACTCAGAATATGTAAATTAATCTAGACTTTGTTTTATGTGCAGTCAGGTGTGCTAAGGTGCTCAAACTTCCAATCAGGTGCTCTTTCTTTGTCCTGTCTCTCTCTTTTTTTTTGGCTGCTTCCCTAATATTTTGTTGATTGACTTTACTCTGGTTGTTGTAGTCGATGAGTGTGATTAAACTGGTTATGTGTCCAAACTATGTCTGGGACTTCAAAATAACAACTTTAGTTGTGGCTGTTTGAGTTCTAGCTACTAAAGGTGCTCCCATGAAGGGGGTAAAGTAAATTGATGAATTACACTGTTAATGGTACTAGTAAATGTGACTCAAGTTTTATTTTTGGAAAACAGTCAGAATTTAATTTGTAGAAGATGAACTATGAGTACCAGACACCCACGGGGCCACCTGCTAAGAAAGGTGTCCCTTAGAATGGTTTTGCAAGCAAAACATCATATTTATAGACTGATCTTATCTTTCAACCTTCCTAGCTGAGATCTGACCTGTTCAACCTTCATAGACTGATCTTATCTTTCAACCTTCCTAGCTGAGATCTGATCAGTCCTAATCTTCTGCTCATCTCCGATAATTGTGAGGGTCAGGTCTACATATGTTAATGAAATATTGGTTGCTTTTTTGTGAATTGCGTAAATGATGTCCAAACTTGTAAATTTTAGGTGGATTGCTGTAGGTAGATGCATTTTTCATTTATTAAGTTCTAATTGGTTGGAAAATGTAGAATATGTTGATACAGATTGAATGAATTGCTTCTGGAGACATTGGCCAAATGAACACATTTTTTCATGTTTTGCTTGAGAATCCTTTTTGTTGTTTCCGCTTCATATGTATACTTTTGTAACCATAATATATCAATAGGTAAATGCTTTGATCAGTCAAGATGAACACAATAACAACTTTAGATCTGTTCTCAACTTCAGATATTTGTATTAATCCTATGCATCTTTTGTCATCAGGGTACCACGCTTGCAGTTTCTTACACAATCCTATTAGCCTAATGCAATGTGACACTTAACTAAAATGGAAAAACCATTCTTAGACATATAAGAACTAACTTGCTTATCATTTCTTGGCTGCTAAATATATTCCAGAAATCAGGGTACCATGCTTGCATTTTTATCCATTTTGGGAGCTTCTTGCTCATTTATGATTTTTTGTTACCCTTACATGAGCTTTTGTTGCTATCTTATCTATGTAAATAGTATCAAATATATGGAACTATTTTGCATGACTTCTAAAGTTAGGAAGGCTTAAGTGGTCGTTTTGCGTGGCCTTTATTTCTGACTATGAACCTTTTTCCAGTTTTTCGATTTTTCAATTTTTTTCCCCTCGTGAATATGAACCCCTTTCTGTGATCTAAAGATACTAAACTGATCTACTGTACCGAGCTAGATCTGAAATTCATAACTGAAATCACTGAATAATGTAGTAATCTAACTTATATCTGAAATTCAGAACTAATTTCAGAACTGAAATCAGATCTGAAATTCATAACTGAAATCAGACCTAAATTTCAGAACTGAAATCAGATCTGAAATTCAGAACTGAAATCAGGTTTGAATTTCATAACTTAATTCAGACCTGAATTCAGATCAGAATTTCAGATTTGAAGCTCAGAACTGAAAATCAGATCTAAAATTCAGAACTGAAATCAGTTTTGAATTTCATAACTTAATTTAGACCTGAATTCAGATCAGAATTTCAGATTTGAAGCTCATAACTGAAAATCAAATTTGAAATTCAGAACTGAAATCAGTTTTGAATTTCATAACTTAATTCAGACCTAAATTCAGATCAAAATTTCAGATTTGAAGCTCAGAACTGAAAATCAGATATGTAGTCAGAGCTTAAATTCAGAATGCTTGTGTCTTTGTGTGCGTGTGTAAAATTCAGAGTGGCTTAGTGTCATAAAAGCCTGAATCCACATTTGTTTTTTTATTGTCAATATTGAAATGAATAGAGAAACTATAAACCTAATCTGGAATGGCAGAGTTTTGAATGCTATTTGTATCAAACCAAATGCCAGCAATACATACATATTTCCATGAATTATCACTGCAAGTACACTCATCCATTCCCTCGTCTTTATGTTTCAAGGACTAATCACTGCAAGACTAATCTGATGTTTTTGGAATGAGTTTTTCTGTAGGAAGCGATGGCAGATTATGAGAAAGCTAGACAAGCAAGGATAGAACAAAACAAAAGCAGAATGAAGGATTTGGGGGTTATGTCCATGGCTTATCAGCTGAAACAATCTATGAAGGGATCGAAACAAACATAAAAAAGTAAGAAGGTGACTAAAGGTACTG
Source organism: Chenopodium quinoa (assembly GCF_001683475.1). Classification (NCBI taxonomy): domain Eukaryota; kingdom Viridiplantae; phylum Streptophyta; class Magnoliopsida; order Caryophyllales; family Amaranthaceae; genus Chenopodium; species Chenopodium quinoa. The sequence continues at coordinate 506,168 of NW_018742412.1, read as the reverse complement.
ACGAGTACACACCTAATGAAGAGGGTGAATTGAACCACTGAAGTGAAGAGGATGAAAATCAGATAAGGAAAAACAGTGTAAACTTGAGGTCTCATTCGAAAAAGGAGTTTTTTTTTTCCCTGACAACTTCATTATGTGAATCAGAATTGATAAAAAGTCATGGAATACTTTTAATGTTTTTGTCAAATACTTTATTGCAGGATGTGGCATTGAGAGGGAAGATTCCCACAAACATTAAAGACACAACAAGTGTCTCTTCAGTACCAATGGCTAATCTTGTTAAGATACGTCATCAAAACACCGAAAAACAACAAGTAGGGCAAGGGTTGCAAGGGACAGATTCAACGCAAAGAAAAGTCCAATTAGGCAAGTCTAATGCACAGAAAAATCTATCGTCCCATAGTTAGCAAGAGAAAGAGGTTGAGCTTGGGAAGGGTGTCCAAGCTATGATAGCACAGAGTAAGACAGTGGTTGCTCCTGGTTCACTCGGTGCTTTCAGGCAAATGAAAACAAAATTGATAGAAAAAGAGAAAAGAGCAAAACAAACTGATTTATTACAACGATAACTACAACCTGTTAACAGGACTAGTTCACAGGTCCTTTTAAGGGGTTCGCAAGAATTTTTCACAACCACAAAGAATTGAACCTAACTTACAGGAAGATTACGAGAATCATATGTGTTCAAATGAACGCAATTTGGAACAATATGCAGATGAAGAAGATAAGTATAGTGAGGATTTTAATACTCTTACCCCCGAGGAGCTAGGAATGCAAGCTGAACCATTAATGAATCATGAGCATGAAAGTGAACAAATAGGTAATTATCACTAACATTCTGCTCTAAATATTTTAAGATAGATATGTTAAGAGCAATACATGATTTTAATTTTAATGACTTTGTTCAGTTAATTTTGATGTAGTACTTCCAAAAAAGAAGCATACCAGAGGACCTACTATGTGTAAGGATGTTCATGAATGGACATTAGAAGAGCGTAAGCTTATTGTTCTTAATGAAATGGGAAAGCCTATTGGTCCTGACGATAAGACCGTAGATACATTTACAAGATTCTTAGGGACATTAGCTCGTAATGCTTCTCTAGCGCCGTTGAACAAGATTAATTGGCATCATGTTAAAGACAAGGATGAAATTTGGAATTATGTGAAGGTATGTACCTTTTATTATGTATTCAACTGCTAGTATTTTGTGTCTTTATATAGCTGCCACAAATTTAACCTACTTGCAAATTAAAAGACCTGACCTTCACAAAAACAAACAAGTAGGCCTCTGCCAAGTAGCTATCTTAACTAGATCCCCCTTGTAATTTTTTATCACACATCCAGCACCCTGCATAGCAAAAAATTTCTGATATAAAAATATTTTACCACACAATTCTGATACATTCTGATACAAGTACAATTCGAAATAGATTATGATAAAAAGCATAATGTAGTGTTCTTGGTTAAGATGCGCTTCTTTTGGCACTCCCTAATTTTCTTGTTTAATATTTTGCATAATACAGAAGAAATTCATTATCCCTGAAGAAGGTAAGGGCAGTGTAGTGTCATCCGTGGGAAGGATCTGGCGTAAATATAAATGTAGTGTAAAGGCAAGAAACTTTACTCCATATGACAATAATGGTGATAGGTTGGCAGATCCACCTATTACAATTCCAGAAGCGCATTTCAAAGAGTTGCTAGAATTTTGGAATGAATTTGGAACAAGTTCAGGTAAAATTTATTGTTTGTTTCCATTATATGTATTACAATTGCCTACTACCCTCTAAAATAAAAGATTTTAAGCTATGAACTGTGTGCTATGCATGCATGTAGGAAGACAGCAAAAAGAAAAGTGAAATAAGTAAAGATCAAATAGATAGGCACACTATGGGTCCTTGACTTTCGCGAGGAAACAACATAAATTGGTATATTTGTATTCAGTTATTTCTTTCTTATCGTTCTCACTATGATCATTTAACAATCTTTATTGAATTCTTATTTTGATGTATTTTTAATTCTAGCAACAACTAGATGTTGAAAAGAAGCCACCATCCTTAGCACACGTGTACAAAGAAAGTCGTAAAAGGAAAGCAGACAAACAATACAAAACTTCTTACGAGCCCACTCAAAGTAACATTGTAAGTCTCCTTGTCTCCACTTTTTTTTGGAATATGATTATTTGTGTGAAATTAGCTAGTTATTTATTTGTTATATTTCCAATTATAAGACAAGATGGAGGAAGTCCAAATGCAAAGTGAAATTGATGGAGATGTTGCATACTTTGAAGTAATGAATTAGCCAAATAACTTTGGCCTTAAAAAAAAGCAACCAGGGATATGTTCAATAAGGGGAAAAAGCAACAAACCAATAATTCCCGATGAGTTCCTAAAGCCCTATAAAGACGAAATTGTGAAAGAAACAGTAGTAGAATTAATGAAGACGCTCAAGCAAATTGATCCTAAAGTGGTGGATACTTTGACTCGAACAGTTGAAAATGTGTCATCCAATCTAGAGCATAGAAATCAAGTTCCAAATTTAGACTCTGAACAACAAAAAAATGAGGTAATGGTTAATATATTCACTTTTAGAAAGCATTCAATAGGATTATTATTTTTTGTTCTGGTTATCTGATATATGTTGCTTTTACAAATACATAGGATGAAATTGTTGAAGATGAAGGCTTAGACTAGCAAGTCAAGATGCATGCTGCTGATTGCATAAATGTTCCGCTCTCTACAGTTTTTGCTCTCTGCCTGTTACCGCTTTATGCTGTCAAGATGCCTATTTTATGCTAGCTGTTACTGCTTTCTGCTGCAGTTTTCTGCTCGTTGTTGCTGATGCATGCTGTTGTTTTCTGCCCATTGTTGCTGATGCATGTTGTTGTTTTCTGCCCGATGTCTGCTACTACTATCGCTGTCTGTTGCTACCGCTATTTGCAGCTTTGGTGCTGCTCTAATTCCTTCTAGGTGCTGCTTATGATATCTGCTGCTGTGCTCCTGCTGAAGTTACTATTGCTTTTTTTTTTTTTTTTTTTTTTTTTTTTTTTTTTTTTTTTTTTTTTTTTTTTTGTGAAACAAAAAAGTGGGTAGAATTTGGTGGTCTAATTTCAAGGCCGAAGCTGACTTATTAATTTTTTTATTACATAACTTAGCCAAACAAAAAATTGGTGTTTATAGATTTTTGTGAAGAAACTATGAAATTATATAAATTCAAATAATTGTTTATCGTATATGTTAATTTCACTATCGTTGATGTTGAACATGTAATAATAATAATAATAATAATAATAATAATAATAATAATAATAATAATAATAATAATAATAATAATAATAATAAATGTTACCTATTAATTATTAAGGTGTTACAGTAGTTTGCAAAAAGTGATACATAATGTCGAATAAAGTGCTACAATATGTCACAAGATGATTGAAAAATGTTACCTAATAATCAATTAGGTGATACGTTTGTTCGAAAAAATGATACGTAATGTTGAATAAAGTGTTCCTATATGATCGAAAAATGTTACTGAAGATGAGAAAGTGTTACTTGAGAAATAAAAGGTAACACTTTAAAAATGATACTAATAATATAAAAAAGTGTTACATAAGTGGGTTTAAAGTAACACTTTTAAAAGTGTTACCATATGTTACCCAAAGTGTTACATAAGACCTTAGGGAACATGGGCGGAAGTATCACCCACTAAAGTGTTACCTATTGTCTATAATAACACTTTTACCACATTATGTAACATTTTTTGGGTGTTACTTAAGGTTAGTTTTGTACTAGTGCTTCTCAAATAGGGTGATGACTTTTGCATCCTCGGGAATGTTGTCAAAGACCACTACACCCTAAGCTGTCTTGTTCAAATTTTCTCATCTCCTCGCCTTGGAAGTGATAGCTTTGCATGTCTTTGAAAATTTGCGTTTTCTGTCTTAGATCTTTGTAAAGATCACTTGTCAGTCTGGGACTTAGTGCACCTGCATATATTTTTTTGGACTACAAGACTTTACTCATGTTTTCCTTAAGGTTGACCTAAGGTTTGTTGTGCTTGACATTATGATTGCTTTGACTTGAGGTTGACTCAAGGTGATTGACATGTGTGTGTAGACTCAACTCGATGTGATATGACAGACATGAATCAATGTGCATGACTAGTGTGTGCTTTGTACTGTGATGTGCATGACTCAAAATGTAGAAAAGCAAAAATTTTCCGTCATTCTTATGGAGGGTACCGACTTTCTCCCCAAAGAAAGACACAAAAAAGAATCGAAGTAAGTGTTTGAGGTGCATGTTGAACGAGCTTATTCAAATGTATGCATTGATGTTGTTTCTCATGGTGCAAGGATTATAACATCCTAGGCTATCTCAATTGTTGACTCGATAATGAAAGTGTTTGGGTAATTTATATTTGTGATGCAATGATGATTATGATATGACAAAGCGTAGTTCAATGTTGTGTCAAGATTTCATGAAAAAAGGTTCCTTAGGGGAGGATTATTTGTCTATGTATCTTTGATGTGTGTGAAAGTGACACTAAAGCTAGGCTGCAAAGGCTAAGTGTGTGGAAAAATATTTTAAAAAGAGTAAAATAGTGGTGACTCTTAGGCTAGGTAAGCTAATAAGGTAGGGATCAAGCCCCCAAGTCTAGCTCTAAATGGATAGGGATGAGCATTGGAGATCCCATGATATGATCATGCATGAAATAAATATGAATGTGAATGAATGCATTTTTATTACGGCTGCACCTCAATGTGAGGCTGCCTACGTATCCGTTAGGGATCAAGCCGAACGTAGCTCTAGCTGAATCTCACACAAGTGTGTGTATACCACAAAGAGGTCTTTTAAGGGTTGTAACGTGGCAAGCTTAAACCAGCAGCATACACAGAAGCTCCCGCCGCCTCCTCTCTTCTTTGGCCTACTGGCCTACTTAAATGAAAGGCCTTGTGCGAGTTTGGAACTCCCCTTTTCCTTTCCCCTTTGACCTGTGCCAAACTCTACCTTTGTTGTTGCCGCAGGTAAAGTGAAGGGAGAGTTGGCCAGAGCTCTTCGCTCGATGTCCTCGGCGAGGGACGTTTTCAGATAATCTCTTTCGAACAACCAAATCACAGTGTCTTGCCTTCCCCCAAATGATTGGTGTGGCGGTTGCACACAACGAACGAAAGACCAACGAGGATTCAGGAGGAGAAGGAGTAGGGGCTAACTTTCATTGAAGTAGAGGCACGTACGCTAAAGTTTGAAGAAGAAGGGGATAAAGGCTTAAGACCTTAGATAAGCCCCAAGGTGTGCAACCTTATTTTTGAAATCTTTATATTTTTATGCTTGAGGTTTCCTCCCTTTTTAACATTCATTCTTTTGTTTATTTTTTTTGCTCTTTATTATTTTTTATTTTTTTTTTTTTGCTTTTTTTTTTTTTTTAAGTGTGGGCTATCCCGATCATGTGGTCTATTATAGGAATGTAATTTTGAAATACCCAAAAAGGAAAGTAGGAATGTAAAAAAGGGACGGAGGGAGTACATTATACAGAGTATTGATTAGTTTGAGCGAGCATTAAAAAAACAAATTGATTTTTAGGCAAGGTAAATAAATTATTCGGTTAATATTATAGAGCACGTTATGCCTTAGGGTATGTCGTTCTTTATTTCTCTACTTAGGTTCTGTTCACATTTGCTGAAATAATTAGAGGTGAACTAAACTAAACTGAACTATATAGAGTTGAAATGAATATTTTATGAGAGAAGAAAATTAGGAGTTGAAATGAATTAAACTAATTGGAGCTGAAATTAAACTGAAGTGAACATGCCCTTAATCTATCAATTGACAAGTTGTTTTTAACTTCTAATTTATACTTATGATTTGTGAATTGTAATGCTTTGATAATAAATAAATTAGTCACTAACAAATGTATGCTTAATTGCTTAAAGTTAATCACTAGAAATTATTGGCCCTCGAAAGAAAAGGTTTCAAGATCCGCCACTGATATCAAAGACATTAGAACACTTGCCCTTATGCACACTTTAATTTTTTTTTTTTTGCTTATTTTGAATATATTTTTTTAGATATAGGCAAAATCACTTAAGCTTTTGTATTTGCATAAGTTGCACACCATCCCTTCCCAAGGATAGGTAGATGTGGGTTAAAAAAATAAAGGTCTATCATTAGACGAGGCTCAAAGTGGTTTATCAGGAAATGATTGTATATTTGAAAGTTGAAAGGTGATGTGATAGGCTACAAGGGGTGCCTCAAATCATTAGTATACCTTGTGCTTAGCTCGACATTTTTTTTTCAATGATCATATGCAAGGAAATAAATGCTCATTTTATAAAAAGCAAAAAAGAAAAAGCCTACAAAATAAATTTTACGGAAAATAAAAGGTGTCTATGCTAGACTTATTGGGGAAAGGAGGAATTAGGAAATAAAGGAATAAAGATGTTACGAAATCTTGTCGTTTAAGCCCGCCTCTTGTCTTGTGCCTTATCATCACTCGCTCTTTTTGCCTGCTGGAGGTATGGGAAGCTGATGAGTGTCATTTATGGTACTCATTTGGTTCTTTTTAGGATGAATTTCATGCTATTCTATAGCTCTTTTACATAGCTTTTCCTTTATTTTACTCTTTATTTATTTTATTTTTCATTTTCTAAGTTGGATTTCTTTCTTTATGCATTTCTTGGTTTATTTTGTTATTTTCTCTTTTATTTGCTTGTTTTCCTTTATTTTTCAGGTTAAGGTCGTTATCCAAGTTTCTAGAGGCCTCCTCCCAAGTTTGGCATTGATTAGGATGCCTAGTGGTCTCTATTTGAAGCTAAAGCATGGAGAAGTGCAAGTTCCTAAAGTCCTTGAGCTGTGCATTCAAGCTGTGGGGGCATGATTTCTAGTCTTGAACCCGCAAACATGGAGATTAGAAACTAAAAGGTTTTGTGTTTATCAAGAGCATTAAGTGGAACCCACGAGGAGCATCGGAATGATAGGGAAGAGGGCTCCCCTGCTCCCAAACGCGGGCGCGCGCGACCATGGCACGGCCGCGCGGCCTGGTGGCGCGGGCGCGCCTGTCTTGGTCCCTGTTCCGTACCCAGTTTTGAGTGGTCGCGCTCTCGCTTATGGTTGGTCGAGCCTGTATGGGTTTATTTGGGGACGATCTAACTAACTTCTCTTAGTTAGTTTTACTATATATAGATTTTCTTTCTTTTTTTAGGAGGAGAATTAGAGGATAATTAGAGAATCATTAGAGTTCAATTTTTCAGAAATTAGGATTAGAATTTTAGAGAGAGAAACTCTAGATTGTAGATAGAGAAGTTCTTGATTGGTCATTGATGATTGATGATTGAAGATTGTTAATTCTAGCATTTCCTCCATTAAATTGAAGCAAGTTTGTAAGGATTTCTTCTACTTTAATGCAATTTTTAGCTTATCATTTCAATTGTTTTGTTAATTGTTCAAGTTTGAATTGAATCTGTGATTGAATTAGTTCTATTGATATGATGATGATGAAATTGTTGATTAGCTTAGTTTTGATCTTAATTTCAATGAATTGTGAGTAGTTCTCTTGATAGGGGAATGGTGAAACATGTATGAGTGATGGATTGATGCTAATTGGAGGAAATTGACGGAGTTGATGTTTAGATTAAATTGGTTGATTGATTAAGTGCATGTGTGTGATTAATTGAAGTGTAGCTAACTTTGATTTGTTACACTATAATACATTATAAGCTTGCATTGATACAGAAAATTGATATGTGGCTTTCTTTTGTCGATTGAGTTGGTTTGCAAAGTTCCTAGTTTAAGTCTCTTGTAGTTGGCGCTAGCTTGAATTTTAGGAGATTAGCCTACCCTACTCTTTTGATTGCTTAGTTGATTTTCCCTCACAACACTTGACTTAGTCATCTCCAATCCCAATTAGCTATGTCCATTCCGAGTACATGCGTATTCTAACCCTAGTGCTTGTTAAATTTGATTTCATTTGATTGTTTTGATTACACACACCTTACTTTATTGCTTGAAATAGCTTAGATTTGACTTTATCATTCATTTCCCATTCCTAGTGGTTTGACCCTCGACTTACTCTATGCTTTGTGTAGGGGTGTGTTGAGAGATAATAAATTTTATTTTGACCAAGGGTAGATTAGTTTTCAACGCTAGTCTCGCTTAGGGTAAAAAATGGTGTCGTTGCCGGGGAATGGCATAGATGATTGCTATTTTTGTTGAGTCTATTTCACCTTAATCTCAAAAATACAAAAACATTTTTCTCTTTAGGCTACATTTGTAGCCGTACTATTGATATTTGCTTTGAGTTTTGGTATGCGTAGGATAAGAGGTAGGACTTTAGTGCCATTTGATCCGGAAATCGAGAGAACAATAACAAGGATAAGGGTTGCTAATCGTTTTGTGAGTCCAAGCTCTCCAAGAGAAGAAATTCACCAAGAAGGAGAAGAAGAGGATCAAGTAAGCATGGGAGAAAATCCAAGAGTTGCTTTGAAGAAGTTGGGAACTCCTGGTGCATATAGGTTTGAAAGTGGGATTGCTTTGCCAAAAACACCGGAAAATGATTTTAAGATAAGACCGGCCATGATCACTTTGATTGAAAGAAGACAATTTAGTGGGGCTAAGATTGAGAGTCCGCTAAACCATCTCAAAGAGTTTGAGAAGTATTGCAATACTATCAAAGAGAATGGTGTTTCTCAAGAGTTTATTCGGCTTAAGTTGTTCCCCTTCTCTCTCATAGTTTGAGCTTTGGAATGGTTAGACAAATAGGTCAAGCCAAATTCTCTTAGAACATGGGATGAAGTTACCAAGGAATTCTTGTCTAGGTTCTACCCCCAAAAGGAAACGGCGGTGGCAAGGGCTTTGATCCAAAGTTTCAAGCAAAAACCTAGTGAGAGCTTGTATGAAGCTTGGAAAAGGTATAAGGAGTATCCAAGAGAATGTCCCCATCATGGCATCCCAACCTATAAAATCATTCAAATTTTCTATGGAGGGTTGAGTCCTCAAGGCAAATCGTGTCTAGACGCGGGAGCCGGAGGCCCAATCATGAACATAACCGAAGAAGAGGTTGTGGACATTATAGAAGATTTGGTGCCCCATTACATGGATTGGCAAGAAGGAGAAAAAGAGTTTTCAAGAAAGAATGGATCAACGGTTTACTCGGTTGATCATCTTAATGCCACCAACAATCTATCCTCTCAAATTGCAAGTTTGGGGAAGGAGATGACAACAATCAAGGCCAAGCTTGAGAGTGAAACTTCCAATGTACAAGGTCATCCCTCCCACATTAAAGGAAGAGGTACATCTTCTAACTCTACTCCTCTTTCTACTTCTAACAATATGCCCAATGGATGTTTGTTTTGTGATAATTGTGGGTCTTATGACCATGATGCTTCTACTTGTTCAAATGGGTTTGAAAATCTTGATGATGGTTAGAGTAGTGAATGTGAACATGTTAATTTTGTCTCAAACAATAACAATGTTCAAAGGTTTGATGGACTAAGAAACTTTGGAAATAGAAATTCTAACCAACAAGGTGGATGTGATAACTATAACAATGGTAATTATAGGAACCAAGGAAACCAAAATTTCCGAGGCAATTATAATAACCAAGGTTATGGAAATCAAAATAAAGGCCAAGGTTATGGAAATCAAAGCCAATCTCAAGGCTTTGGTGGCCAAAGCAAAAATTTTGGCAACAATCAAAATCTAGGAAATTGGAACAATCAAAATAGGGAAAATTTTCAAAACAATCAAAGGGGACCGTCACCCGGATTTGGTCCAAAGCCTCAAGGTGTTGGATAAAATTCCTATTCTCAATCGTCCAAGTCCAATTTGGAGGAGATAATTGAAAATCAAACAAAAATGTTGAACACCTATATGGCGGTGAGCGATAAGAAATTTAATGAGATCATGACACATAACAAAATGCTTGAGACACAAATCACCCAAGTAGCAAACACTTTGAAAGATTGTGCTAGTCCTTCTTCATTTCCTTCTCAAGGAGTTGATTCAAAGAAACCCATTTATTCCATCACCACAAGGAATGGAAGAGTTCTTGAAGAGAGAGTTTCTAGGGATTGTGAGGAGGACAAGAAGAAGAGTGTTTCAAGTGATCAAAGAGAGGAAGATGTGTCAAGAGATGTGAGCAAAGAAGAGAGCCATGAGAAAAAGAAGAGTGATGAGAAAAAGCAAGAGGAAGTGAGAAAACTCGACCTTCCATGTCCCCAAAAGTTTATGAGGAACAAACTAGATGAACAATTTGAGAGATTTCTTGAAATGTTGAAGGAGGTCCATCTTTCTATCCCTCTTACTGAAGCCATGACATAAATGCCTAGATATTCCAAGTTCCTTAAGGATATCTTGAGTGGCAAGAGAGATTGTAATGAGATAGGTTCGTTAAAGCTTGGTGAGTGTTGTAGTGCTTTGATTCATAATGACCTCCCCTAGAAGATGAAAGATTCGGGTAATTTCTCCAATCCTTGCAAAATCAAGAGTAGGTTGTTTGAGAATGCTTTATGTGATTTGGGTGCTAGTGTGAGCATAATGCCCTTCTCGGTCATCAATAAGCTCACTACTACATTTTTAACCTATTGCAACCCTCAAATCCGTTGCATTAGGCATTAAAATCCATGGCATTAGGCCTATTGCAACGGCCATGTACCGTAGCATCTGCTGGCGCTGCAGTAGGTCCAATGCAACGGTAAAGTTACGTAACACAACGGCAAGCTTATAGTTGTTGCAATAGCTAAACATCTAATGCCACGGCACCCTTATGGCCGTTGGAGTAGCTATATTTAGCTAATGCGATGGCAATAAAGTGCTAACGCAACGGCTATAACAATAATTATAATAATTTTAAATAAGAAAAAAAGAAATAATAATAACAACAACAACAACAATAATAATAATCAAATCCAAACTTTATTAATATAAGTTGTAGACTTGTACATTGTTAGTTTGTTACCCTTAGGGAAAATTACAAAATTATACAGTATGTCACTAATTAAACCATGAAATGAGTATCAAAATTAAATATTTTTGTGTCGTGTCTTATTAAGTCTTGCTGTGATATGATCAATTCAGGCATTCTGCTTTCTAGGCTCGGGGTTGTTCTCCTTTCTTCCTCACATTCAAAACTCGCGGAAGTACTTGTTGTGCTGACTTACTTCCATCTTCTTAATCTGCTTATGCAGACTAGCACCATAACAGGTACCTAAACAATGCAACAATAAGCATCAATTGAGATACACCCATACATACACTTTCAATCTACTAACCCAACATAACAACAAAACAAAATAAAAAATCCTGATGGCTGATACCACATGTATTGAAATTCAAATTACCCATCTCTTATCATATACAAATCTGTTCTAAACAAAGATTATTATATGCAGTCATCAAGAATGATTTCTATGAACATAATCAGCACTAAACAACCTAAATCAATCATATTATTGTCATAATTCATAATCTCTTGTTTTTTCAAACCCGTAATGGGTGCCTTATATTGATAACTTATCCGTCAAAACATAAGGAGATAACTTATCCATCAAAACATAAGGAAAAACTTCACAAGGACAAAGGTTTTCCTTAACTTGTTCAAAATCGTAAGGCAAAACACGAGCTAAGTTATGGGCAATAGTATTCCCATCTCTCTTAACATGGCACCACAAAAAAGAATTAAAATCAGCACAAGAAGACTATATTATTTAAAATAGTATCAAGATCAGTGAGGTAAACCGAGGCCTGTGATAATCTGGAGATAAGGACTTGACAGTCTGCTTCTAGAATAACATCATTCAAGCCAAAGCGTTTGGCTATTCTGACTGCCATAGCAGCAGCTTTGCTTTCTGCCACAACATGGGGCTGGTGCGCCTGGAAGAAGCGGACAACACCTCCCCCTGCCAGTCTCTTGCAACAACACCAAGCCACACCCGCCCCTCAAGATTCAGTGAGGCATCACAGTTGAGTTTAATCGTTTTATCGGGTGGGGGAACCCATTTCTTTGAGCTTCTACATGTAGTTGTCTTGGCACCACCATAAATCTTTCGTGCATAGAGGCCACAATCAGCAGCAAGTCTGAAAACTCGCTTAATAATCACAGGGTGGTAAGTGTCTTTTCCATTCAAAATCATGTCATTCCTTCTATTCATAATCTAAGAATTACTTCATGCGATGTAACAAAATTGAAATACAATAAGATTACATTCAAATAGAATTGAAAATACTCACTGTATTTCCCGACAATACCAACCTTCTTGGTTCTCTGGGCCTGTTTACATAAACAAGCATAAGTAAAAAAATTTCTAAGAAAAAGCTGAGCATAATCATCGCACATCGTAGACCAATAAATACCACAATTAAAAAAAATGCTTAGTTGCTGATGCCCCACCTGAAAATGAAGGTCAGAGCTGAGAACGTTCTTTCTGTCTGGGGGAAAGAGGAAGCTTTTGTTTCATGACATCATAAACTGTCCAGTTCAAATGGAAGTCGATTTTCACACAGTTGGTTTCTGACTAACCCTGTGGGTTCAAAATATTACTTCACAGATCTTCTTTGACGACCTATAGTAACTATAGGAAATCGCTTCAACAATTGTAAATTGATTATCAACCAGTACATATATTAATGGGACGAAAATAAACAAGTCAGTTTTCAAAATAGATTGAAAATTCACCACATTCAAACGGTCCAAAATCGATTAATACCTTCCACCATATACCAAGAATCCAAAAGCTGCACTAAATGAAATAACTGCAATAACCACCTACAATATGTTACAGATAGCTTGATTGTCTTTATCAATAGCAACGATGAAGCAACAATAAGAGAGGTATGTATATACGCTAACAGTGGAATCTGTATATCTACTTGGCCGTATCATTCCAACTTCCATTTCATGAAGTATGCACTCCGTATGAAAGATTAATAGTCTAAATATATATATTTTAACCATTCAATTCAGTCATTGTTTATACTAGTAAATGAAGCAAATTCTCAATTTTATTTTATATGCTTAAGTTATCTTTCAATGCCTAAATTTAGATAACTTTGAGTGTGCCAGCAACAATACCAATATATTGAACTAAAATCACTACAAAAGATTACAGATTGTAAACAAATGTTTCATAAACCCTAGATAACAATTAATACGAACCTCAAAAGCCAGCAAAACTTATAGATTAAAAAAATGTTTCATAAACCCTAGATAACAATTGATTTCAACCTCAAAAGCCAACAAACTAAGCTAATAATCAGCATTAAAATGAAAAAATTGACATCTCATCAGATCAAATAAACAAAAAGCGCAAAAAATAGTAGTGGTTTGGAGTTTTTAAAATGCAAATTTCACAATAACTAACATTTCAAGCAACAAAAAATCAAACAAATCAATCCAAACTTATGTCGAATAAATCAGATTCATACACAATAAATTAATCGAAACTAAATTATAATCGATGATTGAAAAGAGAGAGATTGAGAGGTGTACCATTGCGACGAATGTCTACTGATGGCGGTCGGACACAAGATCCACGACCATTGGAGTAACAGGTGATATAAATAGTGAGTAAATAACAAATTAATAGAAATTCAAATCCACCAAAGAACCCTAGATTGCTTACATTGACAATTAAATCAAAGATAGTTAAACCCTAGATTGTCAAATTGATATTTGATGATTAATAATAATAAGTACCTCAACCCAGCTTCAATGGAAGGAAGAAAGCCCAGAGTACGCCGCTTCATCGGAAAGCTCGCTCAATTGAGGAAAGATAGAGTGTGTGTGAAAGAGAGAGAGTGGGTATGTATGAAAGAGGTCCTCCAAGGGCTCCAACTAGTGACTCACAAAATTCTTATTAGAGGGGCGGATTATCTAAATTTAAGCGCATTTAAAAATTCCAAAATCACTACCGTGGCATTAGCCTTTTAGGCCATTGTATTAGCACCCCTAATGCAACGGCTTCTTGAAGCCGTTGCGTTAGCCCCACCTTTTGATGTACAAAGTTTATGCCGTTGTATTAGGCTTATCTAATGAAACGACAATAAAACGAGCCGTTGCAATAGCTATTTTTAACCGTTGCATTTGATAAAAAATGTAGTAGTGGCTAAAGCTAGGAGAACTTCTTCCTACCAACATGGCTTTGCAATTGGCCGATAGGTCTATCAAGTTTCCCAAGGGAAGAGTTGAGGATGTTCCCCTAAAGATAGGTGTTTTTACAATTCTCGTTGATTTCATTGTGCTTGAAATAGAAGAAGATGACCACATTCCTAGTATCTTAGGGAGACCGTTCTTAGCTACTTTGGGAGCTTTGATTGGTGTTAAGGGAGGCCGAATTACCTTCATAGTTGGTAACAAGAAAGAGAGTTTTGAGATAAAACCAATGCATGAGTCCTTATCCCTTGTGAAAGGAATCAAGAGTGATGATTCCCTTCGTTCTTTTGATAATGTGTATGTGATTAATTCTTCATCTAACAATGTTCATGATATTTGTGCTTGTGAGTTTTGATTGCATGAAAGTTAGTGAAGATAAGAAGGAGCTTCCAAAGGCTATGAACAAAGAGGAGATTGACATTCCTCATTGGTTTGAGCTCTACCCTCGAGAGGAAGAGGAGGATTCCATGGAGGTATATGGTGAGAAACCGTCTATAAAAAGAAACAAAATTAAGAAGAAAGCAAGAGCTTCGAAGAAGAAGAGAATGAGATTGAATATGAGAAATGAAAATATTGTTTTTGATGTGCAAGCTAGTGAAGTCTTGTCAAGCAACAATGAGAGATTGCTTAAAAATGAAGGAGAAGTTGTTCAATCTGCTACCTTTGACAAGGTGGTATTCATTGACCCTCTGTGATTTGGAGTAAGGGTCGAGCTAAGGACCTTAAGCAAGCGCTTCCCGGGAGGCAACCCGGTGATTTCTAACCTTTTCTTTTGATATAAATTTTTCTTAAATTTCTTTCTTTTAGTTTCTTTTCTTTTCTTTCACTTGTTTTTACTTTGGATTTATAGGTTGAATTCTTGGAGTTGGATTACATCAAGTAGGAACGAGCAATGGAATGGTGTTTTGCGGTTTTTGATGTGTTTTATGTTCAATTTTATTGAAATTTTGAGGTAAAAAGGGTAAGAATTGTTAGAAAGGTAAGTTAGGAAATTTGTGCTTAAGTTTAAAGAAATTGGAACTTGGTGAGTTCATCGTGGTGCTACTATTATTTGGGGTGTTGAACCCACATTTTTCACATTTAGAAACTGATCGTTATGATGGGGTCAAAAATCCCGGAATGATAGTTATCGATGTACCCACGCATGAACGCACGAAGGAGAAAGGCAAGAGGAGCAATAGCTAGCACGGGCGCGCCTAGCCTGTGCGAGGCCGCGCACGACACTAGCGCGGGCGCGCTGCCAGGTCGCGCGGCAACGCACCCC
This sequence comes from Chenopodium quinoa, assembly GCF_001683475.1. Classification (NCBI taxonomy): domain Eukaryota; kingdom Viridiplantae; phylum Streptophyta; class Magnoliopsida; order Caryophyllales; family Amaranthaceae; genus Chenopodium; species Chenopodium quinoa. The sequence goes on along the minus strand of NW_018742412.1, from coordinate 490,771 downwards.
CAGCCGTGCGTATCTCTTCTTCTTTCTTTTCCCTCATTTCCCCTTCACCCTCATTTTCTCACGCACACAAACCCCTTCACCCTCATCAAAACCGCACCATATTTCTACTCACATTCATCAAATCTTCACTCAAATTCTACCAAATATCCATTACAATTCATCAAGTCCTCCTATAATTCTTCCATTTTTAACAAATTCATACTACATTTCACCCATAACAACCACTATTCTCCCTCCTCCATTGTTGAAGCTTATTTGGGGTTTTTTGTGTGGATGAAAATTGGTGGCTAAATATTGCTTTAACTTGCTTCTTGTATGGTATAATCATCTACTCTTACTCTTAATTGCTTTATTATACCATATAATTGCATATTTTAGTTAATTCATGGGCATGAATAGTAGTAGTGTGTATTTTGATGGTTTTGATGTTTGAAATTGGATTTTGGTTGGTTATTTGTGATGAATAATGTTTAATTATTGCTTACATTGTGTTGTTTGTTTTTTGTGTAGAAAAATTGTTTGTTATTGTTAAGAATTGTTGTGATCGGATATTTGGTAGTGGTGCTTCGTTGAGAATGTTGAGCCTTGGTTCTTGATTTCTTTGTGCTTGGTATATGGTTTGAATGCATTTAGTGGCTTGAACAGGTGGTAATTAAGTGCATTTGGGATTGCTCATCTTTGGTAGTGAGTTGTTGCTTATCGGTTTTGGTTAAGGAGTTCGATTGAAGCATTCAAGATTGTTGGTTGGAGTTTATTAGGGTGATTGTGGTGTTTTGAGTTGCTACATTTGAAAATCATCATGTCTAAACACATCAAAAGCATTTTCAAGAAACGAAAGGCCAATAAAGAACCCGTTCCTTCTCCCTCTACCTCACAACAACGTCAACCTACCCTATCCCCAAACTTAGAATTACCGACCCAATCCAAAAAGCTAGACACTCCAAGCTCAAAGCAAACTGTTACCTCATACCTTCCCGTCACTACTATCAAGCGGGCATGATTAAATTGGGGATTGATTAAGACTTGAAGGAGTTGCTCAACAACCTTCGCATGGGGTCTTTTGTGAGCCGAAGCTTCCGTACATATGTTCAACCAACTTTGGAGTTCCTGGCCATGTTTGATCTTGTGGTAATTGAGGGTCGTATCTATCGTACCCGATTTCAACTCTTCAACATTCAATTTGATCAATCTTTGGAAGAGTTTAATGCGACTCTTGACTTTGATCCAAATTCTGATATTTTGGATCTCGAGTTCTTCTTCAACGATGAGTATGATCAGAATTCATGGTGGGACGATATTTCTAGTTGCGGTGACTTTGTGACCCGGTATGCCCAGATTAGTAAGGTATACCAACCATGTCTCCGGGTTCTTTACAGGCTATTAGGATATTTGGTGTTTCCGAAGCAAGAATTGGGAAACATGAGCCAATTGGAACTTCGGATTTTATGGGTGGCTACTCGTGCGGAGTACCGGGCTCGTCTAAACTAAGGGTACACTTTTGCAAGCTATTGCCAAGGGTTGCATGATAGGGAATCCGGCGAGATCCCTTGTGGGGGCATGGTCATTAGGCTAGTGACCAACCTTGAGCTAGGGCATTATTTGCCATCTTGCACTCCGATAGGGGATGTTGATTCTCTTTACCTCGACGTCAAGAAATTAAAGCAAATCCATTTCTTAGCAAAGAATGATGACGATGAGGTATTTGATTGGCTAAAGGACAATGAGCATTGGTGCTATATCCCTAACCCTTCCTTGACTTCTCTCCACCGAGAGAATGTAGCAAACATTTGGCATGTCCCCATTAGTCACCGCCCGCCCTACTATAATGATGATGAAGAAATGGGTGAAGAAGAAGAAGAAGAAGAAAAAGAGCCGCAACAACAACAACAACAACAACAATAACAACAACAACAACAACAACAACAACAACAACAACAATATCAAGAGTAACATCATCAATATGCTAGTTCCGACTTGGATGCCCTTAGTGCTCAAATGAAGAGCATGCAAATCCGGTTGGAGGGCATGTATGATTAAGATTTAGAAATACTCATATGAACGGGATTTTGGAGATGCAACAAGGTATGTTTCTCCAACAACAACATTTGTATGATGCGGGTGTTAACCGGGGGGAAATCACTCCCCCAGTTAACTACCCTTACTTTCCACCCCAATATGGTCCTCTATCATCTGTTGGGGGTGATGGATACCTACGTACCCATATTGGAAAGGACCCTAGGGTCCAACACCGAGACTCGCTCATTCCCTATGAGCATGGTAACTACGATTACCGTGTTCCCGGTGGGAGCGATTATAGGGGTGATCCTAACTACCCCTATGTACACCCCGATCACCCACTACCGCTCGCCTTGCCCGAGCATAACTCCCCTTGCCCCTTGTCAACAAGATAACTTTAGGGGGCATTATGGTTGGCCACCCGGTTACACTGGGGGATGGGATCCTATGATGGGGATAACAATGATGGCTCCGGGTCGAGTGGTAGTGGTTGCTAGTTCCCTCATTTTGATGGCTATGTTCCTCCATCCCTTGTCTTATGTGTGCTTACTTTGTATTGTTGGGATGTTGAGATGTATTTTTGTTTAGCTTGGGGGAACTTTTCCTTTTCTTAGGGATTTTGTCTCGGTGGCCAATTTGTTGTTGAAACTTGCCTTGTTTCTCTTGATTATTTTCATGATGATCTCATTCTTGATCCTCCTTTGATGATGTTTGATCATTTTTGATCTTGTTGTTGTTGTGATGATGATGTGTGTTTGCTCCCTTAAATCCAAACCCCCAAAATCCAAATCCCATGAATCCAAACTCCTTGAATCCAAATTTTATAGTTTAGTATTTTGATGCTTAGTTAATTGTTTAGTTAGTTCTTATTTTATTATTTTTTGTTTTCTTGATAGTTTAGTTTTGCTTATTTTTTCTTTTTATTTTCTTTCCTTTTCGTTTTCTTTTCATTTTCTTTTGTTTTGAAGTTACTAACTGTTTTCGTTGTCCATAGTTTTCTTTTCCATTTTTGTTCTAATATGGCTTTGATGATGATGCTTTGTTTCTTAGAGCTTCATGAGGTGGTTGATTCTTCACCTTACTATTTTAGCATTACTTGGAAGCCGGTGAGATCTTTCTTATTTTTCTTTATTCTCTTATATTTTATTGGATACATAGTTTAGGACTAGTTTTAGGAAAAGTTGAATGGTTCGAGGATGGATGCTTTTATCACCTATAGTGTTTGGGATCATTGACAATGTTGTAATTTGATCACTTGTTTGTCGATTGGGAATTACATGCTTTACTTGCATATTCGTTCTATTCTTTACTTTACTTCTTTTCCTTTATCTATGTTTTTCTTTTCTCTTTTCTTTTCTTTTATTTTTCTTTCTTTTTGTTTTTTAATTTTGGTATATTTTGAGGCTTTATTTATCACCTTTTAGTTTTTCTTTTTGAATTGGACTATATACAACCTATTTTTGCTTTTGAATGAATATCTTCCTAAATGGTATGGGCATGCACGGTTTGAGAATATGCTTGGTTGACTCTAGTATAAGTGTATGCTAAGGTAGCATGTTTTAGAACTTGGAGGATCATGAAACCGAATTCTACTTGTTTGTGGCATGTTGGTAGTTGCTTCCTATGGTCGATTTGACACATATAATGAGTTTTTGCTACATCCATGTGAGGTTCTTCATTTTTCAAGCATCCAACATATCTTGCATGAGTGGCATGGATCCTTGACTATTGCGGACCTAATCTTGAATCTTGACTCATAATTCTCAAACACGCAACCGAACCATCTAGGGAGGACAATGACATCTTTTCGGGGTGGTAATTTTTATTTTTCTAGGTTTATTTTTCTTTATTTTAGTTCTTTGGGTTTACATTTGTCCTCTTGCTAACAATTTGAGCCTTTTCCCTTCTTTTCAAGCCACATCTGTAGAATTTTGAGCCTTTTGTTTCTTTTTATTCCATTTTTGGTTTTTGTGAAGCAAATGGTCATGTTTTTGGAGTTTGTAGTCAATAAGTATGGACATTAGTTCCTTTTGTAAGCAAGCTTGTGTTTTGTAAATATCTTATGAATAATGACAAATGTATGATAGAAAAAGCCGTCAAAAGTTAAAAAAGGCAAGGACATAATTAATTCAAAGTTGTAAGAGTCGCCAAAGTTAAAAAAGGCAAGGACAATTGCTTTGAATTTATGCATAAAAAAGAAAAAAAAGAAAAAAAAAAGTTGAAAATGAGAAAAATTAAAAATATTTTTATGTGATTCTTTTCCCCTTTTCAAGCATTGAGGACAATGCTTCCTTTATGCTTGGGGGAGAAGCGTTTACGCTTTTTGTAAATATGATTGTGATTATGGCTTTGAATAAGCTTGTGGGAGTTAGTTTGTTTTTGTTTGGTGACTACTTGATTATGATTCCAAGAAAGGGCCCGTTCTTTGCTTCACTATTAGAGATACCACCAAATTTTAAAATTTTAGCCTACCTATAACCCTTTTTTCCATTACATTACAACCATGGGAAAGACCTTTCGACCTAGAGGTTGAGTCAAATTTCGAGGGAGGGCATTATGAGTTAAAGCCTAAAAAGAGGGGATGCATAGTCAAGACATCGTGTAGCCCAAAGGTGTTTCTTTTCCGGCTCCTTCAAGGAGCTATTAAGATGCTCATTGGAGGGAGATTTGAGACTATAGGGAGAACGCGGTAAGATTGAACGGGATGAAAGTGAATTGTGATAACTAGTTCTCTATGCTTAGCATACTCTATGTTTTAATCAACCTCAGATATCTTGAAACGTGCATACCTCTATTGCTTAAGAAAGATGTTTATTCATTTGAAATGTGATCATTTTGTAAAGTCCAATTCTTAAAGGTTTCAATTTTGTTTTTCTTTCTTTTACTTTCCTTTTTGTGGTTTGCCTCATGTATGTTGGTGGAGAGTTATAGGTTAAGCTCTTAGGAAACCTTTACGAGACCTCACTCGTCCTCATATGCGACTCTGGCATTTAAAGGGCTTGTTGTAGCTAAAAACAACCGTGATTCCTATGAAAGTGAGTCTTAGTGTATATTCTCGTCTTATGTCTTTCTTTTTCTTTTTGAATAAGTCTTTCATCCTTATTCTTTCTTGCTTTATTTTGCGCGAGGACGAGCAAAAGTTTAGCTTGGGGGAATTTGATGAGTGTCATTGATGGCACTCATTTGGTTCTTTTTAGGATTAATTTCATGGTATTCTATAGCTCTTTTACTTAGCTTTTCCTTGATTTTACTCTTTATTTCTTTTAGTTTGCATTTTCTTTGTTGGATTTTTCTTTATGCATTTCTTGGTTTATTTTGTTATTTTCTCTTTTATTTGCTTGTTTTCCTTTATTTTTCATGTTAAGGTCGTTATCCAAGTTTCCCGAGGCCTCCTCCCAAGTTTGACATTGATTAGGATGCATAGTGGTCTCTATTTGAAGCTCAAGCATGGAGAGGTGCAAGTTCCTAAAGTCCTTGAGCTGTGAATTCAAGCCGTGGGGGCATGATTTCTAGTCTTGAACCCGCAAACATGGAGTTTAGAAACTGCAAGGTTCCGTGTTTATCAAGAGCGTTAAGTGGAACACACAAGGAGCATCGGAATGATAGGGAAGAGGGTACCCCTCCTCCCAGGCGCAGGCGGGCGCGACCATGGCGCGGGCGCGCGACCTGGTAGCGCGGGCGCGCCTGTATGGGTCCCTGTTCCGTACCAGTTTTGCGCGGCCGCGCTTTCCCTTATGGTTAGCTACGCGTGTATGGGTTTATTTGGGGACGATCTAACTAACTTCTCTTAGTTTGTTTTACTATATATAGATTTTCTTTCTACTTATAGGAGGAGAATTAGAGGATAATTAGAGAATCATTAGAGTTCAATTTTATTGAAATAAGGATTAGAATTTTAGAGAGAGAAACTCTAGACTCTAGAGAGAGAAGTTCTTGATTGTTGATTGATGATTGAAGATTGTTAATTCTAGCATTTCCTCCATTGAATTGAAGCAAGTTTGTAAGGATTTCTTCTACTTAAATGCAATTTTTAGCTTATCATTTCAATTGTTTTGTTGATTGTTCAAGTTTGAATTGAATTTGTGATTGAAATAGTTCTATTGATATGATGATGATGATGAAATTATTGATTAGCTTAGTTTTGATCTTAATTTCATTGAATTATGAGTAGCTCTCTTGCTAGGGGAATGGTGAAGCATGTATGAGTGATGGATTGATGCTAATTGGGGGAAATTGATGGAGTTGATGTTGTGATTAAATTGGTTAATTGATTAAGTGCATGTGTGTGATTAATTGAAGAGTAGCTAACTTTGATTTGTTACACTAGAATGCATTGTAAGCTTGCATTGATACGGAAAATTTATATGTGGCTTGCTTTTGCCGATTGAGTAGGTTTGCAAGGTTCCTAGTTAGAGTCTCTCGTAGTTGGTGCTAGCTTGACCTCTAGGAGATTAGCCTACCTTACTCTCTTGATTGCTTAGTTGATTTTCCCTCACAACACTTGACTTATTCATCTCCAATCCCAATTAGCTGTGTCCATTTCGAGTACATGCGGATCCTAACCCTAGTGCTTGTTAAATTTTATTTCATTTGATTGTTTTGATTACACACACCTCACTTTATTGCTTCGAAATAGCTTAGCTTTGACTTTAGCATTCATTTCCAAATCCTAGTGTTTCGACCCTTGACTTACTTTATGCTTTGTGTAGGGGTGTGTTGAGAGATTATAAATTTTGTTTTGACCAAGGGTAGATTAGTTTTCAACGACCTAGTCTTGCTTAGGGTTAGAATCTTGTTATTATCAATCAAATATTGGATGGCCTCTTTTAGCTTCCAACAACTCTCAATAGTATGTCCCCTACATTGATGGTACTTGCAATGAGCGTCAGCATTCTAGTTGTGTGACCTGTTTTCGGTTGCTGGATCTTGAAGAGGTCCAATAGGAGAAAGAGTCATTTGGCGTGTAGTTAATCAAAAGCGGTATCGTAGTTCATCCCAATGGGGGTGAACTCTTTCCTTAGATGTTTGTTAGGTCTCTTACTATCCATGGCTAAGACTTCATTGAGGTCAAAGGTACTAACATTGTTACTAGAATGGGTGTTTTAAGAAAATAAGGATTGTCGTTCTTCTTTCCTTTACAGTTACTGTTGTTGCCATTGTTAGTAGCTTTATGTTTTGCAAGGTCATCTTTGATTTCAATACCTATGTCATATATAACCTTGAAAGTATTCAAATTATGTTGATATTTCAAATGTTTCAAATACTTGTCTTGAAGGTTATTAGTGAACATCCTTACAGACTCCTTTTCAGTAAGAACTTCAACTATATTAGCGGAAGTTTCCCTCCACTTGTTAAAGAAAGAGGTGAACCCTTTGTTTTCCTTTTGCTTTAGCATCTCAAGCTATATATGGTCTGTTTCAAATTGAATGTTGCAATTATATCTATCAATTATTATTCTATCCTAAGAAGAGGTCTTCTCTTTATCAAGAGAAAAGAACTAATGTTGACAAACGGTTTCTAGAGATAGTAAGAACAAAGAGTGAAGACTTTCATATCAACTCCCTTAACGTTCATTATGGTTTCAAAAACCCTTATGCGGAAGTAAGGGTTGTCAGTTGGCTTAAACTTAGTGATGTCATTGACATTGAACCTCTGCGGAAGAAGCTCCTTGTCTAGTGAGACCATTGTGAACTAATGCCCTGGAACTTATATTCATTGGAAAGTGATTAGGGGATTTTTATCCACCAATCACCGTCTGACAAGTGGACCAACCAGGTTCCGCCACGTGTCCTTCACGAAGGCCAATAGGAGCCTGCCACGTGTCAATCACAGATACGTCCTCCACGGACCAATTGAGACACGCCACGTGTCCACCCATGCCAAATGGGAAAACCGGCCATCAAGGCCCAATCCTGTCTAGAGGCCCGGTCAGCCCTAGGTTTACCCTAAACCTAGAGAGTGGCACGCTTCTCAAGGCTATAAATACTTAATTAATCCTCATTAATTAGGCAATCAAGAGAAGAACAGAAACATTACGGAACACTAATAACCGGCTAATCTCGCTAACGACGCAGATTACCAACATTAAACACTCTCACCTAGAGAGGTCTTATTACTTTAATTTCCGTATTAATTACTCCTTAATCAGGTACTAACTTGACCGTTGGAGGCGGAGCTCTCAGGAGTCTCCGTTATTTTGCAGGTACAGGCGTCCGGTTCCAGTCTCGGAATTGTAACTCTCCCGCTGGACATCAGAAAACCCCGAAACATTTGGCGCCGTCTGTGGGGAGAGTACTTCAGAGATGGCATCCAAGTCTGTACCGACTCCTGAAGAGAGGCGTCCCCTAGACGACCCTCAAGTTCAGTCGGACCATGATACCGAAAGTGAATTTGAAGTGGAAACTCATACAGCTCCAGACGGGACCCTAAGGGCCCGACGTACCCGTCATACCGAAAGGAGGGAACGGGAGCATCTTCAAACAGGAAGCGAGCCAGCAGGCGCACCGCCTGCTCGGCAACAGCCGACTGATGGGTCTGCTCCCATCACAAGGAACGAACTCATGACCTTCATGAGGGACTTCAAGGGAGAGATTCAAGAGTTGATCAACAAAAAACCGCCTGCTTCAGTCAAAGAGCAGTCGGCCAAAAAACCTTCCACTTCACTGAAGAGGAAGCCAGTTCAAGGGCGAGAGGCGACTCCTCATCCTAAATCCAAGAAGCGGGAGCCACTTGCTCTTGATTTCACAAAATTCCGTTATCCTACGGGAAATAGGAAACCGGTTCGTCATATTCAGGCGGACGGGTCAAAGCAAACGTTCACAGATGCTCGGCTACTGCTAGAGCAGAAGAAGAGTGACCGATTGTCAGAGTCGGCTTCTACTTCAAATTTTCAAGACAGTTTGCGAAATGCCTCGATGAGGCATACTCAGTCGTACCATGAGAGTCAGTCAGGCGGCACCTCCCGTCAGTCCGGTTTTCATAGTGCCCAGGCGGTACCAAACTTACCATTTGTGCCGCAACAACAGTATTTTATGCAGCCACCTCCATTTGGTGGACCTGCAGCAAAAAACGTCCAACCTATGGACTGGCAGCTACGGCTGCTTAGACTTGGTGAACAGCCGTCGGCCTTCTCCAAGGAAATTACTGAAGCCGCTCAGCCGGCCAAAGTAAAAAATGTACTAGTAGGCGCCTATGACGGCACTACTAATCCAGAAGACCATCTGATGGCATTCACCAACCTGATGTACCTTCAAGGGTTGGATGATCCCACTTGGTGCAAGTGTTTCCCAGCGACTCTCAAGGGAATCGCACAGCAATGGTTCGGCAACCTGCCGACTGGTTGTGTAAACAGCTTCAGGACGCTTGCTTACTTATTTGCCTCCAACTTCGCTATGAACATCCCTGCGAAGAAAACGACCCTTGATTTGGGAACAATTCAGCAGGGCGAGAAGGAGGGGCTTCGTTCTTACATCAGGCGGTTCAACCTGATGAGAATACAGATTCAAGGGTTACCGGATGAGGTAGCTTATACTGACTTTTTTAGAGGTCTCAAAGACGGGTCTACCTTCAAATTTGATTTAGTTCGAAAAAGGGTGGCGACTCTTCAAGAGGCCTTGATTGAAGCAGAAGCCTATATACAGGCGACTGATCTGTGTACGACAAAACAGTCGGACGGGAAAAGGTTCGACAAAAGAGAAGGACGACAGAAACAGTCGTCTAACAAAGATGAGAAAAGAAAAGAGGTCTGGGCGGTTGATTCCTCTAAACAGCCGGCCCAGAAAAAGAAAAAAGAATTTAAACCATACTCCCCAAAGTATGTGTTTAACAAGGATAACCAGCTTATCCTAAAAGAAATAAAGGGACCGTTCTCAATTGAGAAGCCGGTCCCCATGAAGGGTTCTGCAAGCAACCGGAACCAAGACAAAATCTGTGCTTATCATGATGACGTTGGTCATCACACCAATGACTGCATCAGTCTCATGCGGTACCTAGACCGCTTGGCTGAGCAAGGTGATCTTGACACTTATGTCAAGAAATCTACGGGGAACACTTCCTCAAAAAAGCAGTCGGCCAAAAAGAATCAACAGGCCGACAGTTCCGATACAGATGATGCAGTCGTCTACACCATTGCAGGCGGCTTCTCAGGAGGCGGCCCCACTATTAGGGGCAACAAAGATAATATAAGGCGGTTAGATGTAAATTCCGTTCACCAAGAACGGCCGTCCAAATATACATTTCCTGAGATTGTCATCACTGAAGAGGATCTAGGAGGGGTAAGGGGGCCGCATGACGACCCTCTCGTTATTGAATGTAAAGTGGCCAACCAGAGAGTTGGCCGAATCCTCATAGATACCGGGAGCTCCTGAGATCTCATCAGCAGCAAATGTCTGTCAAAACTGAAATATCAGACGGACTGCATACATCCGGCCCCCCACCCTTTAATAGGGTTTGGAGGAGGAGGAGTCCACCCACTGGGACGAGTAGATTTACCCATTCGCCTGGGCGAAAAAGGGGAAGGACGACACATGGTAGTCCGGTTCCTAGTAGTAGAGGAACTCTCGGCCTACAACATGATTCTGGGTCGACCAACCCTGAATAGTTCCAAGGCTGTTATAATCCCGTCTCTTATGCTGCTTAAGTTTGAGAGGGATAATGGAACAGTCGGCTCCCTAAGGGGAGATCAGAGGATGGCCCGAGAGTGCTATCTCTCGGATGTCAAGCCCACTGTTATGGCCACTGGGTCAGGTGGAGAAAAAACAGACCTTGACAATGTCAAGGAGAGTGCGCCTGTTCAAGAAACAGGCGACAAAAAGAGAAAGGCGTCCCAGACAGAGTCCGCAAGAAAAGCAAGAAAATAGCAATCATTGGCAGAGGAGCGGCCGGATGAGTTCCGCCCTCAGCCGGCTGGTGAGCATGCGGACCTGATCTTAGACGACTCACGTCCTGACCGAACAGTCAAAGTTGGGACGACTGCTCTGAGAAACCTTGGTGACGACTTTCACAATCTATTGAAAGAATACAAGGACATCTTTGCATTTGAAGTCCATGAAATGCCAGGCATTAGTCCTGATCTGGCAGTACATAAACTCGTTGTGGATCCGAAAAAGAAGCCGGTACGGCAAAAGAAGCGGAACCATGGCGAACAAAGAAGTCAGGCGGCAGCCGCCGAAGTTAAAAAATTACTTGATGCAGGGTTCATTCGGCAATGTTACTTCCCAGACTGGGTTGCAAATGTGGTGCTTGTTAAAAAGCCGAATGGCACCTGGCGAATGTGTGTAGACTACACAGACTTAAACAAGGCGTGCCCCAAAGACAGTTACCCTCTGCCTAAAATTGATAACCTGGTCGACTCAACAGCCGGCCATGCCTTGATGAGTTTTATGGACGCCTATTCTGGTTTCCATCAAATTCCTTTATGGAAGAAAGATCAGGAGAAGACGGCCTTCGTCACTGATCAGGGATTATACTGTTACACGGTCATGCCGTTTGGTCTTAAGAATGCCCCGGCTACCTTCCAACGAATGATAAACACAGTGTTCTTTGATCAGATTGGGAGAAACGTCGAGGCATATATTGATGATATGATTGTCAAGACTAAACTTCAGAAGGATCATCTGTCGGACCTCCGAGAAACTTTCGCCACACTCAGGCGGCACCATGTCATGCTCAATCCCAAGAAATGTGTATTTGGAGTTGAGTCTGGGAAATTTCTCGGATTCCTTATCAATCAGAGAGGAATAGAGGCGAACCCTGAGAAGGTACAGGCGGTCATTGACATGCAGTCGCCTCGTACCATCCGAGAGGTTCAGAAGTTAACAGGTTGTCTGGCGGCCTTGGGGAGATTCCTAAGCCGATCAGGCGACAAATGCCTATACTTTTTCCAGGCAATTAAGAAAAAGGCATGGTTTGAATGGGGGCCGGATGCTGAGGCCGCCTTCCAGAAGTTAAAAGTTCACTTGCATTCCTTGCCGAGGGTGGTCAGCCCTTTGCCCAAAGAGGATCTCTACATGTACCTGGCCGTCTCTGATCATGCGTTAAGCGCTGTGCTCCTTGCTGAAAGGGACGGCTGTCAGCTCCCGGTCTACTTTGTCAGTCACGTACTGAAAAATGCCGAGTTGAGGTATCCCCTAGTGGAGAAATTTGGTCTTGCACTCTTCATGGCTGTTAAAAAATTGAAGCCCTACTTTTTGGCACATGCAGTCGTCGTGTATACCGACCAACCAATCAAGCGGCCCCTTACCATCATGGAGTCGTCAGGACGAATGATCAAATGGGCCATAGAAATACAGAGCCTCGAAGTTACTTTCGAGCCTAGAAAAGCAGTGAAGGGGCAAGCCTTTGCTGACTTTATTGTAGAGATGACTCGTCCTCCTGACTCTCAAGTTCCAGACCAAGTCTGGAAGGTATATGTGGACGGAAGCTCTACTTCAAATGGTTGTGGAGCAGGCGTCGTATGTCAATCTCCAGAGGGCGACAGGTTCGAGTATGCTCTACGCTTCAGTTTTCAGGCTTCAAACAATGAGGCAGAATATGAAGCTTTACTAGTCGGGATCCGCATGTGCAAGGCGGCAGGGGCAAGAAAAATAGACGCCTGTTCTGATTTTCAATTGATAGTGAGTCAGTACAATGGCGAATACGAAGCAACCCATCCGGCCATGATCAAGTATTTACAGGCGGTCCGACAAGCAGTCGGCTCCCTTGAGGATTTCCATATGATCCAAGTGCCGAGATCAGAAAACAACCAGGCAGATGCACTGTCAAAATTAGCATCATCCGCCTCCTCCGATACTCCTCGAACTGTTTTTTGGGAAGTAATGGAGAAGAGAAGCATCGAGGAAAACCCTATTGGAATCCTAGACAGAAGCTCAACCTGGATGGATTCAATCAGGGCATATCTGACAAACGGTACACTGCCGGATGATCCTCAACAGGCGACAGCACTGAAAAAACGAGCCTCCTGTTTTGAAATGATACAGGGAGAACTTCACAAGAGGGGGTACCTTCAACCCTTCTTAAAGTGTGTTACTCCTGAAAAGGGACGAGAGATACTAGATGATCTTCACTCTGGTTACTGTGCTTCTCATATAGGTGGTAGGATGCTTGCTCAAAGGGCAAGGCGGCAGGGCTACTTTTGGCCTACTTTGGAAGCAGATGCAATGGAGATGGTGAAAAAATGTGACAAGTGCCAAAGGTTTGGCAAATTAATTCACCGTCCGGCTACTGACCTCACTACCATTCACAGCCCACTACCGTTTGCTAAGTGGGGCATGGACATTATGGGTCCATATACGCCTGCTACAGGCGGCAGAAGGTATATACTTGTTGCCGTTGACTACTTCACGAAATGGGTAGAGGCGGAGGCTGTAAAGGGAATCAAGACGAAAGATGTAATTTCATTCATTTGGAAAAACGTCATCACTCGGTTCGGGGTTCCCATGTCTATGGTTTTTGATAATGGTCCCCAATTTGAGACGCCTGTTCTCAAAAACTGGTTGGGAGACCAAGGAATTGCACACTACTTTGCATCTGTCGGCCGTCCACAAGCAAACGGCCAGGTAGAAGCCTTTAATAAAATCATCTCAGACGGTCTCAAGAAAAAGATTGAACGAGCAGGCGGCCTATGGGCGGATGAACTACCACATGTTCTCTGGGCCATTAGGACGACTGAAAAAGGGGCGACTGGAGAAACTCCATTCCTCCTAACTTATGGTGCAGAAGCTGTTCTTCCAATAGAACACTACGAGCCGACTCTTCGAGTAATGATGTATGACGAAGAGGCAAACTGGGAAGCCATGCGCCTGGCATTAGACTCACTTCCTGAAAAGAGGGGCAATGCTGTTTTGCGCCATGAGATCTATCGCCTGAGAATGACTAGATCATACAACAAAAAAGTACACAGGCGTCCACTCAAAGTAGGGGACTTTGTACTTAGAAAAATGGAAGCAGTTGGTAGGGCTAATGAGTCTGGCAAACTAACTCCCAACTGGGAAGGACCCTACCGAATCTATGAGGAAGTCAGGGACGGTACCTACCGTCTGGAAACACCAGACGGACAACCGTTGCCTCGAACTTGGAATGTAGATAACCTTAAAAAATATTTCTTCTGAAAGATGTAAAGTAAAGAGCTACTTAATAAAGTTTGCACTTACTATTCAATTTTGTATTACGAGGGGCATGCCGTCTGTACCTTTACAGTCGGCTACTCTCCGTTGAGTTTTTTCACTCTATCTTCAGAGGGGCATGCCGTCTGTACCTTTACAGTCGGCTACTCTCCATTGAGTTTTTCACTCTATCTTCAGAGGGGCATGCCGTCTGTTCCTTTACAGTCGGCTACTCTCCATTGAGTATTTTACTCACAATACTTAGCTAAAAAGATTAGGGCCTGGCCGACCCTGTGCCTAACAGGCGGCTACCCTTCTTTTACTTAGCACCTACGTTCACCAAGAACTTACCAAGGCCACCGGCCGAATGATCAGACCAGGCGCCAAGCCACCTGATCAAATCTACAAAACTAATACGACCTGTCCCAACATCATAGCAGGCGTCCGACGGCATCCCTCCGGATGAAATTCGTCGCAGAGAGCAGCTCCCTTTTGGGTGGAACATTGTTCTATAAACTAATTACACGGCACCTATACGACTGTCCCCAAGGGCAACCACGTAGCCGTTTTTGAGACAAGGATAACTCTATCACTAACCAAACCAGTGGTAGCAGTTGACATCTGAGTCAGATGACCGCCTGTATTACTTGGGATAAATGCAGGGGGTACCTATTGAGTTAATAACCAACAAACATTGGCGAATCAAGGGGTCTAGCCGGCCTACGCCGCCTGGTACCTCTACTACTCAATCTAGATTGTGACGAAGACTAAGTAACTCCTATGTTAACTTAATAGTCACTCAAACTTAGTGTGGAGCCTAAAAGGTATGAGTCGTCCGCCTGTTTTTAACAAACAGGGACTCTCAACCACTACTCTTGCTAGGTTAACAAATTACGAGTTAAAAGCCAACATTGGCAAAAAAGGGAAACAACCGGTACCCGCCGCTTGTTATCCTACTTAATTCCTTGGCGACTAGGTAATACTATTTACTTGGTCAGACCGATTGAATAAATGGCCGACTGATCGTCTATCCTGGAAACAGACAACCAGTCGTCCAGGGGCATAGGCGGCGTACTTACTATTTGTACCTGTCTGCAACGTTCGGCCATACACAACAGTCGGTCTAGTGAACAATGGGATATTAGATATGGAATACTTAGACAAATTTGAATCAAAACAAAAATTTGATTAAAAATAAGCCGGTCATTAAAGACCAGCAAAATATTCAAAACTCCGGCCCCCTGGCCGGGTAAATACAAAGCAAACGGCACGCAGGCCGTGAGAAAAAAAAAATAGTAATGCTTAAAGCTTAAGAAGGGGGCAGTTCAGTATTAGCAGCTGCCGCCTGGTCAGCACTCTTCTTGCTGGACTCGGCTTTAGCTGCACCCTCTTTTGATGCCTTACCCCCAAGTGGCACAAGCGCCACAACCGGCTCTTCCTCCTCTTCTTCCAACGCCTCTTCCTCAGCAGCCGCCAGGATCTGTTGATTATATGTTTCCGAACACTGGCGGTACATTCTTTCCCATGAGGCAAAGTCGGCACTGGGGAACAGTCGGCCCCAGGTCATGCGCTGGATTTGAGCGGAGTCTTCCACCATCTCCCGGACGAGCTCTTTCTTCTCTTGCTCGGCCTTTTCCGAGAGCTCTTGGGTAAGACTCTTCTCTTGGCTCGCCAGGCGTTCTTTTACGTTGGCCAAAGATTTCTCCATGGCTTCGTAAGAGTGCATTTTTTGGCGAAGAGGTTTCAGCTCGGCCTTAAGATTTGTGACGGTCGCCTCCAGCTCGTCATTCTTCTTTTGGGCCGCCTCTAACTGAGCCCGAACAGCGGCGGTAGCCTGCGCCTGATAATAAAGAAGATCAATGGTCAGTACTTCATTTTGGGCAATTTGAAACATTGCCTTATCACAGTTGGAGGCGGCCATAGCTTTTGCGGCCTTTACCTCTTTGTTTTTCCGATCAATCGGCTTGCGAAGGCTGTTAACTCGGAGCAGGGCCTAAGTACAAAAAACAGGCGTCAGTTTCCAAACAAAAAAGATAACAGGCGTCCTGGAACTCAAATACTCAAAAATATGCTAAGTATACCTCAGCAAGGACCCCTGAAATCCCATCAAGGTCAAGGGTGCCGGCACCCCTGACCGCCTCCCTTTCAGATGGAGGAACGACTTTGATCATGGACTTGGCTACCTCAACCAAGTCAAGCCCCTGAGGGCCGGCTGCATCAAGCGTAAGAAAAAAGCAAGTTAGACCTAGTCAAGAAGGAAGCAAGTGTGAAAGTTTTTACAAGTAATTGTCCATACTTCTAGGCGGCCCCGCCGGGGTTTTAGAAGAAGTGGCCGGCTGCTTCTCAGCCGCCACTGTTTTCCTGGAAGACCCAGGAGAGCTTGCAACAGTCCTCCTCCGGGCCTTGGGGTCCGGCTGTTGCGAGGAAGAAGCCCTTGGAGTGCCAGACTGAAAACAAAAAGAGTTAGTATATGCATAAGACAACTAAAAGAGGAAGAGTTTTCGAAGCCTACCAAGGGTGCCCCCTTGTTGGGGGAGTCGGCATAAGACTGTTGCATGAGAGAGGCCCGCAACATGGCCGCCGCAGTCTTGGATGCTGTTATTTTACTCATGGCGTCAGCTGCAAAAAATAAACAGCGAAGTTAGTAAAGATCCCAAGTAAACAAGGCGTGAAAAAAAAACAGAGTATTTGTCAGGCCGGCTACCTCTAGAGCACCGACTGCTGAGGCCACAGGCGGCCAAAAAGTACTCGTCATAGAGCCACTTGAAGCTCGGGACGCAGTTTAGGGGTACTTGCTCTCGTACCCCTGAAGTAGGGTTCACCCTAGTCTCTACTTTGAAGATTCCTTTGTCTAGGATCTCTCTTTTAGCCTTTGGGGGAACAGGCGGCATGCTGCGGCCGCCTGCGAGAAGAGGCGGATCCCTATTCCACTTGTTAAAACGTTGGTTCAGCTCCATGTCTGAACCCTCAATGATAAGGAAGGTGTTCCGCCAATCCTTCCATTTGTTCGCCTTACCTCTCGTCATGAGGTAACCCCTATGGCTTGTTAATTGATACCAGCCGGTACCTCCCGACTTAGGGGTCCGGCTGAGATAGTTCATGTGGGCGAAAGCCTCAAAGCTTGGCTCCACCCCGTACATTTCACACCCGGCCACATAGCCGAGTACGTTTACCCAAGAGTTGGGGGCTAACTGCCATAACCCCAAATCATACCCATCTAAAATCCGCTGAACAGCCGGATGTAATGGGAAGCGCAGTCCAGCTTTGATGGCCGCCACATAGCAGCCAAAGCAGCCGTCGTCATAGCTGGTACCAGCCGGCCAGACGACAGTGTCTTCTGGATCCGGCACGAACAGTAAAAATTCCGGGCCCATTCTGTGGTTAGCAATAAAGCTCGCCACTTTGTCTTGCATGGTTGCGATCCGGCCCCGGGGTACCATGCAGTAGTAGGGGGTGTTTTCCTCTCTGTAAGAGGCGGACGGCTCCGCCCAATTGTCCCCCTTCTCAACTGCATGAGAAAGTCTCGCCTCTTGTAGGCGGCTATGTCTTTCTTCTGAGCCTGGAGAACTGTGGCCAGAAGAGCTGGACTCGGACTCGTCCTCTGACGAGTCCGAAGAGGACGACTCCTCCCCTCTCCCAGAGGGGCCCGCCTCCTCTCCCTTAGAAGGAGCAGGAGGAAAATTAGACATGTCAACGGTAAGATGGGAAGGGACCACCTTGGCCCCTCTCTCAGAACTATCGGCTTGGCAGCCGCCTCGTTTCAATTCTACATCTGGCGCCTGGTCAGATGTTTCACTAAGGAGCACCCTTTGGGAGGAGCCGTCTGAGTTTGATATCATAGCAGTCTGTTTTGTTCTGGCCATCACGTTCTGCATAGACACAGATACAGTCGGACTTTGTATAAAGGGCAAAGATGGGTCCAGAAAAGGGCAGGCGGCACTCCTAGTCCTAGATTCAGCCGTCCCCGGTGACCGGCTGATCACTAACTTAGGTCGTGTCGTGTGCTTCCGTGGTGCCATTTCAAAAAATAAAAAGAAAATTAAGAGTAAGAGAACTGAGTTACCTGAACGAGTGACGGTTGATGAAGTTCTGGAAGTCCGGTGCAGTCGGCTTGTCAGAACAGGCGGTAGGCAGAAAAGGTCCGAAATGTCAGAGCAAGTTCAGGGGTCCGAATGTTCTCGCAAAGTTCTCAAATGTGAAAATGACCGAAGTCAGCACTTCCTTATATAGGCAAGGTGAGAAGGCGAAAGGTCGCTTCCAAATTCAAAATTTGGGCGGGAAAATCTCTCGGCCGTTTGCAAAGTGACACCTGTAGCAGGCCGTCGCCTGTCACCGTGCGACACCTGTCACAGGCGACACGTGACCAGTCACGTGCCACCTGTGAGGGGCAAATGATTAGGGGATTTTTATCCACCAATCACCGTCTGACAAGTGGACCAACCAGGTTCCGCCACGTGTCCTTCACGAAGGCCAATAGGAGCCTGCCACGTGTCAATCACAGATACGTCCTCCACGGACCAATTGAGACACGCCACGTGTCCACCCATGCCAAATGGGAAAACCGGCCATCAAGGCCCAATCCTGTCTAGAGGCCCGGTCAGCCCTAGGTTTACCCTAAACCTAGAGAGTGGCACGCTTCTCAAGGCTATAAATACTTAATTAATCCTCATTAATTAGGCAATCAAGAGAAGAACAGAAACATTACGGAACACTAATAACCGGCTAATCTCGCTAACGACGCAGATTACCAACATTAAACACTCTCACCTAGAGAGGTCTTATTACTTTAATTTCCGTATTAATTACTCCTTAATCAGGTACTAACTTGACCGTTGGAGGCGGAGCTCTCAGGAGTCTCCGTTATTTTGCAGGTACAGGCGTCCGGTTCCAGTCTCGGAATTGTAACTCTCCCGCAGGACATCAGAAAACCCCGAAACAGAAAGCTTAAACAAGCTTTCCTCCATTCGTTGCATATGTTGTTGTTTTGTAGGGTCATTGACTTGAAGAGCCATAGCCTTCACCATTCCATCAGTTACATTGGCCAAGTCTTGCCTAAGTTTATAAACTTCTTCTAAAGTTGCCATTATCCACTTAGCTTTTCTCTTTTGTCAAATTGGTTTATAAAAAATTATTACTTGGACAAAAGTGTTATCCTTGATTAAACGTCCTTCTCTCCTTGACTAAGTGCTGCGGAAAGGGAAGTCATGGATGTTTATTATTAATTATTTGATTCAAACTCGATACAACATTCATAGATGGAGAAAGATCATGGAATAAATAGGGGAATGATATGTATAGAGAAAGCATGTGAAGAGTGGAAAGATAATATAGATGGAGAGATGTGGAAGAATTTAGGAACAGAGTGGACCCCCAACTCAAATGACGAAAAGAACGACTCATGCATGAACCTAAGATATGGTCATGGTGTGAAAAGAGTATGTACAAAGTGTGTGAATACTTGTGAGTGTAAGTGATATGATCAAGACTTGTGTTATGGCCATGGGACTAGACTATGTGACTAGACTCAAACAAAGAATAAGTTAAGACTCCACGTATGTGCACAAAACTGGACAGGCTGTAGTATTTTAGTCATAAATTTTTATCTGTGTCTCCCAATTAAACAAAACTAACGCCAAATAAAAGATAAAACTTGGGGCTACAGATCCAAAGCTTGTACGTCTTGCAACTCTTCTTAGAAATCTGACTTTGACCAAAACAGGTTGACGCTTGTGAAGTATACGGGAATAAAAATCCGTGTTGACTCAAAGGAACTATGACTCGATTTTGAACATATTTATTAGCTAAAATTAATTAATCAATTAATTAATCAAAGTCCTTTAGTCCTGATTGGTTAGTTTTTTAATCATATTTATAATTACAAGTTAAACCAAATGGTTAGTTTAATAATATAAAAGTATGCACAAGCAAAGAATGCACAAGTAGTCAAGTAAGCACAACATGATGCAATGAGTTTGCAACCTAACCATGGCTCTAGTTCTCTAAAGTTCAAGAATAAGGGTTAGTCAAAAAGGATTGACAGTTATGAGTCTGATCTCACCGTGCGGAATCCTTACCTTTGGAAGAGTTGGCGCTAGTGGATGGGACCCCGCGAGTTAAACTTGCTTCCACGGTTTGGTGAATTCAACAAATTCGGATGTACCCTTCGTAGGCCATGAGCATTCGATTAGGTATATGGAGTGTAAATTGCTAGAGGGTTATGGCCATATGTAGCACACATATGGGTTTGGAAAAGAGGCAAAAACTCAATCAGGAAGTAAAACCGAGCAAACAATACTAGAACTGGTCGAAACAAGAAGGTAGATTTCTGGCTCGGTGTTGGAAGTACTCGGTGCGAGACTACAGTGCCCATCGCCAGGCTATGACTCTGTCGCCAAACAAAAATTATTGTCCCCAGGCAACAGAGCCATCGCATTGGCGATAGGACTTTTTCTCATCGCCAGTTCCTATATGGCACAACAGCTTTCTGTGCTTGAATTTTCCAGTTTTTCGCAGCGGTATTTTGATTCTAGTCGTGAAAGATATTTTCCTAGTTTCCTACGTGTGAAAATCCTTTGTTTTTGACACATTACGGATGGTCTTTCCAATGCGGACCTTTTTTATACTTATGCTAATAATGTTAATCAAAATTACGCACATGAAATACTTAAAACTTTTTGAGTGTCATCCACTCATTCTAAATTATTAACAAAATAAATTTTAGGAATTAAAATAGAAATCCTCCCCAATGGAGTTGCCAAAAAACTGTAGGGAATACTTCAAGAATCCCAGACTTGAGCCCCCCCTATGATCATACACTTAAGCATGGTGGCGTCCAAAGCGAAGGAAGCTAGAGTAAAGAGTCACCAACAAGTCTTAGGAATTTGTAAACCGTTCACAGGGTGAAGGTTATACCCCTTAACGATCCATTAGATTGTTAACTCCATAGTGTCTGGAACCATGACTGGATATTCGGTGATGAAGGAACAAATCCAACCTAAAAGAGATTGAACCTGACCTAAAAATAGGTCTCTACTTTATTCTTCTCGTATTCATGTGCGCTTTCTAAATAACATACAATCATTAGGTTAACTCTAAACCTTTTTAATCTATGTTAGTTGAATATTAATGCACAAACAAAACTATTATTGGCGATCACTTGAATTATAGTTATATTAGCCTAAACAAGATTATTAATTATCATATTAAGCGTGATTAAAAGTACAAAATCCCTTTAAACATGCATAAAAGGTGTGATCAATCAATAAAAATAATAACAAGCAACATGATAATAATCACAATCATCATCATAATAATAATATTCTCAAAAAGGCATAATAATATTAGCAAGATCCTAGGCATGATACTAACAAGATTAATAACAGATCCTAGCATGTCACTAAGCGATAAAGATCAAAGCTTCAACCCTCACATGATACTAGGAATCAAAATAACCAGAGCATGCTTTCTATGACAAAATAATAATAATTAAATTACTTACTTGGATGCCTCGTATCACTTTCTAATAACAAAATACACGCATTTTTAACTTCAAGGAAAATAAGAAATCAAACAATTAAATCAAATAATTGAAATAAGGATTTGGGACCAAACACTCATAAATTATCAACCTTATACATATAGGGCGAAGGCAACTTCAAACTTGTCTAGGTGTGTCTAAAACTTGTGAATGCGGAATTTTGTAAAAGGGAAGGTTTAGAAAAAGAATAGACAGAGAATAAGCTTTCGCTTAGAGAGAGAAGGGATGATTGGTGATTGTGGATTAAAAACGGGGAAATACAACCCCCATTTATAAGAGAAAAGTCCAGAAACGATAGAAAAGAGTTAGAATGCAAAACAGAATAAACTAGCTCCTTTCGCAGAGCTGTCGCGCACGACAAAGTCTGTCGTTGTGCGACAAACCTGTCATTTGGCGCTGGAACAACTTTTTACGGATTTTATATTTATCATATCTTTTGATCTAGAAGTCCAAATAAGTTGTACAATATGTCCTTGGAAATCTCTTTGGAAATCTTTTGTAAATAAAAAGATATGGCCGAAATAGTGGTAGGGTGTCAGTTTTGGAATAGAGTTTCGTATTCCTTTCATATTTTTTTCTTTATAACTCAGAATTAATTTTATAATTTATCATTGAAAATATAATATCAATATATATCCAAACATATAAGATTTAGATAAAAATTATGTGGCACGAAAATAATATCTAAACATATTCCATTTCACGCAGACTATGGACTCTCAAAAAGAGAAGTTTTATTCAATTTCGAATTCTTTGATCTTATCTTTTCAAAAAACGATAATTAAGATCTCTTAGAAACTTATAGAAGCTTCTAATAAATCCTTATTAGTTTAGTAATGATATTAAACATTTGGATCGTCCACATGATCATTGGCTCGTAGGTAAAATCCGGTTTGGGCCCACTTTAGTATTTTGGCCATAACTTTCTCATTATTCATCGAAAATGGGCTTATAATATATCGGTGGAAAGATCTTTTCAAACCCCATACAACTAAATCATTATTGGACCCTTGTCATTGACCAAACTAAATTGGACTGGCCATTTTCATAAATAGAGTATATTTTCAAAAACAGGAAGAGAGATGTTTTAATAAAAACAAACGCATCACTAGACTTTTGACACTTTCACTTCATTTGATAATCAAATGATGTGAAAGGTATTCATCACTGGGTTTGGTTTTGGGGAGACACATTTGGGTATCTACAGATTCGCATATGAATATTGCAGAAATTCCTTAGTATAACATTACTTGCAAGTCATTCGGTCATTATTTTCAAAGTATTAAGCATAATGTAAGAGAAATTGATTTGTAATAAACTTTACTTTGAAAGTAAAAAATATAATATTATAACAACGTTGATAATTTGTTTTTTTTATATACAAATTATTGATTAACTACCATGCAATAACATAAATTAGTTATATAATATTTAAGCGAAATTTTATTAATATGTCAAAAGACGATAAAATATATTTATTCAAGTAATTTTTGAGTTTTAAGTATAAATAATAACTTATTAACTTATGCATATCCCATGCGTAGAATGAGTCCAAAAGCTAGTCATATATTGAGTTCCAATTCCGAAGATTCGTTTAATTTCCTTCCATTGGATCTCTACTTAGGAGATCAAATTTTCTATTTACTTCAAATCAACTTTAGACTGTTCGGCTTCTAGCAACTCAACGACTACAATTGTCATTCCCTGATACAACAATGATAACATCGTTAATGCATGATTAGGTTTTCATTCCGTTGGCATCTTGCATTCACATCCTTATTTTGGTTACCTCTTTAGGCCTTTTTTCGACGCTAAAAAGCGTCGAAATTTTTTTCTCGGCGCTGCTAAAAAGCGTCAAAAATACGTGAGCCGAAATTTTTTGTGGACACAAAAAAGTGTCGAGATTTCTTGACGCTTTTTTGTGTCCTAACTAATATACGAAGCATCGAAAATTACGTATTTCGCGCATTATCCCAAATGTGTGTAGTTTTTTAGCGACGCTTTTACCTGTCCACATTTTCAAATTTAGAGACGCTTTTTGTTGTCTTGCGTTTATTGATATCAGCCCACGGTATGGCGGGAAGCTCTTTGATATTTGAAAATGTGGAAATATGTAGACAATAAAAAGCGTCTAGAATTTTTTTTAAGCGTTTTTTTTCGTTTATTAAATTATTACCATCATACATATATTATAGTAATTTAAATTTATCATAAATTAAATTAAATTAATAACATTAAAATAAAAATAATTAAATATTCTATATAACTAGATTAAAATAAAAAAAATAATTAATCAACAATAATAAGAGTACGTAGATAATTAACAAATTTATAAAAGAAAACATCAACACAGTACAATCATTAAAAAAAAAGTCGCATATTATAGTAGCTTGTCCCTAAATAAATACATCACTAATATAAGACTAAAAACCAAAATAGATATATGATGGCCACATTAATCGATATATCACTTGTTGATGCTCAAGTGTCCCGGCCTAGTTGCACCTACATTGCCTTTTCCAATCTTTAAATAAAAAAAATACAAAGTATAAATTAGTACATTACACAATATAGGATCAAGATTCAACATGTTGTATTTAAACATAGAATTGTGAGTTAAACATAGAAATATAAATGAACAAAAAAAGCCAAGAGGTCTTTCATCAAGAGTTCTTGACTAGATCAGTATTGCGGACAAATCCAAAGCTTAACTGAACGAATCATGGATCAAGTAATACAAAAGCTGGCACGAAATTCTATAAGCAGTACCTTCAATTAAATCCAGAAGTATACAAAATAGTAATTGTCAACACATATTGTTAAAGAAACAATGGATCTAATTTACAAAGACAATACACGAAAACAAGCAGAATAGCCCCATACTCAATACTACTTTGCTATCAAGATAAGTTTAAGGTTTCTGATGTTAATTCTTGCTTTTTTCAGAGAGGTTACTTCTTCAGTGTCCCAATTTAGAAAGTGTTCATGCAACTGATTGTGTAAAATTGTTGCACGAGGGTATTGAAACACGAGTATATCCTCTAACTATGCCTGTCTACTGTCTCACTGTTATTTCTACCTTAAGTTTAAGCTGCATGGTCAGTGCCCTGGTAGCATTTGTATGGAGCTTTAGTGGACGTAATTGTATGAAGTTGAGACCATTTTCTGTAGCTTGTCAATCCTAGGTGCTACGATTGCATAAACTTATTTAGTTATGGAGCTGACATCCATGCTGAAATCCTTGCAGATTGAAAATGCTCCATCAGAAAGCCATTTACTAAGCAAACGGATGGCTGATGGATCCAAGAGAGTTAGAGTTCCTCACATTCTCAGCCAGCAGGTAATTCTTACACTATATTACAGAAAATACAAAGTTATTCATGGTTTTTATGCTTCTACTACTGGTGCTTAATTCTTTTCTAGTGACCATTGTTTATCTTGGGTGAGCTAACTCACTAAACTAATTTGAAGTGAAACCAAAACTTGCATATTTCTTTTCCTTTGTCAAGCTATCATGAACTTCAAATGTTCTCCAATACACATCTAGTCTTTGTTTTCTGAACTATTTGCTTCTATCCTAGCCTGAGCAGGGCAGACAAGCAGCTTATTTAGGTTGTAACTTTATTTTACTTACAAGGTTGCATCCAAAGCTTAGGCAGCGGAGAAGGAAAACAAGCATGAAGGGGAGCAGGACAGCAAGCAGCACGAGAGCAGGACAATAAGTAGCAGGGAAGACAAGCAGTATAAACGGGAGTATTCTAGAGTAGAGAACCTTAGGCAGATTATTATTATTACACACACACACACAAGCTATGACTTTCACACACACACACACACACAATCTTTGACTCTCACACACATACACACATAAGCTCTGATTTTCACACACACACACACACACAAACACAAGCTTTGACTTTCACACACACTCACACACAAGCTCTGAATTTCACACACACACACAACCATTTTGAATTTCAGTTCTGATTTCAAATTTGATTTTCAGTTCTGAACTTAAGATCTGAATTCAGTTCTGGATTTCAGTTCTGATTTCAAATCTGATTTTCAGTTCTGAAATTCAGATCTGAATTCAGTTTTGGATTTCAGTTCTGATTTCAGTTATAAAGAGAAATGTGACTTTGTTACCTGATGCTTAGCCTTTCTTAAGAATTCAGATGCTTTGTTAAAAAGATCCGAAGATGCATTCCCTTGACGAATAACACCTACAATTTGAGAAAATTGTCCAACAAGTACTTTAAGTAGAAGACTATTGTGGCCGACCCGGTCTTTCAGCTTTTCATTTTCTTGAGATAGTGTATCATTTTTTTATGCAAAGCATTCACTTCTTCTTTAACACTATCCATCACAATATTTATCTTTTGAACTTTTCCATACCCTTCATTCCTTAACACACCACGTACTCCGAAAATGTCCCCCCTTTTTAACCCCCAATCCGTAACCCACAGTACGATCTGAAATCTCATTGCCATACATAGTTTGCTGAAATGCTTCATTTTCGAGCTCTTATTCAGACATCTTAGGGTGCATGATCCTCAGCTTTTCAACCTTAGCTTTAACATCATCCTATACCAACATTTAGGAGTAATGTAAGACCACAAATTACACAAAACCACACCAAAAAATCTACACAAAATGATACCAGAAATCTGTCACAAAACCATACCACAAAATCTTCAGTGACTGTGTTAGAAAGAAATCTTCCGTCTTTACCCGTATGGGTTTTAATCTACAGCGCTAACAAGCTCATTTTTTGTCCATGTTCATCTTCCTAAAAATAATAAGGCAAAACAAGCATTAAATATGTGTACAATAGTATATAACGCATATTACCTGGCTTTGCTCTTACTAATATCCTAAGTAAATATAAAATGACATATATATTCCATGCATAATCAGCTTGTTGGTTTGCAAAACTTTTAGAGCCAGATGTATGAATCTGATTTTGAGAAGCTCGTGCCTTTTTATCGCATGTTGACATAGTCTGCAACCACATTTTCAGATTTTTTAGTTAGAGATTAATTACAGCTTAATAGAGTAAACAATAAGGTAAATATTGTCCTTACTTTCCCGTAATCCGAATCCCAATATTTTACCAACTTAACCAAGTTACTACTGGTAATTCCATGTGGCACATTATTACAAATATCATCCAATTTCTTCTCCAATGGCTTGTAATAAATCAGTTTAAGAGAGTATTTGAACTGCCTCCAACATTTATTGGCACGCTTCAAAGCTTGGCTGTCATATTCCGCACCAGAAGGAATCAGAAAACGGTCCTTCAATAAAAATAATTAGTTAAAAATATAAATAAGTAATCAATTAGAAGTAAGAGACCGGCTAAGTATGTGTGTTTAGGCAATGACAGGGGATGTCTTAGGGATGAATATACTTACCCTTATGTCTTTAATTATTTTTCCTTTCAAAATGCTTGTCGATTGCATGCCAATCTTTTTCCCCAACTGGACAATATAATGTGACTCCATCTTCGCAATCATACTAATGAACTTAACCAAAATATGTTCACCCTTCCTAATTGGCTGGCATAAATCATTGAATTCGACATAGTATTGGATGCCGTTATTACTCCATACATCAATTGGCAGAATAATACCACTTACTAATGTGGTATTACCCTTAGCATCTAAATAAAATAACAAAATTAAGTTAAAAGAAATAATCAGTTTAAGTGGATTAACAAGCAAATTAAGTGGCAAGTAGCAAGTAATATTATCAGTTATACCTCAAACCAAATAGAAAGACTATTGAACATTCTAGAAAATTCAGAGCTAGTAATTTTTAAGGCAACCCTTCCAAACATCTTAAAATTTCATACTGCTCTAATCCTACCAGATGGAATTTGGCTGAAATTTTTAACAGAAGTAGTACAGGATCTATGTAGCATTTACCTGATTTTTATACCGTAAATAAGCATGTGTTATTAGTGTTGTTTGTCATGACATAATGAGTATTTTAGAATGTAATACATAGAAAAGAATACAAGGCTGATGATTCTCATTTAGCATGTATGTTAAACTGAGCTCCTGCCTTTGTTTAAATATCAATTATGTAAGCCTTTAATTTGCATGATTTCTGCTTTTTATTCCTTATATTATGAATCAGTGAAGCAATGTATGCATTGATGCATTTTTTGTCTCTTTCAAAATACAACTACCTCTGATCTGTTACTTGAAATTTATATTCAAACAAAACCTATGTTATTGTTATCATTTTGGTAGGAATTTTTTTTCTTAAACTAGCATAACGTGTTCAGTTCCAATTGGTTATGCTTGATATATTGATTCAGACAAAAACCTCCCCGAACCTCCGGACCAACAAAAGACAGCATGAAATTAGCACTAGCCAAAGGTATAAAGGTAAACACTTATTGCAAGCATAAGTTCAACATAAGTTATGAAGACAGTCAAGCCAAAATCCAATAAGTGTATAAGTTCAACATATTTTTGACTGTTCTTACTCTCATTTACATAACACAATTGCATACATGTTACTGTGGTTTTTAAAAAAATCTACAGATTCTACAACATACTCTTGCCTTTACAACAGTTTCCACAGGACTATAGCCCTTTTTATTTATAGTGCCTAGCTATTGGTGACATAAATTATCCATTTGCTTTTTGCTTTTAAGTAAGCCTAATACATTTACATTGGTATTTTGATAAACAGATGTTCCCGATAGTTGGAAAGTCATTGAAATTGTTGTATAAACAATCAATTGAATTATCAGATTTCATTACATCATGATTTCATTGTTCATGTTATAGCTTTGACAACTATCCTGGATTGATATAACGCTCTCTGCTGGGCATTTTTTTTTTATGTATACCATTTGCTTTTACTTAAAAGGAAAGAAAGTAATGTGAAGTTTATTTGTTTATAATGGGGGGAGTACATGCCATTTGTTGTTTGCTAAGACTCTAAGAGGGCTGAATACATCTCTACAATTGCATGTACTCATCTACTCTACTAAAGCTATTCACAAAAACCCCCACAATAACAACAAGCAACAGTAGCAGGGCAGAAACACACCACAACAACAACAAGCAACAGTAGACAACTTTAATAAAAATATTTACCTATGGTTAAAACCTCCTCCTTGTCGTCAAAATCTATGTCTGCAGGCCAATCCGGAAGTGCTTTTGGTCGTAGAGACTTAGATTGTTTCGGGATCTTTTCTGATTGTTTTCCACTGTTTTGTCGTTCTTGATTATTCTTTGGAGCTATTGCTGAAGTTTTAACAGCACCAGTCTCAAGGTTCTGAATTCCTCGTCTCACAGCTTGCTCGATTGGTTTATGAGAAGTAGAAAGGGAGTTCGATGATGAGTCTGGTCTAATTGATTGTGGAATGGTAGGTGGGATATTAGGTGAGACTTTCGATGAAACTTTTGCTGGATAGTTTTTCTGATAACCAGATGTAGTTGCTTCTTTGACTGAACTCGATGTTGAACCACGAGGGTTTTTCCAAATGGATCCTAAACTATTAGGTGGTTGTTGGTCAGATTTTGTAGTGGTAATGGGTGGAGAAAAAGGTCCCTATTTGTCATCTTTAAGTACCTCAGTCTGTGGTGACTTAATAATAGCTTGTTTTTTGGTGGGATGTGAAACAACTTCAATAGCAGATGACTCACGTGCAGTAGTTGTAGTTGGTGACTTTGCTAACAGTGGATCATGCGACTTAGCTGTGGCAACAAGTATTTCCCTTGTTCTCTTGATTCGATAAGTCATCTTTTATCTGATAAAACCATAAGATAAGCTACATTAGTCTGTCAAAACTGATATAAACACAAGAAAATATATGTACATCTAAACTATACATCTGTGAATACACACACATCACTTAACCAAAGAAACTGCATGCCAAGTTAGAAAACAGCAGATTCATATGTTTAATATAAAGCACCAGCAAGTATAAATAAAATGTATGAAGATAGATAAACACATCAAGAAATATTAACAAAAGAAAAAGAAAAACAAGAAGCACAAGAATTTTGATACCCCTGAATTTAGTAAAATATTGAAAGAAAAAGAAAAAGAAAAAGAAAAACAAGAAGCACAAGAAAAACAGGTAAACACATCTACAAAATAACCCAACACTGTAGCCCATGAATTTTGCAAATACACACACAAAAGCTTTGAATTTCACACACTTACACACACACACAAGCATTCTAAATTTTACCTCTGATTTAAATTCTGTTGTTCAGAGCTGCAATTTAGTTCTGATGTTCAGAGTTGAATTCAAAACTGAATTCAGATTTAAATTTCAGTTCTGATTTCAGTTCTAGAATTCATTTCTGATGTTCAGAGCTGAAATCAAAACTGAAATCCAGAACTGAATTTAGATTTGAATTTCAATTCTGATTTCAGTTCTAGAATTCAGTTAACAAAAACAGAAATTAAGTTACAAAATACAAACTTTGATGAATTAGAATAACTAAATGAAATATAAAAATACACAACCATCCAAATTTATGGACTCAAATCTATATTAAATTATAAAAGTTGTAAACAAATTATTCAGGTATATCAAACAAGTCACTAGGCTTAGTTTTTACAACATGACACCACCCTTTTTGTATCTCATCTTTAATATAAAAAACTTGTTTTGCTTGAGATGAGAAAACAAATGGATCATCACGCAAAAATCGGCCAGTGTGCATCAACTTTGAGAAATTGATACAAACACTTCCATTCGGATTTGTTTTAATACCCCTACGGATATCGACCCAATCACAACGAAACAATACAACCTTATAAGAACCATAATAATGTAATTTCAAAACTTCTTTGAGTTTTCCATAATATTCGTGACCCTCTGCTTCCACCATGATTCCTGAATTTTGAGTTACTCGAAATCGCTCACGATCCACAATATCAATTTTGTAACCATTGATAATAACACTTTTCATCCTTTTCCCGCGGTTACGCAAGCCACCAGCTAAGGCTTTTCTTAACTTTCCATCTATCATGCTATCATCTAAATTATGGACCTATAATTCGAGAATATTAAAGTTAGAATTAGAAAGTTGTATAATATGAAAATAAAAAGACCCTAAATGTAAAAGCATAAGACCTGGCTTTGCAACCAATCTGCAAATTCATCACTTATCCACTGATTTTCAATAGATTCATCAGCTTGACTTCCTCCAACGTCATTCTCTTGCCACTTTAGTTTTAGGAACTCACTATTGAGATTGTAAATTTTATGTTAGTAGCAAGTATATATTGGACGTATTAACTAAATACATAATGCTACTTACTTGAGCACCGGGGTTAGTTCATCAGAATGAAGTAAAACATAGCAATGAGCTTGCTTTAAACTTTTATCATCCAAACGGACATTTTCTTTCTTTCCAACAACACGACCACCAGAGTTATACAAATAGTTGTCAATGTTTGATACACCATCCTCATTCCTTCTATGTCTTTTGAACATAGTCTCAACACTTTCTAAATATCTCGAACAAAATGCAATTGTCTCCCACAAAAGGTAACCTTCCGCTATAGATCCTTCCGGTTGCGCTTTATTGCTTACATGAGATTTCAAAAAGGCCAAGTACCTTGAATTACAGTAACGATTTTGTATGTGAATGTGAAAGAATAGGAAAAATTATTATATAAAAATTAAATAATACAAATAAAAATAATAATAATAATAATAATAATAATAATAATAATAATAGTAATAATAATAATAAGTACCTTTCAACAGGATACATCCATCTATAATGAACCGGTCCGCCTAGTCTGACCTCTTCCACTAAATGAATTAGTAGATGAACAATGATTGTAAAAAATGTTGGTAAAAATTATTTTTCAAACTTGCAAAAAGTCAACACGAGCTTTGATTGAATGGTATCTAATTCCCTTGTATCTATAGCAGTTAAACATATCTTTTTAAAAAATCAGACAACTCCTCAAGTAAGTCAATAACTCTTGTGGCATTCGACGCCCTTAAAGCAACCGGGAGGATATCTTGCATGATAATATGATGGTCGTGACTTTTCATATTAATAAGTTTCCGTTGCTTTAGATTCACACATCTTTGCAAATTAGATCCATATCCATCAAGAACTTTCATCTTTTTCAAGACTTTTAAAAATTGTTCTTTCTCGTCGTTAGACATGGTGTATGCAGCTGGCGGGATGTAACCTTGAGGGTTGATCCATAGATGAGGTTTTATATTCAAATTCTTTAGGGCTTCTCTGCCACTCTCATCATCCCTATTATTATCCATATCTAAAAGAGTTCCTAAAATTATATCGGACACATTCTTTTCAATGTGAATAACATCTAAATTATGTCTAAGAGGATTATGCTCCCAATACTCTAATTCAAAAAATGTAATTTTCTTTTTCCAAAGAACATCATCACCATTGGGATTGCAATCATCATAAAGTTCATTGGCAGCTTTTTCCCTCTTTTTTTAGGAACTTTTTTGTCTTCCCATATAAATACTTTACCCTTCTTGTTGCTTCAAAACATCGGTCCCGCTGGTATGAATCGGAGCAATACCACATTCTTCTTTCCCATTGTAGGGAATATTTTCAAGAATTAACCCCTAGCTTGAACCCCACTGTGATCATACACTAAAGTACGGTGGCGTCCAAATGGGAAGAAGATAGAGCAAAAGAGTCTCCAACAAGTTTTAGGAACTTGTAAATTGTTCACGAGGTGAAGGTTACACCCCTTAACGATCCAAGAGATCGTCAACTCCATAAGGTCTTGAAAAAAATAGGGTTCGGGGATGAAGGTACAAATCCAACCTAAAAGAGATTGAACCTGCCCTAATAATAGGCCTCTACTTTATTCTGATCGTATTCATGTGCGCTTTCTAACTAACATACAATCAATAGGATTAACCTAAACCTGTTTATCTATGTTGGTTGATTATTAATGCACAAATAAACTATTATTGGAGATCACTAAAAATTATAATCACATTAACCCTAAACAAGATTATTAATTATCTTATTAAGCGTGATTGCAAATACCAATTCCCTGTAAACATGCATAATAGGTGTGATCAAACAATAACAATAAATACAAGCAACATGACAAATAATCAATATCATGAATAATAATTATAATAACAATCATATCATCATAAATAAAATAATCATCATCAAAATAATAATAATAATAATCATAATCATAATAAATTATAACAATTATAATCATAATCATGTTCATGTTAATATTAAAGCATAATAATAGCAAGATCCTAGGCATGATACTAACTAGATTAATAACAAACCCTAGCGTGTTACTAAGCAATAAAAGTCAAGTCTTTAGCCCTAATATGATACTAACAATCACAAATATTAGGAAGAACATAGGAGGCATCGTGACAATCATGTTTAATATTAAAATTACCCTAGACATGATACTAGGAATATCATAATAACAATATAAACATGATTTCTACATCATAATATTAATAAAAACCATTAAAGCACTTACTTTGATGCCTCGTACCTCTTTCTAATAACAAAATACACACGTTAGTAAATTCAAGGAAAATAATAATCAAAACAATTAAATTAAGTAATTGAAAGAGAGATTTGGGACCAAACCCTCATAACTTAAACCTTTCACGTCTAGGGCGAAGGCAACTTCGAATATGGCTAGGTATTTCTGGATCTTGCAATTGCGGAATTTTGTATATAAAAAGACTAGTTTAGAAAAAGAGAGAGAGAGAAAGAATTGATGAATAAGAAGAGAATGAGAGAATTAATGATTGCGAATGAAAACTGATTGTAGGTGAATATAATTGAAAACTGGTTGTTGATGAGAATTGGCGAATTGAAATAAGAATTGATGAAATCTAGTTGTCAAAAACGGAGTTTTAATACATTATTTATAGGGAAAATCAGCCAAAAAAGATAAAATTAACAAAACAAAGTCTGGCACACGCAAAACGAGATTGGCGCCAGCCATTGGCCATTGGCGCCAAGCGCCAATCCCAGGCAAGTGTGTGAATGTGAATAAGAATGCATGCATGTTTATTACGGTCGCACCTTGATGTGAGGTTGCCTACGTATCCGTTAGGAATCAGGACGAACGTAGCTCTAACCGAACCTCGCACAAGTGTATGTATACCTCAAAAAGGTCTTTTTAAGGGTTGTAACATGGTTAGGCTAAAGGTTGAATAAGAAGGGGATAAAGGCTCAAAACCCTAGATAAGCCTCCAAGGTGTGCAACCTTGCTTTTGAATCTTTATATTTTTATGCTTGAGTTTCTACTCTTGTTTAGCTCTTTCTTTTGCTTTAGCATTTCTTTTATTTTAATAAGTGTGAATAATCCCGATCATGCGGTCCATCACTCACTTGGCATTCATGTTTCTCAGGCACGGTACCGAGAACTCGATAAGAGACGCAATCTGAGACGTATTCTTATCGAAGATATTTTCATATCAAAGACATTGGAACACTTACCCTTTTGTACACATTTATTTATTTATTTTCGTTTGATCTTTTGAAATCACTCAAGCCTTTTTAGAATTGCATAAGTTGCACACTATCCCATCCCAAAGTTAGGTAGATGTAGGTTGAAAAAAGAAAGGCCTATCGTCAGACGAGGCTCAAAGTGGTTTACCAAAAAAAGATGTATAATTGAAGGGTGAAAGGTAATATAATGTGGCTACAAGGGGTGCCTTAAATCATTGGTATACCTTGTGCTTAATTCGACATGGATTTTTATTTTATTTATTTTTATTTTTTTATATTTAATGCAATATAATGAAATGATCATATATAAGGAAATAAATGCTCATTTTATTAAAAAGGGGAAAAACTAAAAAAATAATCTAAAGGAAAACAAAAGGAGCCTATACTAGACTTATTGGGGAATGGAAAAAATGAAAAAAAATAAAAAAAGAGGTCATGAAATCTTGTCGTTGAAGCTCACCTCTGTCTTGTGTTGTTTGCTCCGACATCATCCAGTCTTCTCGCTAGCTAGAGGCAATGAGATCTTATTTGCCTCTATGAGATCTTGAATGAGGTTTTGAAACATGTAGCATTCATCAGTAGTATGACCGCGTCCTCGATGGTGCTTGCAATAAGAGTTGGGATTCCATCTCGAAGATTGATTTTCTGGCGTTAGATCCTCGGTAGGGCCAATAGGTTTGATTAATCCT
The DNA here is from genome assembly GCF_001683475.1 of Chenopodium quinoa. NCBI lineage: Eukaryota > Viridiplantae > Streptophyta > Magnoliopsida > Caryophyllales > Amaranthaceae > Chenopodium > Chenopodium quinoa. Next base: position 455,940 of record NW_018742412.1, on the reverse strand, counting down.
CGATCATAGAGACGATCGAAAGCAGCATCGTAGGTCATTCCAATGGGTGTAAACTCTCGCCTGGGTTTCCTTTTAGATCCTTGATTGTCCATGGCTACGACACCATTATGGTCAAAGGTACTAACACTATTGTTAGTAGCTTTTTGCTTTGCGAGGTCATCTTCAATTTCAATTCCGATGTCATAAACGGCCTTGAAAGTATTCAGATTGTGTTGATATTTTAAATGCTTTGAATACTTTTCTTGGAGATTTTTGATAAACATCCTCACAGACTCCTTTTCGCTGGGAACCTCAATCATCTTGGCGGAAGTTTCTCTCCATTTATTAAAGAAAGAAGTAAAGCCTTCATTCTCTTTTTGTCTTAGCATCTCAAGTTTTCTATGGTCGGTTTCAACTTTGATATTGCACTTGTACCTATCAACGAAAGCGTTTACTATCGATTCTCAGATAGAGGTTTTCTCTTTATCAAGGGAGAAGAACCATTTTTGGCAAACGGTTTCAAGAGATAGTGAGAACAGAGAGGGAAAACCTTCTTATCAATACCCTTAATGTTCATTATAGTTTTGAAAGCTTTAGATGGAAGTAAGGGTCATTTGTTGCCTTGAATTTAGGGATGTTAGTGGCGTTGAACTTATGTGGAAGAAGTTACTTGTCCAGCGAGACCCCTTGTGAACTCATGCCCTAAAATTTGTAGTCACTAGATAGCTTGATCAAGCTTTCTTGCATGAGGTTCATTTGTTGTTGCTTCACGGGATCATCGATCTTGAGTGTGAGTAGCTTCAGTGTCTCAGTCACGGTGACCAATTTGTTCCTAAGCTCATTGACTTCTTCTTAAGTTGCCATTATCTTCTTAGCCTTCCTCTTTTGACGAATCGGTTTATCAAAAAGCGAGACCTGAATAAAGAGGTTGTCCTTGATTAATCGCCCTTCTCTCCTCGACCAAGTACTGTGGAAAAGGAATTTGGGGATATTCATTGTTAATTATTTGGCTTAAACTTTATCAACATGCAATGGATGGAGGAAGTGAAGAAAGGTTTGAATGGAATGTGAAGGAGAATTTAGATGGAAGAATTAGGAATAAAATGTACCCCCCAACTCAAATGATGAAAAAGACCGACCCATGCATGGACCTAAGATATGGTCATGGTGATGTGTACTCAAAGTGTGTGCTAAGACTAGTGAGTGTAGGTGACATGTTAAGACTTGTGTCATGACCATGTGGCTAGACTATGTGACTAGACTATGTGACTAGAGTCAATTAATGACTCGATCATGTACACAGCGAAAATTAACCGAATTAATTAGTAAACTGGTTAATTAGACACTAGGTGATGACTCGACCAATAATCCGAACTGTCGGACAAACGACAGGACTGACGTCACACTGTGTAGCTTGGCGCCAGACGATAGAGATGTCGTTAGGCGCCACACTCCATAGTGTGGCGCTACAGCTCAGACCTTGGCGCCAATATTGGACCTTCAATCTAGAACTGTTTTCGGTGTTATTAATCAACTGGGGTATGCCTAAAATCGTACAAGGTCAATTGCGATTAAAATATTAGACTTTATTTACTCTAATTAATTAATTTATTAGGCAAAGTTCTTTAAGTCATTAATTTATTTAATCTCAACACAAGTCAACAAACGGTTAAGAGAAACATAGAATATATGCACAACAAATAATGCACAATTAGTCAAGTAGGCACAATATGATGCGATGAGTTCGCAACCTAACCATGGCTCTATTTCTCTAAAGTTCGGGATATGGTTTACTCAATAGAGGGTCCATGGTTAATTGTCCAGATGCACCGCGCGGAAGCCTAACCATGAAGAGTTGGCGCGAGTTGATAGGACACCGCGAGTTTTAGAAAAAACTCGCTTCCATAGTTTGGTGAATTCATTATTCTCGGATGTACCCTTTGTTGCACGGAGCGTTCAATCGGGTAGATGGAGCATGAATTCCCAGAGGGTTATGTAGAACACATATGGGTTTCAAAAAAGTGAGAAAAAAAAAATTCAATCAGGAAGTAGGATCGAGCAAACAATACGAAAACCAGTCGAAATTAGAACGCATATTTCTGGCTCGGTATTGGGGGAGGTTGGCGCCAGCAATCAGAGACTGGCGCCATCTTTTAACTATAGCGCCTGGCACCAATGCTGACGTCTGGCGCTTCGGCTAAAAGTCTGGCGCCAAGCTCTGGCCCCTGGCGTTACTTCCCACATGCCTCAGCAGCTTTCTGTGCTTGATAAAATTTTCCAGTTTCGCGCGGTGTTATTTCGATCCTAGTTGTGAAAGATATTTCTCAAATTTCTTACGTGTAAAAATCCTATGTTTTAAATCATTACGGATGGTCTTTTCTATGAGATCTTTTTTATGCATATGACAATAATGTTAATCAAAATTACGCACATGAAATACTTAGAACGCTTCGAGTCTCAGCCACTCATTCTAAATCATTGCCGAAACAAATTCAGGAATTAAAATAGAAATCCTCCCCAGTGGAGTCGCCAAAAACTGTAGGGAATATTTTCAAGCGTTAACCCCTAGCTTGAACCCCACTGTGATCATACACTAAAGTATGGTGGCGTCCAAAAGGGAATAAGATAGACCAGAAGAGTCGCCAACAAGTTTTAGGAACTTGTAAACCGTTCACGAGGTGAAGGTTACACCCCTTAACGATCCAAGAGATCGTCAACTCCATAAGGTCTTGAACCAAATAGGGTTCAGGTATGAAGGTAAAAATCTAACCTAAAACAGATTGAACCTACCCTAATAATAGGCCTCTACTTTATTCTGATCGTATTCATGTGCGCTTTCTGACTAACATGCAATCAATAGGATTAACCTAAACCTGTTTATCTATGTTGGTTGATTATTAATGCACAAATAAACTATTATTGGCGATCACTTGAAATTATAATCACATTAACCCTAAACAAGATTATTAATTATCTTATTAAAGCGTGATTGCAAATACCAATTCCCTTTAAACATGCATAAAAGGTGTGTTCAAACAATAACAATAAATATCAAGCAACATGATAAATAATCAATATCATGAATAATAATTATAATAACGATAATATCATCATAAATAAAATAATCATCATCAAAATAATAATAATAATCATAATCATAATAAATTATAACAATTATAATCATAATCATGTTCATGTTAATATTAAAGCATAACAATAGCAAGATCCTAGGCATGATACTAACAAGATTAATAACAAACCCTAGCATGTTACTAAGCAATAAAAATAAAATTTTTAGCCCTAACATGACACTAATAATCATAAATATTAGGAAGAACATAGGAGGCATCGTGACAATCATATTTAATATTAAAATTACCCTAGACATGATACTAGGAATATCTTAATAACAATATAAACATGATTTCTACATCATAATATCAATAAAAACCAATAAAGCACTTATGTTGATGCGTCGTACCTCTTTCTAATAACAAAATACACACGTTAGTAACTTCAAGGAAAATAATAATCAAAACAATTAAATTAAGTAATTGAAAGAGAGATTTGGGACTAAACCCTCAGAAATTAAACATTTCACGTCTAGGGCGAAGGCAACTTCAAATATGGCTAGGTGTTTCTAGATCTTGCGAATGCGGAATTTTGTATATAAAAAGACTAGTTTAGAAAAAGAGAGAGAGAAAGAATTGATGAATGAGAAGAGAATGAGAGAATTATTGATTGTGATGAAAACTGATTGTAGGTGAATATAATTGAAAACTAGTTGTTGATGAGGATTGGTGAATTGAAATAAGAATTGATGAAATCTGGTTGTCAAAAACTGAGTTTTAATACGTTATTTATAGAGAAAATCAGCCAATAAAGATAAAATTAACAAAACAGAGTCTGGCACACGCAAAACGAGATTGGCGCCAGCCATTGGCCATTAGCGCCAGGCGCCTATCCTGTTTTTGACGCGTTTTCTAAAATCAGATAAATGTGGCCGTACAGGAGGATAAAATCGTATCTTTTCCTCAAAAATGTTCTTTGATTTTAATTAAAACTCTGAAAAGTCAACAAAAGTCAATTTATCAATGCTAATTGAATTAGGAATGAAAAGAACCTTTTAGAAGAATCTAGAAGACTAAAACCATTCCTAATTGCATTAGGAATTATAAATCATATTAGGCCCTCCCCTAGATCATTGGGCCGCACATAAGGCTCAAACCGGGCCCAGTTTAGTAAATTGGCCGTAACTTCCTCAATATTCATCGGAATTGGGCTTATAACATATCGTTAGAAAGCTCTTGTCAAGCCCCATCTAGCTACACTATTATTGGACCCATATCATGGATCAATCAAACTGGATTGGCTTTTTTCTTTAAAATAAGTTTTTAAAAACAAAGAGAAGAGAAAAGAAATTAAACTATCCGTAACTTTAGACTTTCCACACTTTCAGTTCATTCGATTATGATTCGACGTGAAAGGTACTCATCACCGGGTTTAGTTTTGTGGAGACACAAATGGGTGTCTACACCCATCAAACAAATTAGCTTGTGAACGATATAGGTGATCAATAGGCATCCATTTTCGATACCCAGGGTAGATAATTTTGACACCAAATCTATCTGAATAAATAGAATGAGTGCAAGAAGGACAAGCTTTGTAGCCTTTCGTACTCCAGCCTGACAGCATTGCATAAGCCGAAAAGTCATTAATAGTAGAGTGTAGGGCTGCTCGCAGTTTTAAGTTGCTTCCACTATCAGAATCAAAAGCATCAACACCTTCCCACAATAATTTCAATTCATGGATTAGTGGTTGCAAGTACACCTCCATACCGGAACCAAATTTACCAGGAATAGTTATCAAAATAATAAAGGATGATGGTTTCATGCAAAGCCATGGTGGTAAATTATAAGGAATGAGGACCACCGGCCATGTACTATAATTTGTGTTCATAAGACGATATGGATTAAAACCATCACTCGCTAGGCCTGATCTAACACTGCGAGGATCAGCAGCAAACTCTGTATATTTTTCATCAAATTTTTTCGAGGCTTCGCCATCAGCAGGGTGTCGTAGAATCATATCATCCTTACAATTAAAATGTCATCGCATGTCCTCTATAGTTTTAGATGACATGTAAAACCTCTTTAATCTAGGGATAAGGGGAAAGTACCGCATTACTTTAGCTGCCTCACTTTTCTTACATGGTTCTTTTCCTTTTTAATTTACCCTCATTTCCTTTCACATTTTTCCACCTTGATGTATGGCATAATGACACTCACTTCTATTTGCGAATTCACCCAATATAACATGCAATCATTTGGACATGCATGGATTTTCTCATATCCTAACCCTAAATAATTTATTATCTTCATGCCTTCATAATAGGACGATGGAAACTCCTTAATTATGGGAAATGCGTCAATTAGAAGTTCAAGTAATTTATTAAATGACTCTGCAGACCAATGGAATATACACTTTAGGTGAAACAAATGCAATAGAAATGAAAGTTTCGAAAAAGTAGTACACCCCTCATACAGGCCTTTTTCAGAAGCTTCCATGAGATTTTTATACTTTGCCTGTTCTTTATTTGAGAAAGTTAATTGATACTCATCATCTACCTCGCGATAAATGGTAAACCCTCATCCATGTCATATGAATTGTCATCTTCAATACTTTGTTCATTAAATGATGGATCTTGAGTTTTGTCGGTTTGTCGTGTATTAACTCTAAAAGCTGCTCTTATTAATCCGTCCATATTATCTCGACCTACTACATTCATTTACTTGATCATCACCTGGATCATAGGTCTTACTCCCTTCATCTTTAAAATGAAATACCCAATTTCTATAGTTTTTATAAAAACCATAAAATAAAATATGGCCTCCAACTTCTTCTACATAATTCTTTTTATTTAACTTGCACTTATTACATGGGCATTTAGTTTCCCATGTATTTGGTAAAAGAGTCTCTTTCGCAAGTTTTAAGAAGTTCATGCAACAATTAAAATAACCAGGATCACCTCTTGGTAAATCAATCCAACTAGTATCCATGTCTACAAAGAAGTATATAATTAATTGCTAATTAAAAACAATGACATTAAAAAAATTAAAAGAAAAAATCATGTTACAAGGATCCTTAAACCATTATATAATAGGGACATCACTTTCACTAAGTAAATAGACATCCATCAAACTTATAATATAAAGAAGTTTATCCACTTAAAAATAATGTAAGTTATTCAAGCCTACAAACTTGTTAAGGGGTGAAAGAAGAAAATTAGAAAGAAACATGCAACAACAAATAAAAAGTTATACAAGTTTTTCAAGCAATTAGAAGATAGAGTACATGAAACATCCAATTAGGGAAATCTAATCAAGCCTACACAATTGAAATAAGTATATGACATACACTAATCAAGCCAACAATCTTCAAAACAAGAAAGTCATATCAAAACATAGTCGAAAAATCTGAAACTAAAACCCAATAAAACGCCATCAAATTCATCACAATAACCCATAAAAAACTTTTTTTAAAAAAACAAAAACAACAAGGAAATCAGAAATTTTTTAAAAAATACCTCTTTTGAGTAGCCTGAAAGTCCTACAAGATGAGAGTCATGCACTTTTCGGTACAGCTCTGTAGGAACTACTGGTTTCTGAGCATATGAAATTGTTGGATTAGAATGTTAGATCATACATACATGCTCCTCATGATAATCCACCCCACATATAAAGACTCAAACTTCTTGGTCCTAAATAAGAACTAAAATATGGGCAATGAAAGAGAACTAGGCCAGGGGAGGCAGTACCGCAGTAGTGAGTGATTTATAACAGTGTCACAAGTTTCATGCATTATCATTTATCAAGCTCTAAATTATACTCTGTAAATGTATTTCAACTTAAATTGATCTTCACACCTGCTAATTATCACAACCTTCATTATCAACTCAACCCAATTCTAATGATTTATAAGGGAATGAGTATTGCTTCTAAGAGCAAAGCATGTGAAGACAAAATGCAATCATCAGCCACCAAATCACCATAGAAAATTCATATAAAAAACCCATAAAATTCAAAAACAAGAAAATTCATATCAAAAACCCATAAAATTCATATCAAAAACCCATAAAATTCAAAGCCTGTAAAATTCATAACAAAAACCCATAAAATTCCAAACTAAAACCCTAAAAAAACGGCATAAAAATCATAACAAAAACCAAAAAACTACTTTAAAAAAAACATGGAACCTTAGATTTGAAAACAGAATTCATGAAAAAAAAAACAATATAAAAAGAAATTAAAATATCTAATTAAGGGCAAAAAATTACCCGCAATATGAGATCGATTCTTGTTCTATACCAACTCAAAATCGAAGACATGCAAAGAATAATTCCCAATTTTAACGAAACTTAGAGAATTGTGAGATATTAGGTGCCAAAAACGATAGATATATACCAAGCAACAATATTGTATAGCAAATTGTAAGTTGATACCTGAAATTTATGAAAGTGAAGATCCAAAAAACCCCCAAATTCCTTGAAGTTTAGCAAGCACAACCCGAAAATTAACCAAAAAGGAATGATGTTTTTCTTGTCGCTGATGATAGAGTCCAGGTTTAGAGGAGAGCAGAATAGTGGATGGGCAGTTTAATTGGGAATTTGGGGGATTTGGGAGCCTGATTCGAGTGAGGGTGAAAATACAACCCGCGTGCTAATAAGTTTTTCAATAATTAAAAATTTTAATATTGCGAGCATCCATACTCACGTGCATAGCACGTGATTTTCTCGACGCTTTTAAGTGTCGAGTCAATCTTCGACTATAAAAAGCGTTGAGAAAAGACGGTACCAAAATACATACGGGGACGCCACACCAACAGCATCGACCAAAAGCTTCCAAAAAGTACGCTTTTTGTAGTAGTGAGTATACCACAAGATCACAAGATGATTAATAAATATAGTAAAAAGTTTTCATTTTAAATTTTCATAAAAATACCAACCAACAATTGTAATAATCACCAATCGTAGATGAAGGCCTGTGGGCAAATATGATGCAGATTATCACATAATCATAGAAATGCAATCTCTTCCTCAACACTTTTCATACTCGACATAATTTCCAAAACGTAAAACAAACAACAAATTAGACAAATAACATCTTCCACAATGTCATTTGTTTCATGTTACGAAGCATTTGGATATCGTTGCTTGCAACGGTTTTATACAATTGAAATATTCTATATAATTGCCAAAACACAAAACAAACAACAAATTGAATTACTAACGTAGTAACGTATGTCATGTATATATCATTTGTTTCATACTTCGAAGCATCTATACTATATATTAACACGCCTTCCTAAAGAAGTTAAAGTTCCAAGTAACGCTTTCCTCATTTAATCCGATTTTCACTCTGTGTCTAAAAATAAAGATATTATTCACAAGATTTGAACCCAGGCCAAAACTTCAAGTTTAAACTCCAACAACTAGTAGAAAAAAGAAAAAAGGCACCCCTTAATTGCCACCGATTCAGGCCAAACCGGTGGCAAAAATAGGCTACAAAATGGGCGGCAAATGAACCATGAATAATGGCACTGGTTCAGTTCCGGTGGCAAAAAAATATATCCCACCGGTTTGAACCGGTGCCATTTGCTATTAAAATAAAAAATCCGCATCTTTTATACTCCCCAACCTTAACCCCCTCTCTTTCTCTCTCCTCTCCTCTCCTTCTCTTTCTTCTCCTGCTCTCCCCGTCTCTTGTTCTCCCTTCTGTTTCTCATCTCCTCCTTCTCTTTCTCATCTCGATCTCCCTTTCCCTCATCTCCTTCTCCCTCATGTCCTTCTCCTTCTATTTCATTCGAAGACAACCATAAACACATGAAACACCGACTTTTCCACCACCACCACCACGAACACATGCATGAGCAAGGTTAGGGTTTAATCTAAAATTATTGGAGGTTTGGGTATAATTTCTTTATTTTTTTGGGTTTAATTTCTTGATTTTCTTGGGTTTAATTAATTTATATTTCTAGTTTAATTCATCGATTTTGGTATTTTTCTGTGTTTTTTATTCGATTTTAATTCGATTTTTTATTGATTTTAATCGATTTTTTAATCAATTTTTTTTATTTTAATTGATTTTAATTCATTTTTTTTATTTTCTGGGTTTTTAAATAATTTTTGATTTGCTGGTTTATTCTAATCGATTTTTTAACTTATTTAATTAGATTTTTTTCCTGGGTTTTTAACTTATTATAATCAATTTTTATTTATTTTAATTTATTTTAATTCGATTTTTTTTTATTTTCTACGTTTTTAACTGGTTTTTGATTTTATTTAAAAAAAATTTCATCGATTTTTTTTATTTTAATCGATTTTAATTCGATTTTTTTTCAGGGTTTTTAACTGTTTTTTTTTAATTATCTGGGGTTTTTTTACATATATTTTTCGCAGCTAATTTATTTTAATTGATTTATTATTTTTAATTTAATTGGTGTAGGTATATTGATTTAGATCTTAAATTGAAGAATTAAGATGCAAGAATATTGATTTAGATGTTGTATTGGGTTTTATTTATATTGTAATTTTTTTTTATTTATATGTTGTAATTGATATATTTTATTGATATATATTGTAAATTTTTTTGATTATATATATATATATATATATAGTAAATTTTCGATTATATTGATTGATATTCGATTTATATTTTGATGTTCTTTTTTATTTTAGTCGATTAATTTTTAAGTGAAAAAAGACAAAAAAAAAAAAAAAAAAAAAATTGATTCTTTGGGCACTTTTGGCACTGGTTAAATTTTTTTGGGCATTTTTGGCTGTCAATAACAAGTTTTCCCACTGATTCAAACCGGTGGCTTTTCATGCAATTATTGTCACCCCTCAAATTGGCACCAGTTCAAAACCTGTGGCATTGAGGGGTTTTGAACCGGTGCCAATTTTGTTTTTTCACCTAGTGAACGTGTTAGAAACTCCAATGGTTGTAGCTAAGGATTTGCTTGCAATTTCAATAATTCTCAAACTATTAGTGTAACACCCCTAATGTTTTGATATTAAGACAGAATTAAAAGAATTTGTGTGTGTGTTTGGTCATGAATTAGAGGGGTATTTATATCTAGCATAGACATGAATTATGGTAGGAAAATGTAGGAAGAATTATGGCAAGAAGGGTTAAGGAATTACTTGGAGAAGTGAATAAAGAAATATGGAAAGTTTTGATATTAAAGAATGTTGTGCATAATAAAAATATGGAAGGTCTGTTGTCATAAAAATAATAGGGAAACTATCAATGATACCCTCAGGTTCTGACTTTTATCAATAATACACATCATTAACTTTCATTATTAGCGATACCCTTACAATTTTGCCTTAATTGCTATAGTGATCATAATGTTAAACAAACGGTTAAGTACACTCATTTGAAAGGTTTGAGGGGGTTGGAAGGTAAAATTACTGAAATACCCCTATCATTTAGTCCCCCTCCAAGAATTCCAATAGATTTCCCTCCGTTTTTTTCTTTATTTAATTTCCCTCTTTCCTATATAACCTCCTCCCCTCTTTTTGTTTTCATTTCTGATTTTTTATTTCTATTTCTTTCTCTTTTACAATTATTTTAGGGGTTATACTTCAATGCTTCTTCTAGAAAGGGTTCATCTTCAAGCAACATGAATGGTGGGGCCGCTTTGTTTAGCTAGAGGCATAAATTGCAATTGTGAACCACTAAGAGCTGCAGATATTAGGTTTACAAACTCAATTGCAAATCCTAGAAGGCCATATTATATGTGTAAGCTATGTGAATTCTGTATGTGGGTAAGCAAGACTAAATTTCAAGGGACATAGAAGGGAGGAAAGGATCCATGCCAGAAGCAGCTGATGTTCATGCATTACGAGCAGAATTTTCAGAGTTCATGCACAAAACGGATGATTTTTCTAATTTTGTGTATTTAGTTGTGAAATAAGTTGTGGTGATGTATTTGGTGTTGTTGATAGTTTTTTTTTTTTTTTTTTTTTGAAATAGTAGCCTTTTAAGATGTTGGTTTGAAATAGATGAATTCAATTTATGTAGTTGGTGCTTTACTTTATATGGAAGTGGTTTATTTTGGTATTATATTGCAACATGTTACTTTATTTTTTTAAAAATAGCAAACAATTACTGAAACAATTGACAAACAAAATCATATAAATATATATCAATATAACAACATTGTTCTGCTGCACTCACTTACAAAAATTCACAACAAGTACTGCTGCCAAGTCATTTCCCAAAAAACCAATTTGCTGCCAAGTAATTTCCCAAAAAAAACAAGTTGATGCATCACTTAAAGCTTATAAAACAAGTACAAAAAATTTCATAAGAGTATTATAACTTAAAAAAATACCTAAAAAACTAATAGTTCTCCTTGATTGCAGATGTCAAGGTTTAGATTGGGACAAGTCCTGTGGTTGGCTGCCCATTTGTGATGATGAAATCTCTGTTGTAGTTACTGCATTTGACTTAACTCTAGCTTCCTTTGCAAATTTTGATTTATCCCTTAATCTTGAGTTTTTAAAAACCATTTCCTTAAGTAATTGTAGTTCTTTTCCAGTAAAACCCCCCTTGCAAGTTGCTTTGTTGTGCCTTAAATTCCCATAATTGCTGCATTTTATTATCCTAAACCTCTTCCTTGGTTGGTCTTCACCCTCTTCTCTCTTCATGTTTCTACTTGGCCTGCCAACACCTTTCTTCATCTTTGATGGATGAATGTGTTGGGGGTGGTTAGCATCAACAGGTGGCCATTGACTTGAATCAGGAATAGGGTGAATAACATAGTTATACACATGCTTGTAGGTTCTTGTAGTATACCATGACCTTACATAATTGTGTGGATCAACTTTGTCATGAAATATTGCCCTCACTGCATGTCTGCATAGGATACCAGAGAGTTGCCAAGCTCTAAATGAGCATATTTTAAAGTTTATACTTAGAGAAAATTGGGACCTCTCCTTACGTATCTCATACTCCCATGGACTTGACTGAAAAGCTTTGCAGGTGGAGGTAGCTTTGCTAATTTCCTTGACAAGCTTTGCAATCTTAGGGCATAAGTCATTGTCCTCCCAATTTTGTGCTTTCTCATGCCTTGAAGCAATCTTCTTCTAATTCCTGCCAATTATAGATATTAGAACACAAATTTACTACTTCTTTATGGTTATAATAAAGAGAAAAAGCTACAAGTTTTACCTTCAAGGAGTATTAAGACAAGTCTGCACCTGTCAGCACCTAAGGTGGAGTTAAAACTCTCAACAAAATTGGATGTGTTTGAGTCATTTCATACATTAATTTGGATCAAACTTATGTTTGCTCCATTTTGATTGATCACCTAAATTAGAAAACCAAACCATAACATTCTCTCCTCCTTCCTTTTGCAACCTCTCCATTGCTTTTTTGAAGGTGAACTTGTTTGTGGCATTGCATGCCCTCCAGAACAAGGTATACATCAAAGGACAAGGGAATTCCTTTTTATATTTCCTGCTCAAGTGTCTGCAGCGGTATCTCCTCTTTGCATTAGGCCACAATTCTGTCAGAGCTAGATCAACTCCGTGTTGGTGCAAGTAATGTGAGTTAAATACTAACAACAAATGTACATTCAAGGTAATTTCAAATAGGTAAGATATGTATACCTTTTGTCTGTCAGATATAATTGTCCAATATTTCTTGTTGGACTGCTTGACTATATTGTGAAGATGCCAAAAGAAGTAAGACCAACTTTCTCTGTCTTCAACACTAACTATAGCATATGCTATTGGGTAAATCTCATTGTTGACATCTTATGCAACTGCAGACAATAGAATACAACCATAATTGCCGTTTAAATGTGCCCAATAAACACCAATCAAAGGCTTGCACCCTACGAAAAAACCCTTCCATTGTCCAGCAAAACTAATGAATATACTAGTGAACAAATTGACCCTAGGAATGTGATAACTTGTTATTCGATATGATTTCAGAGTGATTTTGAACCTTGTTTACTTGATATATTGGCATTTTGGTTCACTTCTACTCTATTTTCGTTCAATTTTTTGTATCCCTTGCTTCATGACTTGTTAGTGTTTTTGTTGAGTTTTTAGGTCCAAAGACGACCATTTGAAGCATATGGATGATAAACCGAGGTTAGAAGTCGAGAAAATGGAGCGAAATCGAAGAAAAATTGAATATAAGGGCCTTAGAGAGTCTGCACGGGCGTGCAAGGTATGGCATGTCAGTGAAAGAGTGATTCAACACGACCAAAAATTGTTGCCTGCTGCTCTTAGGACCTGCACGCCCTTGCAGAGTTCAGCACGTCCGTGCAAGATACTCAGCACGTCTGTGCCTGATCGAGCACATCCGTGCAGCTTGCCCAGCCCGAATCATTTCAAAACTGATTGTGTAGTTCAAGGCATGCACGTCCGTGCCTAATGTGGCACGTCCGTGCAGGATTTCCAGGCTGAAACAGTAGCTGACTATTTCTCTTCTTTTGGTTGTACACGGCCGTGCACATAATTGTACGTCCATGCATTTTAGGATGCAAGTCCGTGCCAAGTCCGGCACGTCCGTGGTGACCTGTAACCGTGCCCGACTCTAGTTTTCTCCGTCCTTTTTATTTGGGGATCTTTATAAATAACCCCTTGAGCTCATTTGTACGGCATCGAAGTTTTTAGAGCTTTCTCCTTTGTAATAGTAGAAACAAAAATATTCTCAAATCATTAGTTAGATTTTAATTAATAGCTTGAATTTCAATCTCAATCATTATATAAGACAAGATCCACCATTGTTATTCAAGTTGAAGCTTCTAGTAACTTTTTCTCACTCTTCTCTTCCATTTTAATTGCTTATTTTGCTTAATTCTTGTATGTTTAGATGGTTAATTAGCTTAATCTTTAATTTAAATCTTGTTCATGAGTAGCTTGAAAACCTTAATTGCTTTAATTTCCATGGATTGTGAGTAGTCTAATTTTTTAGGGTTTGGGTAAAACCCTCAAAGTAGTAACTAATTACTTGTTGCATGTGTTAATTTGGTAATGGTTGGGTCTTAATAAGTTGAGCTTAAGTGGTTTAATTGCTTAGTTCTTGTATATGGCCATTGCTAGAACTATTATCCAAGCTTTCTAAACGAAGGATCGAGAGATGAACTTGAGTTAGCTCCCTTATACTTAATTGACTTGAAATGCCATGAGAATAGGAATTTCCAGTCAAGGGAATGTTTTTTGTCATTGTGATTATGCTTTAATACTTGTTTTATGCTTTGTAACCACGAGAGTAGGTTGTATCCATGATTCAAGTAATCCCTCTAGCTTGAGACAATAGTTGGGTGCTTTAGATGACTTCCCCTATATTATCCCTTTAATTTACCATTATTTGCTACATGTTAATTGTAATTTGTGATAAAGTTGAGTGGTATTTCTCAAGCCCTAAATTCCTCTAAATATCGTTAATATCCCCATAGTCTTAGTGGATTTGAACTAGTACATGTTATATTAACTTCACTTAATTATTTAAATGGTAGTGTTTAGGGTTAAAATACCCCCCATGTACGTCGACCAATCCCGTAGCAACACGTGGCCTAATTGAAGGGCGACACGTGTCACTATGGGAAGGTGACGTGTGTCTAAAGCACAAAAGAGCCCTTAAAATCAGCATTAAAAAGGCCTTCTTACATCATGGCCCAAATCCCAAGAGATATTCATGAATGCAGCAAAACGACACCCCCGTACTACACATGGCATCGTTTGATTGCGCAGCCAATCATGTCATGAAAAAATAGGGTATAAACTCTAAAAGGGCACAAGCTCTTACCCCTATAAACAACCCAATCATTTATGATGGGAGATGGGATTACGACATTACAAGCAAGAACATTAAATAGTTCCAGCTTCTCTCTACTTTCTCTCTCTAAGCCTTTTCCATTCAGATCTCCAACTTGATTGTCGGAGGTGAATATTCTGGTAAAGGAATATTCGTTTATTTTGCAGGTGTCCGAGTCTCATTGCCTGAAGAGCACGACCAATATCCGAGGAAATCTTAAAAACACCCAAAACATTTGGCGCTATATGTGGGGATACTCCTCCGTTATGGGAATAAATGGTCAGACACCCTATGCCGGCCCTCGTCTAAGCGAGGACGGTCATGTGGAGGACATAGTCCCTACAATTCATTCCAGTGACTCATTGACCGCCTCATTTCATGATGCCGATGATCCTCTTATTACTGCTACTTCTTTGCAGACCGCACTCAACAACTTCGGAAGGAGTTTGAGAGCAACATAGCTTCTACCTCTAGGCAGCTGCCTAGTAAGGAGGGAGAAAGAGCTCAAAAGGAAACTTTGAACAGAGCAACCAATGCAACAGATGCTGGGATCACCCCATTTCGTCGGTTGAATGGAAGGTCTCCGAGGGTGTCACCGACGAATTTATTTTGTCTGCAGGCAAAAACCTAGTCGGCTGGGGGTAGGGGCAGACAACCTCAAAGAGAGGAGACATAGCCGTCTCGATGATGGAAGGGCGCAAGAGACTATCTTCGGCATAAGCAATGGGAGCGCGTCCCTTACTCAGACACGGCTTCAACTCCTATAATGCAGGATGAATTTTCCAACCACTCTCTTTCCTAGCATAGCAACTCGACCATCTCTAGCAGGAGTGAAACTGTTCGTACTCAAACCCTTATTCCATTACAATCGCTTCAGTATCAGCCCCCTAAGGGTTTCAACGACATTTTGCAGTCGAGTCCCCAAGTCTTCGGACAATATGGGCCGCTCGGTTAAACGTTCGGATAAACTCCCTACTTGGGCGGACAGTCTGTGCAACCCCAGCCAATTGATTGGCAGATGCGCTTACTGACTCTTGGAGATAAGCCGCCTCCGTTTTTGCAAGAAATTTTGACTGCTCCTCAGCCGCCGAAGGTGAAAAGTGTACTCGTGGGCGCCTATGATGGTACGGGCAACCCCGAGGAACATATCACTTCGTATAGAAACCTGATGTACTTACAAAGCGTAGATGACGCTACCTGATGCAAATGCTTCCCGACCACTTTGAAAGGTGTGGAGCAGGATTGGTTCAATAGCCTTCCGGCAGGGTGTATCAATTGCTTTACCACACTTAGTTTGCTGTTCGTGGGAAATTTTTCTTACAACATACAACCTCGAAAGACAGGGCTCAATTTGGCAACAGTTGTGCGAGAAAAAAAATAAGGGCCTATGTTCGTAAGTCCAGAGATTTAACCAAGAAAAAGCCTAAATTCATAATATGTTGGATGAAATGGCTTACTCTGAATTTCTCCGGGGATTAAGGCATAATAGTTTTAAGTTTGATATAGTAAGAAAAAAGGTTCGAACATACGCAGGCTTTTTGTTCTCTTACAAAAGCTCATGCACCGATTTAGGCGTCGTTCGAAGTGCGCCTACGTTAAAAGCATGTTGTGAATATGCTTGGAACTCATAGGAAGTGGGAATTGACATTACAATTAGGGACAAATAAAGTAGGGAGCCGCCAACAAGTTTGTAAGGAACTTGTAAACCGTCCACGGATCATAAAAAGGCAACCACGATAAGGGACAACGATAGGCAATAACGATTGACCCGTGAAGGTTACACCCCATTCATAATCCATGAGATTACTAACTCCATATGGTTCGGAACCACGAAAGGAGGATCGGGGATGATGGTACGAAGTGAGTCATGGAGTCACATTCGCCCGTATTGGCCTCTACTCGATTCTTATATTGAAAAGCATTCCTGTGATCTCAAAGGCATACAAACAATAATTCAATTCGCTCCAAAATATTATTTAACTACATTGGTTTAAAATTAATGCACACATAATTCTAAAACTTGGTGATCACTTCAATTAATAATAAGATTAAAAGGATCCTAAACAAGTTGTCCAAATTATCTTATTAGTCGTGATTTTCAATTACATATTCCCCTTAAACATGCAATATGGTGATCAATAAAAATAATAGAATCAATATTAATATAAAAACCAATCTGATCATAATTCCAACAATATAAAAATCGTTAGAAAAATAATAATAATAAAAAGAGCATGATCCTTACTTTGAATCTGTTTGTTTGCAACTACAAAATAATAAACGAGTTAGTAACTTCAAGGAAATAATAAAACAATAACTAAATTAAAATTAAATTAAATAAGGTTGATTTTGGGGCCAAACCCTCAAACGATTCTACCTTTCACGCCTTGGCTTAAGGACAAAACCTCGAGTAAAATATGGACTCCTTTGAGTGCTTGAAGAAGGAATTTTTGAAGTGAAAAGGGTAGGCTAGTGTTTAGGTTAATAGCATAGAAGAGAGAAAAATAAGAATAATCGAATTCTGGTTGCCCCGTACATCAGAAATGAGGGGGTATTTATACGGAAATGTGCTGAGGGAGCACACGGAACCCTAAAATGATAAAAACCCTAAAAAATATCCCGTGACACGGTCAGACTGTACCGTGACACGGTTAGACTGTACCGTCAGACGGTACAAGTTTCCGTGACACGGTCAGTTTTGGCGTGACGCGGGAAATTTTCAGAAAACAGGACGAAAAACGCGTTAAGGGTTTACGCGGAAAGGACACGGAACTTCCCGTGTCATGGGAAGTCCCACCGTCATACGGGAACAGTTCCCGTGACACGGTCAAGATGTACCCTGACACGGTCTACTCCAGTCCATTTTTCCGTCTAAATTCATTTTTAACCCTAATTTCTTTCGGCTTTTAAAGTGCCGATTGATAATTTTGGGCTTTTTTTCTGACTTTATTATTCAGGCTAAAATAAAAAAATAATAAAAATAAATAAAATATTTGGGCCAAAAATAAAATAATAAAAAAAAGGTTTGGGCTTAAAATCAATTAACAAGTTTGGGCTAAAATAAAAACTATGCTTTTACCAAACACCAAGACTGATCCATAGACCTTTCGAAAATATGAATTTACGATTTTTCAAGCACTCTCGGGATTAAATACTAAACCCGACCAATAATGGCGGTGAAAGGTTATTTATCATCGGGTTTGGTTTTGGGGAGACATTCTTAGGTGTCTACAGAAGCCCCCACTTTGACTGAGTTTGTAGAAACGTCAGTTTCGAAAACGATAGTCAAAGTAGTCGATAGGGACGGAGAATGATTTAAGACGTTTTGCGATCCTAAATCACTCTGTATACGCCGATACCTGCAGAAAAATGTTAATTCCACAGATAAAAGAGTAAAGGGATAGAATACATATCTGGCACCAGTGTGTCGGTGACAAACGAGTTTGGCAACTTCCTAAGCTTGAAGGAATCCACCGAGTGACATTGGTTGAAACGCTTTCCATGCTTGAGGAAAGCCGACTGAAGAGTTTGGTACCTTTCTAAGCCTGAAGAAAGCTACCGGATAATACTTTCCATGCCTGAGGAAAATCGACGAACGAATTCGGTGTCATTCTATGCTTGAAGAAATCCACCGCTAATGCCTTCCATACTTGAGGAAAGCCGACAAAGGAATTTTGTAGTTTTCTATACTTGAAGAAAAATCTACAGATAACGCTTTCCAAGCCTGAGGAAAGCCGACTTGGCGGTTTTCTATACTTGAAGAAAAATCCACCGATAATGCCTTCCATACTTGAGGAAAGCCGACAAAGGAATTTTGTGGTTTTCTATACTTGAAGAAAAATCCACAGATAACGCTTTCCAAGCCTGAGGAAAGCCGACTATTGCTGAAAATTGATAAGTGTATGGTGGTTCGATTATCCCCGAACGTGGGCTGCAGATAATTCACAATTTTAAGCCGATTATCCGACCATATTAAATGCTTAAAATGCCGAAAAATAGGCTTTGACGCTTGCCAGGGATAAAATGGTAATTTAAGCCCCCCCTTAAATATCAGTTGGGATTTTCTGCGTAACTGTAGCGAAAAATAATCGCCCAATAAACTCGGAAAGTCAACCAAACTGGTCAAAAAGCTAAGAATATTCCCTGACCAGGCTCAGATTTGCCGCGCCACGTCATCAGGTTCCCGTGACACAGTCAGGGATTCCCGTCTGACAGGACTAGTATCCCGTGTCACGGGACACTTTTTTTTCTTTTTTTTTCTTTTTTCCTTTTTCGCTGTTTGAATCAGTCAACGACTCTTTTTGCTCCTTTTTTGTCCTTTTTTGCCTTTAAATCCGCTTGCACCATTTCACCATTTCACCATTTCACATTTTTTCTTGCTTTCACACTTGCTATCACCATTTTAGCTTCTCTCTTCCCAAAAGCTGCCGCGCCACGCCTGGGGTTAACCGCCGGCCGTTCGAAACTCGCCGTGACACGGTAACGGCGACCGTGACACGATTAGTCTCTCTCTTTTTTTCCTTCTCCTTTTTTGCTTTGCTGCGGTTGTTTGGCTACTGTAGTGCGCTGCTGCTGTCTGCTGTTGCTGCTTTTGCTTCTGTCCCGGAGCTTCCGCCCAGTTCACCGGAGCTCCGTCAAGCTTGAAGGTTATTGTGACACGGTTACTTTTGACCGTGACACGGTTAGTCTCGCCCGTGTCGCGGCAGCTGCTCTGGTGGCCGGAATACATTTTCAAGTTTTGGGGTTCGAATTTCACCAATTTTGTTGTAATTTCTCGATCTTCTCCTCATTTTCGACCTTTTACAAACATCCATATAAGCTCCCTTTGATTTTTGCTTTGAATTTGCTTCACATTAACAATTTCATGACAAACCCTAAAATTTCAATTTGGGGGTTTTTGATTTTGAAGCTTTATTTTGAAATTCTTGCCATGATTTTACTTGTATATGTGTACATGTGTGTTTGTGAGAAATTTGAGACAAAAATTGCATGATTTGATGGAGAATTGAGCAAATCGCCATTTTTGGGTGCTACTTTGTGAAATAATATTCATGCTTTGAAATGGTGAAAAAATGGTGGTGAATCTTGTGAAATGATGTGTTGATTCATATTTTGCATATGTACTATTTTGTCATGGAGAACATAGTATCATGCGGCTAGGAGAACTGTAGTATTAGTTTGTCATGGAGAAACTAAATACCATAATTTTGCCAATTTTTAGCCTTGAGGTAAAAATTTAGCGTATAATTCAATAAACAACTAAATAGCTTAGGAAATGATGCTAAGTATTCAGATTGTTATTGTAAATATGCAACTTGAATTAAATATTTAGGAAATGATGCTAAACATTTAAATATGCAACTTGAATTAAATGTTTAGGAAATGATGCTAAACATTTAGATAAAATTTAGCATATAATTCAATAAACAACTAAATAGCTTAGGAAATGATGCTAAGTATTTAGATATTTTTTTTATTATAAATATGCACCTAAAAAAATGTTTAGGAAATGATGCTAAACATTTAGATTTTTACAATAGCATGCCTAGACGACGAGATTGCGACCTTTCTACCCGCGGCCGGCGTCGGGCTTTTCGGGAGGACACTCCCACTGTCCCTGAGGGCGTGGACGACGACGTTTTGGAGTCCGAGCCTCGGACTTCTACGAGTAGGGGTAGGTGGGTTCCACCTCCGTGGACTCCAGACCAGTTGTTTTTCTGCCGTGAGAACCACGTTTCTCACCGAGCACTCTTTGGCATAGTCGATGGCACACTTCGCCAGCATGGTTCCGGGGCCGGTGATTTGATCCCTCGACTTTACCAGGTCATTACGGGGGATCCTGCTACGACCGCCCTATGGGAGTCGTTTGGCTTGGTCGATTTCTACGCGGTAGTTGTAGGGTTTCGTAGCCCCCGGGGTTGCGGCGCGACGTTCGTTCGCGCATTGTTGGAGTATTTCTGGGATACTACCAACACGTTTCACTTTACTTGGGGGGAGATGACGGTGACCCCCCTGGATTTCAGCATGATCAGCGGGCTGCGCTTTACTGACCGGGCAGTAGGCCAGATGTCACATCGGCTGAGGTAGCTGATTTGTTGGGTCCGGTCGTTCAGTACATCAGGACCCGACCAGTGTCTCGAGGTGAACCTAGGAGTGGACGATCGGAGTCGGCTTCAGTTCTTGCTCGCGGCTTCGATATGGAGGATACGACGGCCGAGCAGCGGGTGCGGATCTTCATCTTGATCCTGATCTCTATGACCCTCTCTCCCGACATGAGTTCACGCGTGCTCCTCTGCTACCTCCCTTCTTTGGCCAGGATTCTCGAGATAGGATCCTACAGTTGGGCCAGTCTTGGATACGCGAATCTTCTTCTATCTCTACGTTATGGCTGCCGTCAGCTTAATGACGAGTCCCCTATCATCGTTTACGGCTTGTGGAGAGTCGTAGAGGTGATGATCTTTTCCCTTCTTGTTTCATTTCGGCTTGTTCGATTCGTGTGCTGAATGTTATTTTTGTTGCAGTTATGGTTCTACGAGTACTTCCCAGTCTTGGCTCCTCGCCGGCGTCGGGGATTGGTCCATGACTTCCCCGTTGGAGCCAGCTGGCGTGACCGAGGAGAGTCACGGGTGGAGTCTGTTCCAGCGCTTCGTGGGCTACTACACCGAGGCACCTCTTCTGTTGGCGTAAGGATTAGCTTTGTTGCGTTTTTTCCTTCTGATGTTGTTTCTGTCGTTTCACGCTTAACTTTTTATGGTTTCCAGGTTCCCATCGATATCCAGTATCGTCCTTGGGCCGGGATGACTGATCTACCCGAGGCCCTACGTCTTTCAGTGTACTGTACCATTTTAGTTGTCACTGGGCGCTTCGTCTGGTAATTGGGGGAGCGAGTCATCCGTCAGCATAGTGGCGATCGTTTCGTGGTGCCTTCATCCCCGCCACAGTCGATGCTGGACTCCCGCTTGATCAGAGGGTTGATCAACAGGGGAGAGCGCTACACTCTTCCGTGGAAGGAGCTCGTTCACATGGAGAGCGATTATGCGCGGGATCTGCTTCCCTCTCTGGCTCCTCCACCCCGTCTTCCCGAGGTATGGTTTCTTTCGAGAATCTTCTTTGCTAGTCTCTGTTTTAAATAGTCGAATAACTTGATTATTCGATCATATTTTTAGACGACCATCCACCCTGTGGGGAGGATTAGATTCCTCCTCAGTCTGTCCGCTACCCTAGGCCGATCGGTATCACGGAGGACCATATTGCTGACGCGCCGGAGGGTTATAGACAGGCGCAGGAGTCAGTGCCCGAGGTTTTTGAGCCGGTGAGTTTTCTTCGACGCATTATCCACTCTTTTAATGCTGCTTATTACTGATTTTTCTTTGTTTTATCCTCAGCCTAACCGCCCGGAGGTGATGGGAATTATGAAGCTGGTGGACGCGTTGAAGTATTGCATCATCAAGCTTCGGCGTGGTGCGAGTTGTCGGAGCTCTAGCGACGTCCTTGAGGTATCACTTATTATTTTTTCATTTCTACCATTTGTTTTATTTTGCATCGTTGACATCTTTTGATTTTGTGTTTTTCAGGAGCGACGGAGGTCCCGCTCGCGCTCGAGGCCCAGAGGCTCGGACGAGGAGGAGCTTGGTCGTGGTAGACGATCTCCTGAGGCTCACCGACGTTCTCAGCGAGAGCCGCAGACTACTCAGCCGTTCCAGGAGGCTCAGTGGCAGCAGGGTCAGTCTTCTCAGCGTCTGTCATTTTCACAGCCTCCAGTTCCTGAGTTTGGGTCTCCTTTGGATCCTGGTTCATTCTCGGCCCCATTATCCGGTATTCCTCCACCACTGTCGGGCTCGTTCTCGGTTCCGCTGTATGGGACGATGCCTTCGCTGACAATTCTAGTATCTTTGGGCCAGTCTACTCCACTCTCCGGCTGGACGGGTCCTACTTTGAGCTTGGCTACTACTGGGCCTACGGGGACTAGTAGGGACGCTACTCCCCGTACTCGGATGGTCGAGGGACTCTTCGGTTCGCCGTTCCCATACACACAGGGAGGTCCACATGCACAGGGTCAAGATGAGACTGATTCTGATTCTAGATATTTTTGACCGAGGGTTTTTGTGCATACTGTGATGACACTTGACACATTTATATATTACGACTCTTTGTACATTATTTACAGTTTATATATCTACTATTGTGTGTGTTAGTGTGTTTTTGAGACTCTTTGTGTGTTATTGTGTACTTATTAATGACACGACGAAAAAACATAAGTGGAGTAATGGAGGGTATCGACCTTCCCCAAAGAAAAGAAATAAAAAAAAACACTCAAAATAAAATTACTTTCCCCAAAAGAAAAGAAAAGAAATAAAAATAAAATGATGAATAATAAATATAAAAAATATCTTCCCCAAAAGAAAAATAAAATAAAAAACAAAAGAAATAAAATCTTAATTTAAAAGAAAGATAAAAATAAAAAAAAGGTGAGAATTTTATTAGAAATAAAACTCTCAGAAAAGACTGAAAAATAAACGTTAAAGATAAGAAAATACAAAAAAATCCAGATAGATACGGATAAGATGAAAAAATATAGCGCGCAAGGTGCCGTGTCACGGCAAAGGTTCCCGTGACACGGTGGAATTTCCCGTGTCACGGGAAGCGTATTATTCAACGGTTTGTTTGACGCGTGCGAAAAGATAAATTCTGGGCAGTTTCGAGCGCTTTTGCTATAAAATAAGACCAGATTATTCATGATATGCCTAACTACAAAACACAAAATAATTTAGAATTTCATATTTCAATAATCATGTCTCAGAATTTTGATAATACGTTGCGCGACTGGTCTTATTCTTTGACCAATGCTGAAAAAAGAGAGTTAGAATTATTTCATGTCAGGGGTTTGCTAGCCCTGCGACACGTAGCTATTGAACATGATTTTCTTAGAGCAGCATTAGATTATTGGAGTCCAGAAACACACTGTTTCAAATTTGATTATGATGAAATCTGTCCCCTGCCGGAGGAATTTGGTGCAATCTTTGGATTTCCTGCTAGGGATCTTATAGCCATGCCTACCTTACGTGAATATTATTACCAAGACTTTGAACGCCATCTGCATCTAACAGATCCAGATTTAAATAGAATTGTTTGTGGTAATGAAGTAGACTTAGAAAAACTTGCTAACTTATATTTTAATCGCCCCGTCTCTGAGTCTTATCGTGTGTACCGTATATTTTTTGCATGTTTAACAAGATACTTTTTGCAAACGGTAGGGTAGGACATGCTTGTCTAGCGTCTGTGCTTAAGCATGTAGAATCCGGAAGATCTCCTATGCCAACGCCCCTTGGAGAAACAATTCGTGGCCTTGACGAGGCAAAATCTGACCGGAAAGCCATCAGGTTGGGCTCTCTGGTACTATTACAGGTAAGAATACGCTCTGAATAGCCCCCGTGACACAAAACAGTCACCGTGTCTCGGTTAGGGTCTGCCGTGACACGGTCAAAACTGTCGTGTCACGGGAATCTGCAGTTTTTTTTTTTTTTTTCGACTGATATTCTTTTTTTTTTTTTTTTTTTTTTTTTTTTTTTTTTTTTTTTTTGCAGATTTGGTTGATGGAGCATTTGGAATTATTTGAAGCCCCCGACGATATTGAAAAATACGACCCTAACGACTTAGTCCGTAGGAAGAAGAATTATTCTGCGAACATGTCGTATGAAGATTGGAAAAATTTCTTTGCAAAGAGAGAATTTTCCATTCGTTGGGTGGTGCCTTGGTGGAGGCTTACTAGGATGGTTGGCACGAATGAAACTCCATATTGCCGTGTTCCTAGTATCTCCAAATTGACCTTTTACTGTCCCTCTCGACTGATGCGGCAGTATGGACTTGAACAAGCAATTCCACGCTATAACGATAGTCCTCGTGAAGTATCGTTGCATGAAAGTAACGTTCACAAGTACGAGGCTTATTGGATTGGAAGACCTTTGTGGACCATTTCTGCAAGTGACCAAGCTCCTCCTCCCTTATCTAGTGCATACAAGGCATGGTTGAACCCTAGAAGCAGGAGGGAACGATTCGGATCACGCAAGTCTGATGTAAAGAGTCGTCTTGGAGATAAAAAAGCTCCTCTTAAAGATCGCCTAGGTCCGAGAACACAAGGGATTGAGTTTAAGACTCCTAAGATGCCAAGAAAGAAGACCTATGTGAAAGGAAAGAGTAAGGAAAAGATGGTGTATAGGGAGAAACAACCGAAAAAGTTCAAGAAAGGTGAAAGGGGCGAAAGTTCAACTAGGGGTGTGACGGTTCGGGCTACAAAAGACACACTAATGGTGAAGGCCGACCTAATTGAGCAAGAGAAGGATGTTCCTAAAGAGAAGAGAGATTAGATCAATAGTGCTTTGCATTTTATTATTTATAATTTTTATTTAAAATAAGGCGTATGATGCCAATATTGTAGTCGCATTGATTTTAATAATAATAGCGCATTTATTTCTTAAAATAAAAATTACAATGACTTTTATTTATTATCCGAGTCAAGGAGTCGGACGCAATGGAAGAATGAAAACAAAACTCGAACAGGAAATTCGCAACGAATGCGCCAATAAATAAAACGGAAAACTGAAAATCTGCCGTGTCACGGTCAAAGAGTCCCGTGACACGGTTAAAGTTCCCGGGTCACGGCAAAACTTTTTTTTTTTTTTCTTTTTTTTAGGCAGGGTGACGTGGCACGGAACAGTTCTCCCGTCAGACGGGAACAAATCCCGTGTCACGGGAGGCACTCTGTCCTTTTTTGCCGTTCAGAGTTTGCCGTGACACGGGATTTTCTCCCGTTAGACGAAAATATGTCCTGTGTCGCGCCATATTTACTTTTTTTTTATTTTTTTTTTTAGGTTTTTTTTTAGTTTAGAAGTGGCTGGGCCCCCTTGAGGGGTTGCCTAAGTATCCTAAAAAGGAATCAGGCCAGACGTAGCTCTATTGGGTCATGAACCCATGCGACTAGGCGTAGAATTTTTTGAGTTGATCCTAGTTGGTTAAATTATGGAAGCCGTTGCCGTCCATGTCTACCAATTGTGCCGCTCCGCCAGACAGGATGACTTTAACAATGTACGGGCCTGACCAATTCGGTTTGAATTTTCCTCTTGGATCTAACACATTTTTGCGAAGTGCCTTAAGCACTAGGTCACCCTCTTTGATATTCCTGGTCTTGCCTTTTTTATTAAAATGTCGTGCCATACGCTGTTGGTAGGTTTGGACATGATGCAAAGCTGCCAAGCATTTTTCATCAAGCAAGACCAGTTCGTCGTATCTTGCTCTAATCCAGTCGACTTCATCTAGTTGGCTTTCCAATGTGATTCGGAGAGAAGGTATCTCGAGCTCGATTGGTTGTACAGCTTCGACGCCATAGACCAAGGAGAAGGGGGTAGCCCCTGTCGATGTACGAACAGAGGTTCGATAACCCGAAAGGGCAAAATGTAGCTTACTTGGCCAATATTTATAATTTTCCGTCATCTTTTCGATGATGGTCTTCACGTTTTTTTTGGCCGATTCGACTGCTCCGTTCGCTTGTAGTCTGTAAGGTGATGATCGATGATGTTTGATATGATATTTCTGCAACAATTCCGCGCATTCGGCTTGGAAATGTGTTCCATTGTCACTGATCATCTCATGTGGTACCCCATAGCGGCATATAATATTTTTCTCAATGAATTGAGCTACATGTTTTGCCGTCAGCTTGGCATATGAGGCTGCCTCAACCCATTTGATGAAGTAGTCGATTGCTACGAGAATGAATTCATGCCCCCCTTGTCCTTGTGGTGTGATTTTCCCAATGATGTCAATGCCCCAAGTGGAGAAAGGCCATGGAGAAGTATACGTGTAGAGAAGTGAAGGTGGAACATGCTGTAAGTTTGCATATATTTGACACTTCATACATTTTTTTGACGTACTCGTGACAATCTCGCTCCATAGTAGTCCAATAGTAACCTTGTCGTTGAATTTTTTGGACTAACATCTTTGCATTCATGTGAGTTCCACATATACCAGCATGAAGGTTTTCCATGGTTTTATGTGCTTCTTTCTTGGTTATACATAAGAGATTCCTTCCTGTTGCAGTTCTCTTGTGGAGTTCTCCCCTGATGAGCACATACTGTGAGGCCAGGAGCCTCAAAGCACGGCGTGCCCTTTTATCAGTATTAGGAGGGTACTCTGCTTTTGTCACATAATTAAGGATGTCTGTATACCATGGCTCTTCATCTTCTTCCTATGGTTCTTGTTCATCGTCAAGTGCATGAACATAAGCTGGCTCATATCTTCTCTCTATGGTCAATGGCATTCTGATCGTGTCAACTGGAATTCGCACCATTGATGCTAACTTAGCTAGTGCGTCAGCGAGCTGGTTTTCTTCTCTTGGCAGATACGTATATTCCACTTCATCTAGTTGCTCCATGAGAGTTTCCAGATGAGCTTGATATGTAGCGAGACTTTAGCTCCTCACTTTCCATCTCTTAGAGATTTGGTTAATGATTAGTGAAGAGTCACCGTAGATTATGAGTTTCTTGATTCCCAAGGCGACATCTGTTTCTAATCCCAAAATGCATGCTTCATATTCTGCGGCATTGTTGGTGACATCAAAGTCGAGCTTCATGGAAATTGGGATGTGTTCTTCATTGGGTGATACAAGCAAGACTCCCACACCACATCCCTTTTGGTTTGAAGCTCCATCGAAATAGAGCGTCCAACTATCGTCTTCGGTCATAAGTAAATCTTCGTCAGGGAAATCATACTCATCTTCTTCTTTTTCAGCTTCTTCTAGCGAAAAGTCTGCTAAGAAGTCAGAAACTGCAGAACCTTTGATGGCCTTTTGTGGCACAAATCTCAAATCAAATTGAGCTAGATTGACTATCCATCTTGATAATCTGCCGTTGAGTGTTGCTTTCTCGAACAGGTATTTGAGAGGATCCATCTTAGACACGACATGCACTATATGAGTGAGCATGTAATGTCTTAGTTTTTGTGCGGCCCATACAAGTGCGAGACACAATTTCTCGAGTGGCGTGTATCGCGTCTCATATCCTTGGAGTTTCTTGCTCAAGTAATAGATTGCATTCTCCTTGCTTTCGATCTCTTGTGCTAGCATTGCCCCCATCGTTTCTCTTGTGACTGTAAGGTAGAGTCGAAGAGGAAAGTCAGGTATTGCTGGCGCTAGCACGGGTGGGTTTGCCAAATACTCTTTGATTTTGTCGAAAGCCTTTTGGCAGTCATCATCCCACGTGACTGGGACATTCTTCTTAAGCTTCTTGAATATAGGTTCGCATATCGCTGTGAGCTTTGATATGAACCTACTTATGTACTGCAACCTCCCAATGAAGCCTCGAATCTCCTTCTCATTTTTGGGTGGTGGCATGGCCATGATCGCTTTTACTTTTGAAGGATCTATCTCAATTCCTCGAGAACTGATCACATATCCACGTAATTTGCCTGACGTGACTCCGAATGCACATTTTGCTGGATTTAATCTCATGTTGTACTTACGGAGTCTTGCAAAAAATTTGCGAAGTGCGACAATATGGCCTGGGCGATCTTTAGGCTTGACAATCATATCATCAACATAGACCTCCACCTCTTTGTGCATCATGTCATGTAAAAGTGTTGTAGCTGCTCTTTGGTAGGTGGCACCCGCGTTTTTCAACCCGAATGGCATTACCGTATAGCAATATGTACCCCACTGTGTGATGAATGTGGTTTTCTCCATGTCTTCTTCGGCCATCAATACTTGATTATATCCGGCGTAACCATCCATGAATGACAGGAGTGCATGGTTTGCTGTATTATCGACCAGAATGTCAATGTGAGGTAGAGGGAACCCATCTTTTGGGCTTGCTTTATTGAGATCCCTGTAATCAACACACATTTTGACCCTTCCATCCTTCTTTGGAACTGGGACCACATTTGCTATCCATTCCAGATACTTGGATACTCTGATGAAACCTGCGGCCAATTGCTTCCTGATTTCTTCTTTGATTTTGAGAGCCACATCTGGTTTCATTCGGCGCAGCTTTTGTTTGACAGGCTTCATACCTGGAATGAGTGGTATCGTATGCTGAGCTATATCCCTGTCAATTCCTGGCATATCTTGGTATGACCAAGCAAATACATCAACAAATTCACTAAGCAAGTTAATTAGCTCTTTGCGTTCATCTTGACTTAGTGTTAATCCAATTTTTACTTCTTTAGCAGTCGTATCATTGGAAATATTAACTGTTTCTGTATCTTCAATAACTGCTGTTTTATTTTCGTGTTCTTCCATTGCTTTTATTAATTCTTTGTCATTTTTATCATTGGCAAAGAAATATTGATCAGGGCTAGGGGAATGGCACACATCGTAAGCAAAGGTATTCATTTCATTGAATTTATTGGCTAATACATCAAGAGAGGCAAGGTCGGCTGCGACCTCACCAGAATTATTAGGACTAGGAAGAGATGACTCAACAAGAGACTCAGGACTGAACTCTATAGCAGAAAGAGGGTCGGCCTCAAACTCTAAGGACTCATCTACAGACTTAGACTCAGACTCGGACTAGGACCCAGACGATTCAGACTCATCAAACATAGGACACTCGCCAGCGGTTATTTCCAACTTCTCTCCACTTGGCGTAGTGATCCTCAATGTCTTGCGCCATCCCCTTGAAATGTTGTCAGCTTGGACGATTAACTCGGAGGGATCAAACTCCTTGCTTGCTATGACCGCTTGAACGAGCTCAGAGTTATCATTGCAGACCGACTTGGATTCATTTTTCTCCATTCCAAAAAGAAGGTTAATTCCCAGATCATCGGAGTTCAGGCTGGCTGACTTCTCGACTGTGGAGAGTTCTTCATCGATGAAGTCACAATCGAGGAATACCTCGAATCCTGGTTCACGGATCCCATCATGGACAAATGGTTCGGGGAATTCATAGCATGGGAAGTCTTCCCCTTCTTTGATGTACTGGCCGCTGAGAGTTAACGGATATGGATCCATGGCCATTTCTGTCTTCGTGATTCGAGCATTGTTGCGAGCCTTCAATTTCAACGCAGCCCGTTTCAGGTCTTCCTTTGTCGGCTCGAATCCTAAGCCGAAAGTGTCCTTCTTGACTGCACCAGGATGGCCCCAAGATTTAGCCATTTTCTTCTTGAGCCCACGGGTCATTCCAGGAAAATGACCTTGCTTCTTCAGAATGGCGTTGATACTAGTGTTTGAATAAGGATCGAAGTCGAGATGACACTTTTCCTCTTCTTCGATCGCAAGAACATCATCTAAAGAAAACCCCCACAGATCTTCATCTTCCTCGTCGTGTTCAACATGGACGATAGGGGTATCAATAACTTGAATGCGCATAGGAGAAGCATCGATAGTAATCGGAATCCCTCCCACTATGGCTTTCACTTTCTGGTGAAGCGACGACGGAATCGCCTTTAGCTCATGAAGCCAAGGGCGTCCTAATAACAGATTGAAAGAGGCCTTAATGTCCACCACCTGAAACTTGGTGCGACGTTCAATAGCCCCATTAGTTATATTCAGTACGATAGTACCCACGGCTTGACGGCGAGTATTATCGTAAGCTCGAATCCCTTGAGTGGAGGGAGTCAACTCTTCGTTCTTTATACCCAACTTTCTTGTAGTACGGAGTGGGCACACATTGATTGCAGAGCCATTATCAACCAGGCTCATAGGAACATTCATCTGCCTACACACTACGGTGAGGTGTAAGGCCTTATTATGTTGGTCCCCTTCCGGGGGTAGATCCTTATCAGAAAAGGAGATCAGATTGCTGGTACTCGACAGCTCAGTAGTGAGAAAGTTGACCAATCCTTGAGGAGTCATGTCGTCATCAACTCCTATCTTCACCAGAGCATTCATTACAGCCTTTCGATGCTCGTGGGAAGTGGCCAAAAGCTTCCATACATTCATCTCCACCTTGGTCTTTTGCAGCTGTTTGACCACATCGCTATTCACAGGGTCGATGGGATCAACTATCGGATTTGATTGTGGTGGATGTGGAGGTGGGTTAGGTTGTTTCAACCGTCCACTTCTGGTGAGAACCTCGACCTCAAGGTCCCCCCAAACATCTTCACTGGTGCCGAGAGATGAACAGGCTATGTCTTTGAGATAGACCTCTTCATCATCACTATCCCAAATCCCATTCACTTCTTCAGTGTTTGAGATAAATACAACTTCCGGCAGAGGTTTATTCACCGGTTGAATGAGTTTTGACGGATCAAAGGAGACTTCATCTCCCATGATAGCCAAATCATCAGAAAGAGGACCTGTTTGAATGTTAGGCTTCTTGCCCCCTGGAGGAACAGGAAGTTGGTTAGCATCAATCAGGTCTTGGATTGCGTCTTTCAGCCTCCAACACTTCTCAGTGCTATGACCCTTTCCTTGATGATACTTGCAATAAGCATTGGGGTCATAGTTAGTGGTCCTATTCTCAGGTCGAGGTTCTGGAAATGGTCCGATTGGCATAATCAGTCCCTGACCATGAAGACGGTCATTAGCAGCATCATAAGTCATTCCCAAAGGCGTATAAACCCTCCTTTGCCTTTGGAATCTTTGAGGAGGAGCATTAAGGGCCAGCACATCATTGATGTTGATATTGTTGGTAGCATTATTGGGCTTAGAAGATGAAGAAGAAGGAGTGTCGTTCTTCTTGTTTTTCCAAGTGCTGTTGTTATTGTTGCTACCAACAGCCTTCATCAGTTCGTCTTCGATATTGATTCCAATATCGTATACAGCATCAAAGGTACTTAGAGGCAGAAACTTCAGGTGTTGCTTGTATTTATGCGTCAGATTGGCAATGAACAAGCGAACCATCTCCTTCTCCTTGGGAGGATCCACCAAGAGCGCAGCTGTTTCTCTCCACCTGCTTAAGTAAGTGGTGAAGCCTTCATTATCTTTCTGTTTGAGAATGGAGATTTCACGTTTAGAAGTCTTGGCCTGGATGTTACACTTGTACCGATTCATAAAGCTTTCAGTAACATCCTCCCAGGTCGCGACATGCTTGGATTCCAGAGAATAGAACCACTGTTGACAGGCATGTTTAAAGGAAAGAGGAAACACCGTAGGGAAGAGTGTCACATCTACTCCCTTAAGAGCCATAGTTGCAGAAAAAGCCTTCAAATGGAAAAGTGGATTATCAGTAGGCTTGAACTTGGGAATATCAGCAGTGGAAAACTTCTCAGGGAGCTTCTCTCTTATAGACGAGGAGGTGATAGGCTGTTCCCCATAAGTAAACTCTTCGGAAATCTTGCTCATTTGTTCCTTAATCTTGTCCATCGCAGCAGTAGTGACACTGTTTTAATAGTCTTGCTCTACAATGCTGAATCTAGTAGTGAGTATCTGCATCATGTCAGACAATCTTTCAATTGTCCTGTTGAGGTTCTCGATGTCTTCCTTAGTGGCCATTGGTTGAAAGTAGACTGGAGACGGATCTTGTGGAGATGACTGAGGTGGTTTCCTTGTACGCCTCTTTGGTATAAGAGGTTGTTGAGGTATGGAATCGAACCGTAACAATCTACCCTTGCTTCTTTCCCAAGTGCTGTGACACCGAAACAAACACACCTTTAATGACCCAAACTTGACCTTAACCTATCCGGATTAAAAAAAGAAAAAATATTTTTTTTTTATTGAAGCTCTACTTTTTAAAAAAGAAAACATGGGAGGATACCATCCGACTTACTCCGAAAAAAAAACGACACAAAAAAAAAACGAAACTCCCTAAAATACGGTCAAAAGTGGTGCATGACGAAAAAAAAGTGTGTGGACATAATATGTGAGTGATTAGGTGAGGTTATAGACGCGTGTTTTGACCGTATAGCTAGAAACGACTCAATACTGGACACAAAAATCGAGAAAACAGACTGACGGGACACTTTCCTAGGCACCGTGTCACGGTGCAGACTGGCGTGACACGGTTAAGCCTACCGTCAGACGGTAGACTCTCCCGTGTCACGACACTGTTCACCGTGACTTGGCAGACAATGCCGTGACACGGTGCGCAGTTCCAGGTCAGTTTTGTGATTTTTTTTTTCCAGATTTTAATCGATTTTAAGTCCGTACTAATTACTATTTGAGAATAAAAACCCTCGGTCATGGGTAAAACAAAAAGAGCAAACACATTAGGGTTAGCACCGAACAAACACATAGCATTTAGGCACGATGATGTAAAAAAAAGTTCGCAACCTAAAGTCAAGATCTATGTTCAACTATTGGTCAAGCTTTGGGTGTCAAAAGGGTACAATGGTTAAGAGTTTGGACGCGTTAGCAAGGCAGCCTCCCTTGAGGGTGTATGCCAACGGGCTGCTCCGCGAGTTCGTGATGAAATCGAACTCGACTCCATGGTTTGGGTGGATTTAATGACTCGGATGAACCCTTATTGCCCTGAGCGTTTTTAGGTTGATAGAGCTTAAATCCCCCGGGGCTAAGACGCATGTAGAACACATACGTTTTTTCAGAAAAATCGAAGGAAGTCGATTGTGAGAAAAGAAAATAGGCCACCAGACAGATTTTAGGACTGTCGTGACACGGCAGTCAGAAAATCTGACTGGTGCCCTGTTTGCTTTTGCGCGCAACCAAGTTATCCAATTTTTCCTACCGGACAGACCTGAATGCGACGTTAAAACGTCTATGCAGATGCAAAAATGCCAAATTAATCACAGGAATATTTTTTCAAGAATCTTTCAAGTCTCATCCACTCATCTTAATTAAATACCGATCACTCAAATCGATAAATAATTAAGAATCCTCCCCAGTGGAGTCGCCAAATTGTAGGCGTCGTTTGAAGTGCGCCTACGTTAAAAGCATATGGTGAATATGCTTGGCACTCATAGGAAGTAGGAATTGACATTACAATTAGGGACAAATAAAGTAGGGAGCCGCCAACAAGTTTTTAAGGAACTTGTAAACCGTCCACAGATCATAAAAAGGCAACCACGATAAGGGACAACGATAGGCAATAACGATTGACCCGTGAAGGTTACACCCCATTCATAATCCATGAGATTACTAACTCCATATGGTTCGGAACCACGAAAGGAGGATCGGGGATGATGGTACGAAGTGAGTCATGGAGTCACATTCGCCCGTATTGGCCTCTACTCGATTCTTATATTGAAAAGTTCCTGTGATCTCAAAGGCATACTAACAATAATTCAATTCGCTCCAAACTATTATTTAACTACATTGGTTTAAAATTAATGCACACATAATTCTAAAACTTGGTGATCACTTCAATTAATAATAAGATTAAAAGGATCCTAAATCGGTTGTCCAAATTATCTTATTAGTCGTGATTTTCAATTACATATTCCCCTTAAACATGCAATATGGTGATCAATAAAAATAATAGAATCAATATTAATATAAAAACCAATCTGATCATAATTCCAACAATATAAAAATCGTTAGAAAAATAATAATAATAAAAAGAGCATGATCCTTACTTTGAATCTGTTTGTTTGCAACTACAAAATAATAAACGAGTTAGTAACTTCAAGGAAATAATAAAACAATAACTAAATTAAATTAAATTAAATAAGGTTGATTTTGGGGCCAAACCCTCAAACGATTCTACCTTTCACGCCTTGGCTTAAGGACAGATCCTCGAGTGAATAGCATAGAAGAGAGAAAATTAAGAATAATCGAATTCTAGTTGCCCCGTACATCAGAAATGAGGGGGTATTTATAGGGAAATGTGCTGAGGGAGCACACGGAACCCTAAAATGATAAAAACCCTAAAAAAGTATCCCGTGACACGGTCAGACTATACCGTGACACGGTTAGACTGTACCGTCAGACAGTACAAGTTTTC
Source organism: Chenopodium quinoa (assembly GCF_001683475.1). Taxonomy (NCBI): domain Eukaryota; kingdom Viridiplantae; phylum Streptophyta; class Magnoliopsida; order Caryophyllales; family Amaranthaceae; genus Chenopodium; species Chenopodium quinoa. Next base: position 421,301 of record NW_018742412.1, on the reverse strand, counting down.
GTGACACGGTTAGTTTTGGAGTGACGCGGGAAATTTTCAGAAAACGGGACGAAAAACGCGTTAAGGGTTTACGCGGAAAGGACACGGAACTTCCTGTGTCACGGTAGACCTCCCGTGTCATGGGAAGTCCCACCGTCTGACGGGAACAATTTTCGTGACACGATCAAGATGTACCGTGACACGGTCAACTCCAGTCCATTTTTCCGTCTAAATTCATTTTTAACCCTAATTTCTTTCGGCTTTTAAAGTGCCGATTGATAATTTCGGGCTTTTTTTCTGACTATTATTATTCGGGCTAAAATAAAAAAATAATAAAAATAAATAAAATATTTGGGCCAAAAATAAAATAATAAAAAAAAGGTTTGGGCTTCAAATCAATTAACAAGTTTGGGCTAAAATAAAAACTATGCTTTTACCAAACACCAATACTGATCCATAGACCTTTCGAAAATATGAATTTACGATTTTTCAAGCACTCTCGGGATTAAATACTAAACCCGACCAACAGTGGCGGTGAAAGGTTATTTATCATCGGGTTTGGTTTTGGGGAGACATTTTTAGATGTCTACAACCGACCAAGGGGGCTAAGAAGAAACAATCTACTCAGCAAGACTCGGCCGGAAAAAAAGAAAGAAGGAAACAAAAGGAAAGAAGTCTGAGTGGCCTACGGCCAACAACAAAAATCAAAGAAAGTCAAGACGTACGAGCCCCAGTATGTGTTGGGGTTTGGTGAGTCCGACTCACCGCGGAGACAAACTCAAAAACACGACCGCACTCGCAATAATTAAAACCATAAACATATTTAAATTAATCACAAGATTAAGATAAAACAATTACCTTTGGACCGTGCTTTGCCCGACCGGAAGGGGCTCTTACTTCGAAAGCAAGCCTCGAAATTACGACGGCCTCCAACAATAGTCCACCCACAACTCGACCACCGAAAACGGTCCAATGCCTTGGGGTTAGCAAGGCCTGACCAAAACCTGAGTAATTAATGAGTTCAAAGTTTTTCACAATGGTGATGCCTTTTTCAACTCTTACTAAAGTGTTTTTCCCAATACCCCAACTTGGGTATTTATTGGAAAATGCATGAGAGTGAAAAGCTCTCCCACTAATGTGGGAGAATTTGATTTTTCCATTTATTGTAAATCTAAAATAAAGTTAATAATAAAACTAGTAATAAATCAACAAGTGGCAAGCATACAAGGAGGAGTAGGTGAGGACCACTTGGAGGAGGGGGGACCAAACTTTCCCCCCCACTCATGCCCCCATAACCTATAATACCTCGTATTTTCATACGTATTTTCTAATTAATTAATTAAGAATTATTTTATAAAAAGGGTATTTTAATAAATTCATTATTTGGAGCCAAAATAATATTTGAATTTTGGCACCAAATATAAGTATTTAATCATTTGAATAATTAATTATTTTAGGATTTCTAAATTAATAATATAGGTTTAATTATATTTTTAAGGTCGGTCCATATTTTATTATACTAACCATTTCAAGAGAAATATCTAACATACATTATGTATTTAACAAACTTTATATTATCTAAAATATTTATTTATTCAATTATTTTATTATTATTTTCGTTTTTATATTAAAAAAATGATAATTGTGAAACGTGATTTGATCATGTTTTGAAGAGTGATTGTTATCACTTTAGTTAGTTAATTATTATATTATAAATTAACCTCTAATTCTATTCTTCATTATTTCATTTTGTTCCTATCTTTTTCTCCCAACCAAATGTATATCTATTTCAATTTTCTTATCTTTTAACCCAATTATTAATCTAGACTTAATTTGATTCAAGTACCTTAATTCTTCCCACTTATTCACACCAATTCTCTACTTTTCTTCTCCTCTTTTTACACAAATTATCCCGTTTATCTTTGAAGCCAATTTTTGGGCACTTATGGTCAGTTTTGGGGTATTGACGTTTCACAAAATATTGTTACTTTCAAAAACTCCTTGAGGTTAGGCTCAAGAATCACCCAATTCGGAGTTATATCAAAGGAGTTATAGCCTCTGCAAGTTCTTCCTATTCTTTCCAACGCAAATCCAATTCTTCTCTTTTCCTTGGTTTCTTATCTTTTCTTATTCTCTTCTCTTATTCAACTATTATTATCATTATTATTATGGGGATTTATAAATAATTATTATGAGTAGTTTTAATTATATAAAATCATATTTTTTATAATGTTTATGTTGAAAGGTTCATGTACATATAGTTGGGAGGTTTCAATTTAATTATTTGTGATTATTTGTTAGCCTTATATTGATTAAGATTATATTTATTTGTAGGGTGTGTTCAATCAAGGTTATTGAGGTTCTTTTTGTGTTGTTTTTTCTAGCAAGGATCAAGGTACGTTTGGGTGGCTAGATACCTTTGAAAGTAATTGGTTTGAGTAACATGTTTTACATGATTTGATTGGTGATTGAATTAATTTGATTTTGAAATAAATTATGTTTAAAGGTATTTATTTTAATAAAAGTATTTGAATGATTGATTTTTAAATCATATTTTGAATTGTTAGGATTACTTATCTTGTTTAATAGTATTGGGAACTATTGAATATTAAAAGGATTTATTGAACCATTAAATTATTATTATTAATACTATGCGGATTTGATTTATTGATAAGGCCTTGGACTTTGTATGACCGGGTTTTTCCACAAGAATAGCCTTGTAATATAAGGAGACTAGCTTGGGGGGTGTGCACACTTGGGTGTGGAATTGGATTAAAAGGAATTGGTTCTTAATAAAGGATTTGGTTTTATTAACTATTATTTTGAATATTGAATCATTGGAATCGGTTTTGGTATAATGAGTTTTGAATTTAATGAATTAATTATTGGAATTGGTTTTAAAAGCATGTTTCCAAATAAATTGAGTTTACACTATATTGCACTTATCGTACTTTGCATATTTTGCTAATCCGTATTTCTTATTTGTTTTGGTTTTCCCTGTTTACTGTAATGGTAAGCAATGTTGACTATTTTCAGGTGGAGTCATGAATGAGCATATGGGAGTCCAGGGATTTGTTTCACCTAGTTTAGGAATGTTGGTCTTGTCTTTATTTTTGAACACCCATAACAATGTTACTATTTTTTATAAGTATTAATAAAAGAAAGTCGAGTTATTGAATTAAGTATTTTGAGTAGCCTTACGTAATCACGCGGCAGTAATACGCCCAAGTCTATCTCTACGATATAATTATATGTATTATACTAGTATTTCCGTAGACGGAGATTTGGGGGTGTTACATAACCGGCCACCTCCCTTTCTTCTCCTCCATTAGAGTTGCGCCACATGGCAGCTCACTTGGGCACCCATGGTTGCCTTGTGGGCTGGCATGGGGTGGTTGTGAGGCTTCAGCCCACCTCACTTGCGCCCAAAAGCGTGGGCTGCTAGCTGCCACGGCCTAGCAAGCCACGCACCAAGTGTGCGGGCTGCTAGCTGCCACATGCTAGCATTGCTACGCACACTTGGTGCCGGTTGCTAGCTTTTTTCCGCGCCCCTACTAGCACTCGATTTTACCGATGCTAGGGGTATTTCGGTCATTGTTGATTTATTATTATTTTTCACGTCTCGTCTTTTACTATTTTCGACTCGACTTTCGACGTTCGATTTCGACGCTCCAAGCTCGAATTTCCGATGTCTAAATATTAATTACTCGGTCGACTTATAAATTAATTCCTAATTAATTCGTCGCTTTGGTTCATTAGTTGCTTGGGTATGACCCGAAGGGTTCAGTCAAGATTAAGCTGTAATATTAATTATGCATTAATATTACTGATCGGAAGCGGCCTCCACCCAGGCATTCTGATCACTTGACCTTACTGAATATATTAGCTTTCTAATAATTTTGAACCCAATAACGGAATAGTACACTTGTTCGAAGGGCACCATTCCTTTAAGTATGAGTTCAACAAGGATTGTTACTCCATCTTGATGGAAATCAAGGATAAGTTAGAGTTTGAAAATCCCGATCCGCTAAGAGGCTCGGCTTAGTGCAGGAACAAAAACTAGTACTATCACTACCACAAGGATGCGGGGTATGACACAAACGATTGCATTAATCTGAAGAGACTGTTGGAAAAGCTAGCCGAGAAGGACATGTTGAATTCTTATGTGATGATGTACAAGTTCACCTATACACAGAGAGATAACACGTCCGAGAAGAAAGAGAAATTTGATAAAGAAGATGATGGGAACAATACCGATTCGGGCTTAGTGGCCGTGATATCGAAGGGATTTGCCTCAGGCGGCCCCACCATGAAGGGTATTAAGTAGAACACTTGGAATCAGGGAAAGGTGATGCAGGCGGACGCTGTGAAGGCAGAACCTATGGTGTTTAACATAAAGATAGTCAATTTAAAGGTGGGCCGAATACTAATAGATATGGAAAGCTCATCCAATATCATCAGCCTGGCTGCCCTAAAGACTTTGAAGTTCCCAGAAGATTCTTTGAAAGACATCACTCACCCCTTGGTGGGATTTGGAGGAAACATCATTCACCCAGTCGGACAGATAGATCTGCAGTTCGATTTGGGAAAAAAGGAGAAGGGAGGGACATGGTCGTTCAATTCTTGGTGGTGAAAGAATTGACTAGCTACAATGTCATACTCAGATGTCCCAGTCAAAATGTTGCAAAGGATGTAATCATCCCTCATTTAATGTTGTTAAAGTTTGAACGTTCGGACGGAATGATTGGTTCGATTCAAGGGAGCCAGAAAATGGCAAAAGAGTGCAACCAGTAAGCTGTTAAGCCAACAATTCATAGACATGTAAAGCCGCCTAAGTTGAAAGACGAAGGACCCTCACTTTAAGCATACCATCTCGGCCAAAAGCGAAAACAGGTCATGGCCGACCAAGCATAGAAATAAATGGCTGTCGGTCAGCTTGAAGAAATAAGACCCCAGCCGAACGACAATCACCAAGATGTAGTGCTTGACCCCGATCAACCGGGTTGGACGGTCAGTGTCGGCACTAAATCTATGGATATGCTTGGAGACGAGTTAGTTCAGCTGTTGAGAGAATTCAAGGATGTTTTTGCGTTCAAAGTCAGTGAAATGCCTAGTATAAGCCTTTACCTAACCATGCATAAGTTGGCTGTGAACCCAGCCGTTAAACCTGTCCGCCAGAAGAAAATAAATCATGAAGAAGAGAGGATCATATGGCCGCAGCTGAGGTGATAAAGCTGATGGACGCTTGTTTCATTCGGCAATGCTATTACCCTGATTGGGTGGCTAATATAGTACTCGTAAAGAAGCCGAATAGAACTTGGACAATGTGCGTGGACTATACGGATTTAAACAAGGCATGTCCTAAGGATAGTTCTCCGTTGCCTAAAATTGACTGCTTGGTTGATTCTGAGACCGAGCATGCCCTAATAAGCTTTATGGACGCATACTCTGGTTTCTATTAAATTCCTCTATGGGAAGAAGATCAAGAGAAGACCGCATTTGTTACTGAGCAGGGGTTGTATTGTTACAAGGTTATGCCGTTTAGCCTCAAGAATTCCTCTACAACATTTCAGCGACTTGTTTATACGGTCTTGAGAGATCAGCTCGGCCGGAATATGGAGGCATACGTTGTTGACATGATTGTCAAGTCAAAAGAGCCGGCCGATCATCTGAAGGGTCTACGAGAAACATTTACCGAACTCAGGCGATATAAGATAATGTTAAACCCGAAGAAATGTGTCTTTGGTATTGAGTCCAGTAAATTTCTCGGAATTTTTATTGATCAACGTGGAATTGAGGTTAACCCTGAAAAAATTCAAGCTGTCTTGGACATGAAGTCTCCAAGAACAATTAATAAAGAAGTGCAAAGACTGATCGGTTGTTAAGCTACACTCGGTCGGTTTCTGTTAAGATCAGGGGATAAATGCCGATACTTTTTTCATACCATAAAAAAGAAAGCTATGTTTGAGTGGACAGAAGAAGCAGAGGAAGCATTCGTACAGTTAAAAAGTCATCTGCATACATTGCCTCGTCTCGTTAGTCCACTAGAGAATGAGAAATTGTATATCCATCTCGCTATCTCAGAACATTCTTTAAGTGTCGTCCTGCTTGTTGAAAGGTTCTACACAACGCCAAGCTTAGGTATCCCCTTGTTGAAAAGTTTGGTTTAGCGTTGTACATGGCATCTAAAACGCAGCGGCCATATTTCTTGGCACATTCTATTGTGGTTTACACAGATCAACAACTCAAGAAGTTGTTTGCAACTTTAGAAGCTAGTGGCCGCATGCTTAAATTGGCTTTAGAACTGAGAAGCTTCGACATCACGTTTAAGTCTCGAAAAGCCATAAAGGGGCAGGCCTTTGATGAATTTTTGGCTTAGATGACACGGCCAGACTTACAGCCGGCCAGAGACTATATCTGGAAGGTATATGTAGATCAGTGTTTTGGAAAGTAAAGCAAAAGAGGAGTATTGATGCCGAGCCAGTTAAGATCATTGATAGAAGCTCAACTTGGATGGACGAAATCATCTCCAACCTAAGGGAAGGATTGCTCATGGCCGATCCCAAGGAGAGCTGGCTGATGAAAAAGAAGGCGGCCTAGTTCGTAATGAAGCATGAGGAGTTGTTTAAGAAAGCTTTTATGAAGTCTTGCTTGAAATGTATTACCCCTGAGAGGGGACATAATGTGATGGACGACCTCCTCCAAGGGCATTAAATGAACATATGTGTCAGCTAGGGTACCCACCTAGGGTACTACTGCCCGAGCTTGAAATTGGACGCCATGAAAATGGTAAGGAAATGTGACAAGTGCCAAAGGTTCGCAACCTTAATCCATCGCCTAACTAACAGTTTGACGGCCATAAGTAGTCTTCTCCATTTTGCATGATGGGGTATGGACATCTTTGGTTCGTATACGCCAGCGTCTGGCCAAAGGCGATACGTGTTTGTAGAAGTAGAGTACTTCACGAATTAGGTTGAGGCCGAGGCTGTCCGGGGCATTAAATGAACAGATGTGTCAGCTTTCATTTGGATGAACATAATTACTCGCTTTGGGGTACCTCAGTCAATGGTGTTCGACAATTGGCCTCAATTTAAAACTCCTCAGCTCAAGGAATAGTTGGGAGACAAGGAAATATCTCATTGCTTTGCCTCAGTCGGCCGACCACAAGCCAACGGCCAAGTAAAGGCCTATAACAAGTTAATCTTCAATGGTATTAAGCGCAAGCTTGAAAAAGCAGGCGGCTTATGGGCTGATGAGCTAGTGAATGTATTATGGTCCATACGAACAACAGCCAAGAGCTCCACAGGAGAGACCCCATTCTTTTTAGTCTATGGTGCCAAGGTAATTCTCTCAATTGAGATGGACGAGCCTACCCTTAGGGTGATGTTATATGATGAAGCGGCCAATTGAGAGGCCATGAAGACCGCCCTAGATTTTCTTCCAGAGGCCCGGGGTAATGCGGCACTCAGGCACGAAATATATCGCTTGAGGATGACAAGGGCATATAATTGTCGAGTGTCAAAGCGTCCGCTAAAGATGGGAGATATGGTACTAAGAAAAATGGAGGCTGTAGGCGAGCAAATGAGGATGGCAAGTTTACCCCAAACTGGGAAGGGCCGTATCGAATCAACGAAGAAGTTCGAGATGGTACATATCGTCTTGAAGCCTTAAATGGCCTTCCACTTCCGCGTACATGGAATACGAACAATCTCAAAAAATATTATGTTTACAATTCTTTTGTACTTGGCCAAAAAGTTGCATGTTCAGCTAGGTCTTAATGACCGAGCCCTGTAATTAAAGCTGTACGACCTAATAATGTAATCTTGACAAAATTAATGAAAGTCAGGCATTGGTATCTTATTGAGTTATTCGTTTTTGCATGCGTACATCTTTGTTTTTTTAATTAAAGGCAGAGTAAAAACCATAACCATGCTGCTTGCAACATAGTAACACGACTTATAAAAGCTGAACAAAATTATTTAAGACATAGAAAAACGGTCACAAAGGACCGCAAAAAATAAAATAAAACAAAAAATAGGGTTTTTTGAAAATAACACCACAAATTTTACAAAAAACGGATTATAACACCATAATTTTTCGAATTTTATCATAACACCACAAAAAAATATCAAAAAACTTGATTTCACCACCATCTAACTGATTTTTCGATGGAATTCGTTAAAGGGACTCACGATGGACACGTGTCGATAAAATATTGGTTTTAAAAAAATAAATTAAAAAAAAACCCTAACCTAAACCCAGACAACCCCACCCCCAGCACCACCTTCTCCAGCCGCGCCAACGCCTAACCCCAGCCGACAGCGTCACTTGCACCTGCGAAACCCGGCGAAATTCCCCATCCCTTCTTCCCCCTCCCCAAAAACCACCCCAACCCTACTTAATCGCCACAAATTACCGCATACCCACCGCAATTAACCACCTACCACAGCAAACACCAACCACGAAAACCCTTACCTTTCACCCTCAAAACGGCCGAAATCGACCATGACAACCCTCGATTGGTCAATTTCGGCTGCCGATTTCGCAAAACTGGGTGGGTGTGGATTTTGCGGCAGATCGGGAAATGGGGGTGGATTTTTCAAGAGTTATGGATGGTTTTTGCGGTGGTTTGGAGGGCTTAAGGTGGTTTTCGGGGAGAGAGAGGGGACAAAGTGGTTGATCGGTGGTCAAAGGCTTTGGTTTCGTCGGATTTTTTGGGGTAGTTGTAGGGAATAAATTTCAAGCGTTAACCCCTAGCTTGAACCCCATTTGTATCATACACTTAAGTACGGTGGCGTCCAAAAGGAAAAGATAGAGCAAAAGAGTCGCCAACAAGTTTTTTAGGAACTTGTAAACCGTTCACGAGGTGAAGGTTACACCCCTTAACGATCCAAGAGATCGTCAACTCCATAAGGTCTAGAACCAAATAAGGGTTCAGGGATAAAGGTACAAATCCAACCTAAAAGAGATTGAACCTGCCCTAATAATAGGCCTCTACTTTATTCTGATCGTATTCATGTGCGCTTTCTGACTAACATGCAACCAATAGGATTAACCCTAAACCTGTTTATCTATGTTGGTCGAATATAATGCAAGAATAAATCTATTATTGGCGATCACTTGAAGTATAATCAAATTAACCGCAAACAAGATTATTAATTATCTTATTAAGCGTGATTACAAGTACCAATTCCCTTTAACATGCATAAAAGTCGTGATCAAAAAATAAAAATAAATAAGAATCAAGCAACATAATAATAATCATCATAAATAAAATTATGATCATAATAATCATCATAAATAAAATAATCATCATCAAAATAATAATAATAATATTAATAATCATCATAAATTATAACAATAATAATCATGCTAAAGCATAATAAAAATAGCAAGATCCTAGGCATGATACTAACAAGATTAATAACAAACCCTAGCATGTCACTAAGCAATAAAAATCAAATATTTAATCCTAAAATGATACTAACAGTCATAAATATTAGGAAGAACATCGGAAGCATCGCAGGAATCATAATAAGCATATTTGATATTATAACCTTTTCCCTAAACATGATACTAGGAATATCATAATAACAATATAAACATGATTTCTACATCATAATATCAATTAAATCAATTAAAGCACTTACTTTGATGCCTCGTACCTCTTTCTAATAACAAAATACACACGCCAGTAACTTCAATGAAAGTAACAATTAAACAATTAAATAATTGAAATAGAGATTTGGGACCAAGCCCTCAGAAATTAAACCTTTCACGTCTAGGGCGAAGGCAACTTTGAATATGGCTAGGTGTATCTAAGTCTAATGTATGAGAAATTTTGTTTGTAAAAAGGCTACTTTAAAAAAGAGAGAAAGAGAGAGAAATCAAGAGATTCTTGATGAGAATTGGTGAATGAAAACGGAGTTTTTAATACGTTATTTTTAGAGAAAATCAGCCAAAAATATAAAATTAACAGAATAGAGCATTGGCGCACGCAAAACGAGATTGGCGCCAGGCGCCAATGGTCGCGCCAGGTCCCAATCCTGTTTTTGACGCGTTTTCTAAAATCAGATAGATTTTGCCGAACAGGAGGAGAAAATCGTATCTTTTCCTAAAAAATGTTCTTTGATTTTGATTATAACTCTGAAAAGTAAAAAAAAATTCAATTTATCAATGCTAATTGAATTAGGAATGAAAAGAACCTTTTAGAAGAATCTAGAAGACTAAAAACCATTCCAAATTGCATTAGGAATGATAAATCATATTAGGCCCTCCTCCTAATCATTGGGCCGTACATAATGCTCAAATCGGGCCCAATTTAGTAAATTGGCCATAACTTCCTCATTATTCATAGGAATTGGGCTTATAATATATCGTTGGAAAGATCTTGTCAAGCCCCATCCAACTACAATACTATTGGACCCATATCATAGACCAACCAAACTGGATTGGCTGTTTTCTTCAAATAAGTTTTCTAAAACAGAGAGAAGAGAAGAAATTAAAACTATACGCAACACTAGACTTTCCACACTTTCACTTCATTTGATTATGATTCAACGTGAAAGGTACTCATCACTGGGTTTGATTTTGGGGAGACACAAATGGGTGTCTACAGAAGCCCCCACTTTGACTGAGCTTGGAGAAACGCAAGTTTCGAAAACAAAAGTCAACGTATCGATAGGGACGTAGAATGATTCAGAACGTTCTGCGATCCTAAATCACTCTTGTAACGCCGATACCTGCAAAACTAGCGTTAGTTAAACAGATAAAAGAGTTAAAAAACGCGTATCTTGCACCGTCGAGCACACGTCTCTAAAAGTAACCGATTTGCTGCTGTCTTACTGTTTTGATGACCTCCTGCAAGCTAGAAAATTCCATCCCGCTTGAAAACCGCTACGCCCGTAACTGCTTCCAAATTAGAAGATTGCTTCGCATGAAACTATCCTCCTCCGCTTTGATAATATTCCGCGTCCAAGGGAATACCATCTAAGATTGCTTCTCTTGAAACAATCCTCATCCGCATTGATAATATTCCGCGTCCAAAGGAATACTATCGAAGATTGCTTCTCTTGAAACGATCCTCATCCGCTATGATAATACTCCATGTCTATGGGAATACTATCGAAGATTGCTTCTCTTGAAACAATCCTCTGTTTTTTGTGACAACCCTCCACAATCTATGGAACGCCATCTTGCTGTTTGTTTTGACGATCTTCCGCAATCTAGGGAACGTCGTCGATCAATGTTGCTACATCTTGAGCCTTTTCTTTAATCATAGTGACAACCTTTCCAATCATATCAAAAGTCGTCGAAGACCGCCTCATCATGAACCGCTCTTCTCATATCTTGGTGACAACCTCCACAATCTTAGAAAACGCCTTCGAAGACCGCCCATCTCGTGCTATCTTCTCAAATCTTGGGTGATAACCTCCACAATCTTAGCAAATGCCGTCGAAGACCGCCCATCTCGTGCTATCTTCTCAAATCTTTTCTTAAATCTTAGTGACAACCTCCATAATCTTAGCGAATGCCGTTGAAGACCGCCCATCTCGTGCTATCTTCTTAAATCTTTGGTGACAACTTCCACAATCTTAGCGAATGCTGTCGAAAATAACTTTACTTAAAGTCATCCTCAGTTGTTGCGATAATATTCCGAAGAAAATTAACGAGGACCAACACTTGTCGATCTTTAAGGCTCGCTTGAACTTTACTTCCGCTAAAAACAGTATGTCGGTGTTTCCGTGACGAGCCAATTCTTAGGCGCTTTAAGCTAAATGAGACGATCTTTCGTCAGGTCGATAATTTATTTGCGGTTGTAATCAAATCGACTACTCAATCATGTCAAATTGCTTATAGGGGCTAACTGACGTACCAAGGAACCCGAAATTGCTGTTCTGAGAGGCTTCGAGCTCTGTCTTTACTGAAATATCTCTAGCGCCAAGAATTGGAGTAGGGTCTTCCCTATTCTGCTGCACCTGTATTTATTTTTGACTATAGAACTTTGCCAATCTCTTTAATTATCTTAGGGTTGACCTAAGGTCTAATGTTGCTTGACTCATCGACTTGACACGACTCAAGGTATAAACTTGACATGATATGTTTGACTGACTCGAGGTTGACTCGACTCGATGTGTTTTTTACACAAGTGTTAGACTCAAATCAAGGTGATGTGACACGACATGACTCAATATGTACATGACTTGTGTGTGCATCGTAATGTGATCGTGCGACTCGAAAATGCAAAAAGAAAAAATTTTCCGTCATTTTTGTGGAGGGTACCGACTTTCTCCCGAAAAAGAAAGACGCAAAAAAGAATAGAAAGTTTGAAGATGCATGTTGAATGAGTTTAGTCAAATGTTGTTTGATACTATCTCTCAAGGTGAAAGGATTAATCCATCCTAGGCTATCTAAACTATTGACTCCATGATGAAAGTATTTGGGTAACTTAGGCACGGAGACTAAGTAATTCATACTTCATGATGCAATGACAATTATGATTGATGAGTGATGTGACAAGGCATGCTTCATAGTTATGTTAAGATTTCATGACAAAGGGTTCCTAAGGGAAGTATATTTGGTCATGTATCTGTGCAGCGTGTGAAAGTGACACTAAAGTTAAGCCGCAAGAGCTAAGTGTGTGGAAATATATTATTTGTTAAAAGAGTCAAATGGTGGTGACTCTTAGGCTAGGTAAGCTAATGATATAGGGATAAGCCCCCAAGTCTAGTTGTACATGGATAGGGATGAGCATAAGAGATCCCTTGATATGATCATGGTGTGAGTGTGTGAATGTGAATATTAATGCATGTTTATTACGGCCGCACCTCAATGTGAGGTTGCCTACGTATCCGTTAGGAATCAGGCCGAACGTAGCTCTAGCCGAACCTCGCACAAGTGTGTGTTTACCTCAAAAAGGACTTTTTAAGGGTTGTAACGTTGTTAGGCTAAAGGTTTGAAAGAAGAAGGGGATAAAGGCTCAAGACCCTATATAAGCCCCCAAGGTGTGCAACCTTTCTTTCGAATCTTTATATTTTTATGCTTGAGTTTCTAATCTTTTTAGCTCTCTTTTATCTTTTGCTTTAGCATCTATTTTATTTTTATAAGGGTGGGCGATCCCGATCATGCTGTCTATCACTCACTTGGCATTCATGTTTCTCAGGCATGGTACCGAGCACTCGATAAGAGATGCAATCTGAGACGTGTTCTTATCGAAGATATTTTCATATCAAAGACATTGGAACACTTACCCTTTTGTACATTTTTATGATTATTTTATTTTTGCTTATTTTTATTTTGATCTTTTGAATTACTCAAGCTCTTTTTTAGAATTGCATAAGTTACACACCATCCCATCCCAAGGTTAGGTAAATGTAGGTTGAAAAAAGAAAGGTCTATCGTTAGACGAGGCTCAAAGTGGTTTACCAAAAAAGGATGTATAATTGAAGGGTGAAAGGTAATATAATGTGGCTACAAGGGGTGCCTTAAATCATTGGTATACCTTGTGCTTAATTTGACATGGATTTTTTTTATTTTTATTTTTTTTATTAGTGCAATATAATGAAATGATCATATGCAAGAAAATAAATGCTCATTTTATTAAAAGAGAAGAAAGAAAATAATCTACAAAATTAATCTAAGGAGAATAAAAAGGGTCCTATGCTAGACTTATTGGGGAAAGGGTAAATAAAAAAGAAATAGAAAAAAAGAGGTCACAAAATCTTGTTGTTGAAGCTCGCCTCTTGTCTTGTGTTGTTTCCTTTATCATCACTCGCTCTTCTTGTAAACCGAAGGCATGGGAAGCTTGTTATTATCAATCAAATGTTGGATAGCCTCTTTTAGCTTCCAACAACTCTCAGTAGTATGACCCCTACCTTGATGGTACTTGTAGTGTTCGTCTGGATTCCAACTAGGTAATCTCTTTTCAGGTGCGGGATCTTAAATAGGTCCAATGGGAGTAATGAGTCCTTTGGCATGGAGTCGATCGAAGGCAGTATCGTAGCTCATCCCAATGGGGGTGAAGTCTTTCCTTAGTTGCTTCTTAGATCCTTGGTTATCCATGGCTAAAACATCACTGAGATCAAAGGTACTATCATTGTTACTAGAGTGGGCGTTTTCGGAAGAAGAAGGATTGTCGTTCTTCTTTACTTTCCAGCCACCGTGGTTACTATTGTTAGTAGCTTTTTGCTTTACGAGGTCGTCTTCGATTTCAATTCCGATGTCATAAACGGCTTTGAAAGTATTCAGATTGTGTTGATATTTTAAATGCTTCGAATACTTCTCTTGGAGATTCTTGATAAAAATCCTCACAGATTCTTTTTCAGTGGGCACCTCTATCATCTTGGCAGAAGTTTCTCTCCATTTATTAAAGAAAGAAGTAAAGCCTTCATTCTCTTTTTGTCTTAGCATCTCAAGTTGTCTATGATCGGTTTCAACTTGAATATTGCACTTGTACCTATCAATGAAAGCGTTTACTATCGATTCCAAGGTAGAGGTTTTCTCTTTGTCAAGGGAGAAGTACCATTGTTGGCAAATGGTTTCAAGAGATAGAGAGAATAGAGAGGGGAAAACCTTCTTATCGATACCCTTAATGTTCATTATAGTTTCGAAAGCTCTTAGATGAAAATAGGGTTATCAGTTACCTTGAATTTAGGGATGTCAGTGGCGTTGAACTTATGCGGAAGAAGTTCCTTGTCCAGCGAGACCCCTTGTGAACTCATGCCCTGAAATTTATAGTCATCTGCATACATTGCCTCATCTCGTCAGTCCACTAGAGAATGAGAAGTTGTATATCCATCTCGCTATCTCAGAACATTCCTTAAGTGTCGTCCTGCTTGTTGAAAAGGACAACCACTAGATCTCGGTCTACTTTATCAGCCAGGTTCTACACAACGCCAAGCTTAGGTATCCCCTGTTGAAAAGTTTGGTTTAGCATTGTACATGGAATCTAAAACGCAGCGGCCGTATTTCTTGGCACATTCAATTTTGGTTTACACAGATCAACAACTCAAGAAGCTTTTTGCAACTTTAGAAGCTAGTGGCCGCATGCTTAAATGGGCTTTAGAATTGAGAAGCTTCGACGTCACGTTTCAGCCTCGAAAAGCCATAAAGGGGCAGGCCTTTGATGATTTTTTGGCTTAAATGACACGGCCGGACTTACAGCCGGCTGGAGACTAGATCTGGAAGGTATATGCAGATCAGTGTTTTGAGAAGTAAAATAAAAGAGGAGTATTGATGCCGAGCTAGTGCAAATCACTAATAGAAGCTCAACTTGGATGGACGGAATCATCTACTACCTAAGGGATGGATTTCTCACGGCCGATTCCAAGGAGAGCTGGCTGATGAAAAAGAAGGCGGCCTAGTTCAAAATGAAGCATGAGGAGTTGTTTAAGAAAGCTTTTATGAAGTCTTGCTTGAAATGTATTACTCCTGAGAGGGGACATGATGTGCTGGACGACATCCTCCAGGGGCATTGCGGCTCCCACATTAGAGGACGAGCCCTGGCTGAAAAGGCCATTCACCTAGGGTACTACTGCCCGAGCTTGAAATCGGACGCCATGAAAATGGTAAAGAAATGTGACAAGTGCCAAAGGGTCGCAACCTTAATCCATCGCCCAACTAATAGTTTGACGGCCATAAGTAGTATTCTCCCTTTTGCAAGATGGGGTATGGACATCTTGGGTCCATATACGCCAGCATCTGGCCAAAGGCGATACGTGTTTGTAGAAGTAGAGTACTTCACGAATTAGGTTGAGGCCGAGGCTGTCCGGGGCATTAAGTGGAAAGATGTGCCAGCTTTCATTTGGAAGAACATAAGTACTCGCTTTGGGGTACCTCAGTCAATGGTTTTCGACAATGGGCCTCAGTTTAAAAATCCTCAACTCAAGGAATGGTTGGGAGACAAGGGAATAGCTCATTGCTTTGCCTCAGTCGGCCGACCACAAGCCAACGGCCAAGTAAAGGCCTATAACAAGTTAATCTCCAATGGTATTAAGCGCAAGCTTGAAAAAGCAGGCGGCTTATGGGCTGATGAGTTAGTTAATGTATTATGGTCCATACGAACAACAACCAAGAGCTCCACAGGAGAGACCCCATTCTTTTTAGTCTATGGTGCCAAGGTAGTTCTATCAATTGAGATGGACAAGCCAACCCTTAGGGTTATGTTATATGATGAAGCGGCCAATTGAGAGGCCATGAAGACCGTCCTAGATTTTCTTCCGGAGGCCAGGGGTAATGCGGCGCTTAGGCACGAAATATATCGCTTGAGGATGACAAGGGCATATAATTGACGAGTGTCAAAGCGTCCGCTAAAGATGGGAGATATGGTACTGAGAAAAATGGAGGTTGTAGGCGAGCAAATGAGGATGGCAAGTTGACCCCAAACTGGGAAGGGCCGTATCGAATCAACGAAGAAGTTTGAGATGGTAAATATCGTCTTGAAGCCTTAAATGGCCGTCCACTTCCGCGTACATGGAACACGGACAATCTCGAAAAATATTATGTTTACAATTCTTTTGTACTTAGCCAAAAAGCTGCATGTTCAGCTAGGTCTTAATGACCGAGCCCTGTAATTAAAGCTGTACGACCCAACAATGTAATCTTGAAAAAATTAATGAAAGTCAGGCATTGTATCTTATTGAGTTATTCGTTTTTGCATGCGTACGTCTTTGTTTTTTGAATCAAAAGCCGAGTAAAAACAATAACCATGCTGCTTGCAACATAGTAACACGACTTATAAAAGCTGAACAAAATTATTTAAGACATAGCAAAACGGTCACAAAGTACCGCAAAAAATAAAATAAAATAAAAAAATAGGATTTTTTGAAGACAACACCACAAATTTTACAAAAAACGGATTATAACACCACATTTTTTCGAATTTTTATCATAACACCACAAAAAAAATCAAAAAAATTGATTTCACCACCATCTAACTGATTTTTGGATGGAATTCGTTAAAGGGACTCACGATGGACAAGAGTCGATAAAACATTAGTTTTAAAAAAATAAATTAAAAAAAAAACCCTAATCTAAACCCAGCCAACCCCACCCCCAACACCACCTTCTCCAACCGCGCCAACGCCTTACCCCAGCGTCACTTGCACCTTCGAAACCCGGCGAAATTCCCCTTCCCTTCTTCCCCCTCCCCGAAAACCACCCCAACCCTGCTTAATCGCCACAAATCACCGCATACCCACTGCAATTAACCACCTACCACAACAAACACCAACCACAAAAACCCTTACCTTTCTCCCTCAAAACGGCCAAAATCGACCATAGCAACCCTCGATTGGTCAATTTCGGCCGCCGATTTCGCAAAACTAGGGAAATGGGTGTGGATTTCGCGGCAGATCGGGAAATGGGGGTGGATTTTGCAGAAGTTATGGATGGTTTTTGCGGTGGTTTTGAGGGCTTAAGGTGGTTTTCGAGGAGGAAGAGGGGGCGAAGTGGTTGATCGGTGGTCAAAGGCTTTGGTTTCGCCGGATTTTGTTGGGGTAGTTTTAGTGAAAAAATTTCAAGCGTTAATCCCCTAGCTTGAACCCTACTGTGATCATACACTTAAGTACGGTGGCGTCCAAAAGGGAAGAAGATAGAGCAAAAGAGTCGCCAACAAGTTTTTTAGGAACTTGTAAACCGTTCACGAGGTGAAGGTTACACCCCTTAACGATCCAAG
Source organism: Chenopodium quinoa (assembly GCF_001683475.1). Taxonomy (NCBI): domain Eukaryota; kingdom Viridiplantae; phylum Streptophyta; class Magnoliopsida; order Caryophyllales; family Amaranthaceae; genus Chenopodium; species Chenopodium quinoa. The sequence continues at coordinate 403,648 of NW_018742412.1, read as the reverse complement.
AGATCGTCAACTCCATAAAGTCTAGAACCAAATAAGGGTTCGGGGATGAAGATTCAAGTCCAACCTAAAATAGATTGAACATGCCCTAATAATAGGCCTCTACTTTATTCTTATCGTATTCATGTGCGCTTTCTGACTAACATGCAATCAATAGGATTAACCCTAAACCTTTTTATCTATGTTGGTTGAATATAATGCACGAATAAATCTATTATTGGCGATCACTTGAATTATAATCAAATTAACCCTAAACAAGATTATTAGTTATCCTATAAGCGTGATTACAAGTGCCAATTCCCTTTAAACATGGATAAAAGTCGTGATCAAGCAATAAAAATAAATAAGCATCAAGAAACATAATAATAATCATCATAAATAAAATTATAATCATAATAATCATCATAAATAAAATAATCATCATCAAAATAATAATTATAATAATATTCATAATCATCATAAATTATAACAATAATAATCATGTTAAAGCATAATAAAAATAGCAAGATCCTAAGCATGATACTAACAAGATTAATAACAAACCCTAGCATGTCACTACGCAATAAAAATCAAATCTTCAACCCTAACATGATACTAACAATCATAAATATTAGGAAGAACATAGGAATTATTGCAAGAATCATAATAAGCATATTTGATATTATAACCTTTGCCCTAAACATGATACTAGAAATATCATAATAACAATATAAACATGATTTCTACATCATAATATCAATTAAATCAATTAAAGCACTTACTTTGATGCCTCGTACCTCTTTTTATTAACAAAATACACACGTTAGTAACTTCAAGGAAATTAAAACAATTAAATTAAATAATTGAAATAGAGATTTGGGACCAAACCCTCAGAAATTAAACCTTTCACGTCTAGGGCGAAGGCAACATCGAATATGGCTAGGTGTATCTAAGTCTAATGTATGAGGAATTTTATTTGTAAAAAGGCTACTTTAGAAAAGAGAGAGAGAGAGAGAGAGAGAGAGAGAGAGAGAGAGAGAGAGAGAGAAGTCAAGAGATTCTTCATGAGAATGGTGAATGAAAACGGAGTTTTTAATACGTTATTTATAGAGAAAATCAGCCAAAAAAATAAAATTAACAAAACAGAGCATCGACGCATGCAAAACGAGATTGGCGCCAAGAATTGGCCATTGGCTCTAGGCGCCAATGCTGGCGCCAGGCGACAATGCCTGGCGTTAGGCGCCAATCATGTTTTTGACGCGTTTTCTAATATCATATAAATTTTTCCGTACAGGAGGATAAAATCTTATCTTTTCCTCAAAATTGTTCTTTGATTTTAATTAAAACTCTGAAAACTCAACAAAAGTCAATTTATCAATGCTAATTGAATTAGGAATGAAAAGAACCTTTTGGAAGAATCTAGAAGACTAAAACCATTCCTAATTGCTTTAGGAATGATAAATCATATTAGGCGCTCCTCTAGATAATTGGGCCGTACATAATGCTCAAACCGGGCCTAGTTTAGTAAATTGGCCATAATTTCCTCATTATTCACCGGAATTGGGCTTATAATATATCGTTGGAAAGATCTTGTCAAGCTCCATCCAACTACACTACTATTGGACCCATATCATGGACCAACCAAACTTTATTGGATGTTTTCTTAAAATAAGTTTTCAAAAACAGAGAGAAGAGAAAAGAAATTAAAACTATCCGCAACACTAGACTTTTCACACTTTCACTTCATTCGATTATGATTCGACGCGAAAGGTACTCATCACTGGGTTTGGTTTTGGGGAGACACCAATGGGTGTCTACAGTAGTGGATGCCGGCGACGGTTGGCAGTTGAGGCAGGTGGTGTAGAGGTGGTGGGATGGCTAGGTTAGGTTTTTTTTAATATTTATTTAAACCACTAGCCACTTGACACGTGTCTTGTACGGACCCCACTAACGGATTCCATCAAAGATTCCGTTACATGGTGGTGAAATCGAATTTTTGGATTTTTTTGTTGTGTTATAATTAAAGTTTGAGAATTTGTGGTATTATAATCCATTTTTTGTAAAATTTGTGGTGTTATTTTTAAAAAAATCCAAAAATTTTAAAAAAAATTAAAAGTTTGATTAGCACAAGTAAACGTCCGCTCCCCATTGGGACGGACGGAGAAAGGCATAAGGTACCCTAAATTCGTCAAGGACATTGTCCTCCTTAAATGGGGGCAAGGGCATACCTAGGTATAATAGCCCAGTCAAACTTAGAAATTTTATAGTTGGGATATTACTTAAAATTTCTTGAGTATGTCCGAGCGATAGATTTAACGGACGACTCACATAAGGCCCATAATATGGCCACAATAGCTATTGATTCGGCGTTGCACCTAGTCCAAGGGCAATCATTACTATGATTTGATTAACTTTATAGTATTCATACCCTTTAAGGTATAAAAACTACCAAGCAATCAAACGATTCAGAGTATGGAGTAGGTGAACGCCGAATAAAGGGGAATACCCCCCCATCGTACGAAAGCATACAAGTGTAAAAACGTAAAATGCGTAAAAATTTGCTAAGTATAGAACAGATAAAATAAAAACCGCTAAAAGGGCGGCAAAACTGGCATAAATAAAAGCCGCTGAGAAGGCGACAAAATATCTAACAAAGCCGCTCAAAACAGGTGGCATCAAATAAAAGAAAATAAAAATATCTTACAAAGCCGCTCAAAACAGGTGGCATTAAATACAAAAGCTCAAATTAGGGGACGGTCGGAGGAGGACCTGGGCTCTAATTAGCTGGATCTTTGTCTTGGACAGGCTCCTCGGAGAAAAGGGCGGACGCACCATCAGCAAGCTCTTACTTGTTTTCCTCTTCGCCCTCGGCTTCGTCTGCCTCCTCTTCATCTTCCTCATCGTCCGAAGTGGTCGGTGTTACGACTAGTTCTGGAGAAGGTTGACCGACCTTCTTAGCCTCTTCCCTGAGGCAGACGAAGTTAAGATGCTTGGCGAAACGGTCTTGGTATTAGGCGGCCTTCCCCTCATCCACCATGAGCTCGAACACCTCGAAGAAATGGCTCTTCAACCTCTCCTCGGTGTTATGGTCAATTCGCACGATCTACTCCGCACTAGGCGGCCGAGGTGCTTTTAGCTGCTCTTTTAAGTCCACAATGGACTTCTTTAATATTTCAAGCTCGGTCCGAAGAGCGTCCGCCTCATCCAAGGCCTCCTTGAGATTCTTTTGTGCAAGGTCCACGTATCTATTCAGCTTCTCAGAGCCCTCGAACCCCTCCTTCCAGCGCTGATCGTACAAGACAGCCGCATCTCTTTCCTGCTTAATGGTCTCCAATTCCAAAGTCTCTTGTTCAAGAGCCTTGCCCATCTTGACTAGATCCTCAGCCTGCCGCGCCGCCTTATCGGAAAACGCATTGATCTGAGTTTTAAAGTAAGTGCGCTTGAGAGCGGCCGTCCCAGTAACGACGTCTTGGGCCTTCTAGACCTTATTCCAAGCTCTTTTTAGCTTCTCATTCTCTTTCACTTTCCATTCGAGATGGGTCTGGTCGGTTTTGCCGTGGTCGACTTACCCCTATTGTCCGTTTTCACAGACTCATCGTGGACCGGCTTGGCGGCCAGATCCACAGACTTGGAGACCCCGCTATCACCCAGCCGGGGTTTCTCTCCTTTTGACTGCTTAGAAGCAGTCCGCGACTTAGTCTTCGCCGCCGATACGGAAGGGGTCTTTGAGGCGACCGTCTTCCTTTGTTTGGACACCTTCCCTTCCTTCCCATCCTTTGCAGCTGAGGACAACTGCTTTCGTTGAGCTCTAGGGGTAGGAGTGGCCAGCTGAAAAAAGCAAGAAAAAGTTTAATTAATATAACTAAATAAAACTTTGCTAACGTCCGTGTAGATACAGTTGGGATCTTGATCCCAACATACCAACTCGGACAAAGAGTTGTCCATGTAAGAAAAAACGAAGTTTAGAAAAGAAATAGGACAGCGTCTGTGTAGACTTATTAAGAAGTCTCTTCCCAACCTAGCAACACAGACGAAAGACCTCAAATGAAATTTATACCTCCTTGGTTTGCTCGTACATCTTCTAACGAGCCTTGTATCTAGCCAAGTCGATCTCCAACATGTCAATCTCCCCCTTTTGCTCGGGATCCAGCATGACGTACGCCTCCACTGCAAAATAGAAGAAGAAAAAGAGTTAGAAAATTTCAAAAAGAAGAAATAATGTGCGTATAAGAAAAACCTAGGCATCTCACCTTGGGGAAAATTCTTGTACAAGCCGTAGGCCGACATGAATGTAGGGTCCCTAAGGCAACTGGACAAAGGAACCCAGTTCTTAGGCGCGGCCACCATCTTGCCGTTCTTCTCCACCCTATTGACCCCAAAGTATTCAAGCTGGTGTTGTTTGCTGGGGTGGACGGGTGGCTTGTACGGCTTATGGTCCCCGCATCCAAGTTGGATCGGCTTGGAATTAAATTGGTTCATCCTCATGTTGAACTCCACATCATTAGCCTTGATGCGGTAGAAACGATTCTTGTAGTCTCGCCATTTAGAGACGCGGTCAACCACAACCATATAATCCTTGGTGGTGCTGAGGATGAACTAACCGTCTGTGTGCTTTTCCAACTTGGTCATGAACGCATCTCACAGAAAACCGGAAAGTCCGGCTTAAAGCCTTTGCGGATGCACGATACTAAGTACCTGAACACATTCAGCCAGCTGTTTGGCATCAGATGGAAAGAGCTATATTATATTTGTCCAGAACGGTGCGGCCGAAAGGGTGAAGGGGGAAGTAAAGTCCAACGTCAAAGGCGGCCCTATAGACGTAGAAGGCTTTGCGGCGCGGCCGCTCATCATCACATGGAGCCATGGAGTGAGATTTTCGCGGCACCACCAGCTCGAAACCTTCTCCTAGACGGAGGAATGCCTTATATTCCTCAAACCCGTCATTAAGGTAGCCCAAGGCCGTGCTACCCACCGTACAGGCGTACGGGTCCTTGAACCTGTCATTATTGGCGACCTCACCTTCGGCCGCCCCCTCTCCCTCGGTCGTCTTACATTTGGCCTCGGCCTCATCTTCTGCCTCCTCGTCCTCTTGGCGAGAGGCGATTCCAAATTAGGAGGATATCACTCTGTCCAAGTCTGCTGCCTCGGCTGAGCTACGACTCCTTGAGACATGGCCGCCCCCAGCTAAAGGAGACTCTTCAGGAACTAAGAATCCTTTACCATTATCTTTAGCAGTGGCCGCCCTGGTTTCCGAAGAAGGGCCACTACAAGGGGGCAGGTCGGACGGTTCGTTGATAGAAACCCCAACCCTTGGTCTGTCTGACCTGCTATGTTGGAGATCGGATGGAGAAGGAGCTGAAGCGGACGGACCAGCAATGGCAGCCCGAGAAAAGGAAGGAGGTCTCTCACGAGATCGTAACCCGACCGATTGTCTGGCCGAGTTGGCTTGTTGTGGGGACCTAGGTTATGGGGTTGGCCCGGACACCCCAACAGCAGAATAAACGCCCTATGCACGTTGGGGCTCGTTAAAAGATGAAGTCACTTCCACGGCCGAGCAATGAGTGCCCGTGGAAGCGGTCGTGGGAGTAGTAGAAGGAGTTTCTAAGTTAGTGTTATTTGGGTCATGAGGAGTCCTAGGGCGACAAGACTACCGTCTGGATTCCTAACCGCATGAAGATCATGCGTTTGCATTATTCTTGCCATGTCCGACTACAGGGACAAAGAAGAATAGGTGGAGGTGAGTTAGTATCCACTAGAAATGGACCCACTCAATGAAGGAGATAACTCGTCTCAGTCCACTCTAGACTCCTCAGTTCCAGGCTAACGACCGACCTCATGTGGAGAAATAGACGAAGCCAAAGTGTTTAGCCAGATTTAAAAAATGAAAAGCAAGAAAAATAATACAAGTAACGAAGGGAAAGAACATAGGCGGTCTACCTCTGTACGTTTAGAAAATTTAAGAAGTTCTTGAGAAGTCTTGAAACTTGACAAGAAAACACACAAAATATGCCCGGAAAACTCAAACACACGGCGGAGCTCTCGAAGATTCAAAGAAAAAACACTTTCTCTCTCTAAAAGCTCTGATCACTCTCTACACATCGCAAAGTTCCAAAGTGTGAAAATGAGGTCAAATCCCCTGTATATAGTAAAAATTTATGAGGGCATATTGATTAATTCATCTATCCCGTCTAAAGAATTTAAACGGTTATAATTTAAAAATTTAACCTAGAATTCAAAGGGGCAAAACGACAGCACCGTGAGGATGAATGAAAAAAGAGACGGTCGAATAACGGCGTGTCCAAAAGGACGGTCAAAATAAATGGAATAAAGCCTCCATCTCCATGACTAGACGTCCGCTCTTTCCCCTAAAAATTTAGGCGGCATACTTCGTCTACTTCTTTCTCAGAGCTAGGCGTCCTCTAGGGGATTCTAAGGCAGACGAAAACAGCATGCAAGCCCAAGACAGCCAACTTCGAATGGGGTGGATAGATATATGCACCTCAAGAACCAGCCCAATCTCCGTATACTCGTACGCCTCGAGGCAAGTGAAAGTTCAGAGGAGGCAACCGTTATCGTACGAGCCACCCCCTTTGAGGGGTAAATGTTTAGCGTAAAAATACCCCCCATGTACGTGGACCAATCCCGTAGCGACACGTGACCCAATTGACGGGAAACACGTGTCACTGTGGGAAGGTGACGCGTGTCTAAAGCACAAAAGAGCCCTTGAAATCAGCATTAAAAAGGCCTTCTTACATCATGGCCTAAATCCCAAGAGATATTCATGAAAGCCGCAAAACGGCGCCCCCGTACTACACGTGGCATCATCTCATTGCGCAGTTAATCATGTCACGAAAAATTAGTGTATAAACCCTAAAGGGGCACAAGCTCCTACCCTTATAAATACCCCAATCATTTATGATGGGAGGGGGGATTACGACATTACAAGCAAGAACATTAAATAGCTCCAACTTCTCTCTACTTTCTCTCTCTAAGCCTTTTTCGTTCAGATCTCTAACTTGATTATCGGAGGCGAATATTCCGGTAAAGGAATATTCGTTTATTTTGCAGGTGTCCGAGTCTCATTGCCTGAAGAGTGCGACCAGTATCCGAGGAAATATAAAAAACACCCAAAACAATTAGTACGGTGGTTGATTCAACGCCTCTCTTGTGTTCGACCCTTTCTTACCTTTGCGATTAGCTAGTGAGACCAAGATAGGACTTTATCTTTGGTAGGCTTGACGACGACCTATTAAATTTTGGTGTCATTGCGGGGAAGAAAAGTCACATTGAATGTATTATTGTTGAATGAGTATAAGTGTGTATATTTGTATCATAATTTTATTTATTTATTTTTGTTTATTTGTGTTTTTAACTTGTGATAGTCATTGCTAACGGTTTTTTAGCTTTGTTTGACCTTGTATGACATGGAAGAGTGAGAAATCACCGCTTATTCCCGTTGATCCATAGCTAAATATGACTTTGAGAAACGTGAGGAGGCTTTTTCAAGGCACACCCGAGTTCTCTATTGTATATTTGGATTCCGATCCGGAAGAGATCTTTACAACCAACGAAAAAGATAACATGGGTGATAACGATCCTCCTCCACCCTTGCTACGAGTTTATGACCACCCTAACGCATTCCAACTACGAAGTGGCATATGTCTCCCTACTACGAATACAAATAATTTTGAGCTTTCACCTCAACTCATCCGTATGATACAAAGTGATCAATTTGGTGGAAGTTCTCATGAGTGTCCTTTTGCTCATTTGGACAACTTTCTCGAATTGTGCATAACCATCAAGCAAAACAACATTACGAAAGAGTTCATCCATATGCACATGTTTCAATTCTCACTTCGTGACAAAGCAAAGCATTTGTTGAGAACAGTAGAAGAGGGACATTGACCACGTGGGATGAAGTCACTAGAGCTTTCCTCGGAAATTATTGTCCACCCGAAAAGACCGCCGAACTAAGAAGAAAAATCACCAATTTCAACAAATAGATTAATGAAACTTTAAGTGAAGCTTAGGATCGTTTCAAGGACTACATTAGAAAATGCCCACGCCATGGTTTCACATCACGGATCATTGTTCAAAGATTTTGTAATGGTCTTACTCCTACTTCAAGGGCCAACCTTGATAACGGGGCCGGTGGTAGCCTTAAAAATCTATCGGTGGATGATGTATACAAGATGATTGAAGAAGTGGCAAAGCACTACGCATACGGAGGTCATAGAAGGCAACCTCAAGCAAAGAGGGAGTAATCCACGATCTTAGTGCAATAGACCTTAATGCATCATAGTTTGACATGATAGCTCACAATGTAGATCAAGCCACCCTTACATTTCCAAGCTCTTCTTCACAACAAGTCATGTCTTGTGAAACTTGTGGAGGAAATTATCACTTGTCTTCCTATTGCAACTCAACCAACCAAGAACAAGCGGCGGCTATTGGGCAAAGAAATGATCAATACTCCCAACCCTACAATCAAGGTTGGAAACCTAAAAAAAAACATGGGTTGGAAGCAACAAAACCAAGGCCCCCCTCAAAACCAATACAATCAACCCCATTCACAAAACCAACAAGCTCCGTACTGTCACCCTAATCAAAGGGACCAAAACCAACAAAGGCAACAATATAACCAACCCGCTCCTCCACCTCCTCAAAAGTCTTGCCTTGAAGTCGTGCTTGAGAATTTCATTACACAACAAGGAAGAAGCAATGCGGATATGCAAGCGAACATCCAACAACTTCAAGCACACAACAAGATAATTAAGAATCAATTGGCTCAAATTGCGTAACAAGTTGGAAGTCCATCCTCCAATCCTAGTGGTCACTTCCCAAGCTCAACGGTTGTGAACCCAAAGAAGCAAGCTAAGGCCATTGCTTTGAGATCGAGGAGAAGTTATGAAGGGTCGGTTATGAGTGAAGAGGAGCCACAAAAGAGAGATGAGGGAGTTGTGACCAGAAATGAGGATGAGTTTGAAAATGAAATATTGATGTTGAGAGAAAGGAGCCACAAAAGAAAAATGAGGGAGAATAGGAAAAAAGTAGAAAATCCCCCATGAAAGTATACAAGCCTCCCATTCCATTCCCTCATAGGATTGTAGAAAAGAAATTGAATGAGAAGTTTTTAAAAATTCTTGAAGTCATGAGACGACTTCAAGTTAACATCCACTTTCTTCATGCTATGTCACAAATGCCTACCTATTAGGCTTGTGGAGAGTGCAACCATATCCCTTCCTAAGGAGGTGAGTTCTATCATTAAAAACAAGCTTCCTCAAAAGCTTAGTGACCCCGGTAGCTATGCAATACCGGTGAAGATTGGAGACTTGGAAGCTATGGATGCTTTGTGTGATCTTGGGGAAATTGTGAGCTTGATGCCCTATTACATTGCAAAGAGTTTGAAAGTTGGAGACTTGAAGCCAACAATAATGTCCTTACAATTGGCCAACCTCATGGCTATGCAACCTTTGGGAATTCTTGAAGATGTACTAGTTCAAGTCGGGAGAGTTTTTATGCCTTGTGATTTCGTGGTGATGGAAATGGAAGAAGATATAAAAGTACCCCTCATCTTGGGGAGACCATTTTTTTAACACCGCGGGCGTTGTAATCAATATGAAAGAAGGAAGGTTAACATTGAATGTGGGATATGAGAAAATTTCATTCTCATTCTCCCAAACATTGAAAAATCCATCGTTTGATGAAGTTCATAGAGTTGACACATTGGAAAGGAACTTACAGGAGTTCCAAGATATTTTTATTGAAGAAGATCCTTTACAAAATATCCTAACGGGAGGCTTAGTTGAGGAAGGTGAAGAAATAAGGGGGTATGATCTTTTGCTCAACCAACCTTTAGTCCACAATGAAATGAAAGTGGAAGTGCTCAATATGGAGGTAAAAGAGGAGAGGACTACGCCTCCTCATAAGGTTGAACTTAAACCCCCTTCCTCCTCTTCTTAAATATGCTTTCCTTGATGATAGTGACTCTTATCCCGTTATTTTCAATGCCAAGCTCGATGATGTATCTCTTGATAAACTCCTAGTTATTCTAAGGGAGTATGGAGATTTCATTGGGTACAAAATTGATAACATTAAGGGGATAAGTCCCACAATTTTCATGCATAAGATATTACTTGATGATGATCGTGCTTCTTCAATTGAGCACCAAAGAAGGCTCAATCCAAACATGAAGGAAGTTGTGATAATAGAAGTTTTAAAACTCCTTCAAGCGGGCATAATCTACCCTTTCTTCGATAGTAAATGGGTTAGTCCGATTCAAGTTGTGCCAAAACAAGAAGGCATGACCATTATTAAGAATGATAAGGGTGAGACCATTTCTACAAGGTCGGTCACCGGGTGGAGGATGTGCATTGATTATAGAAAATTGAATAAATCCACCCGGAAAGACCACTTTCCACTCCCCTTTATTGATCAAATATTGGAAAGACTAACATCATATAGTTATTATTGTTTCTTTGATGGATATTCGGGCTTCCGAATCCTAATCCAACCCAAGATAAATAAAATTCTACATTCACATGTCCTTTTAGCACCTTTGCTTGTCGAAGGATGCCATTTAGACTTTGTAATGCACTTTCCACATTTCAAAGGTGTATGATGTCTATTTTTTCTGACATGCTTGAATAATCAATTGAATTATTTATGGATGACTTTTCTGTTTTCGGTTCATCTTTTGACATTTGCCTCTCAAATTTGATTTAAGTGTTGAAAAGATGTCAAGAGGTGAACTTGGTCTTGAATTGGGAAAAATGTCATTTCATGGTGGAAGAGAGCATTGTTCTTGGTCATGTAATTTCTAGTAGGGGCATTGAAGTAGATTGTGCCAAAATTGAGGTCATTGAGCACCTCCCACCCACTACAAATGTGAAGGGGATAAGGAGCTTTCTTGGACACGCGGGTTTTTACCGCCGGGTCATAAAGATTTTTCAAAAATCACAAAGCCGCTCACTCAATTGTTGGTAAAGGATGCCCCTTTTGTGTTTACTAATGATTGTTTGCTAGCAATTGATAGGTTGAATGAGGCATTGATTTCAGCTTCTATCATTCAATCCCCTAATTGGGAGCTTCCTTTAATTTGAGCTCATGTGTGATGCTTCGGATTTTGCCATCTGGTCCATTCTTGGACAAAGGAAGGATAAGAAGTTCCAGGCTATCTACTACACTAGCAAAACATTGGATGATGCACAAAGGAATTACACAACCACGAAAAAGGAGTTTTTAGCCATTGTTCATGCAATTGAGAAGTTTAGGTCTTACTTGTTGGGGTCTAAAGTCATAGTCTTCACCGACCATTCGGCCTTGAACACTACTAAAATTTCGGCTAAATTGCGACAGTTTTTCTACGACCGTGTGGAAAACGATCGCAAATTATGAAATTTGCGACCGTTTTTTATGCGGTCGCAATATTACGACTGCTTTGACAACGGTCACAAATTTGCGACCGCTTTGCGACCGTATTTAGCCTTTTAGACGGTCGCTAGGATGTTTGAACAATTAAAAATAATTCTAAATTAAATTAAATCGTTTGCGACCGTCAAAGACGGTCGTGTAGACACCCGAATGTGTCTCCTCGTAACCAAAACAAGTGATGAATACCTTTCATGTCATTTGATTATCGAGTGATAGCGAAAGTGTGAAAAGTCTAGTGATGATGATTTTTTATTAAAATATCTCTTCTTTCTGTTTTTGAAAATATTTCTTTTGTTACCTTATTTTTGAAAAACGTGCATTCCAGTTTAGTTTGGTCCATGATAAGGGTCCAATAATAGTATAGTTGGATAGGGCTTGAAAAGACCTTTCCAACGATATATTATAAGCCCAATTCCGATGAATAATGAGGAAGTTATGGAAAAAACACTAAACTGGGCCCAAATCGGATTTTACCTACGACCCAATGATCATGTGAAGGGTCCAAAGGTTTAATCCTATTCCTAACCTAATTAGGATTAATTATAAGATTCTACAAGTTTCAAAAGATCTTAGTTATCCTTTTTGAAAAGATAATATTAAAGAATTTGAGTTAAATAAAAACTTTCCTTTTTTAAAAACTTTCCTTTTCTTTAATCCTAATTCTATTCGAATTTAAAGATGTTCAAAGACAGTCATATTTCATTTTTGTACCTCATAATAATTATCCAAATTTTAAATCGTTAGATAGATCTTGAAATTATCTTTCCAATGATATATTATAATATTCATTCCGAGCTATAACGAAAAACATATGAATGAGATACAAAACTCTATCCAAAACTGACACAGTCCTAGTATTTCGGCCATATCTTTTTATTTAAAAAAGATTTTAATCTGATTTTTATTTGATTAGAAATTAGACTTCAAGAGATTTCCAACGACATATTATATGCCAAATTTAGGTTTCTGGATCAAAAGATATGATAAAAAAAAATCCGAAAAAACTGCTGTCCATCGAGTTCTATTTCGATTCGAATTCAGATTCTTTTCTTATTCTTCGACCCTCTTTTTTCTCTATAAACAGAGGTCATATCTCCCCTTTTTCAATCATTAATTCTCTAATTCTCTCTCACTAACTCTCATCAAGAAATTGTTGATTCTCTCTCTTTTTCTAAACCAAACCCTTTTACAAACACAATTCCTCATACATTAGCACTACACAGATCTAGCATTGTTCGAAGTTGCCTTCACCTTAGACGTGAAAGGTTTAATTTCTAAGGGTTTGGTCCCAAATCTTTGTTTTAATTATTTTATTTAATTGTTGTTTATTATTTTAATTGAATTTACTAACGTGTGTATTTTGTTATAAGAAAGAGGTACGAAATATCCAAGTAAGTACTTTAATTGACTTATTGTTATTATGATATAGAAATCATGTCCAGGTTGTTATTTTGATTCCTAGTATCATGTTAGAATGTTTTTCTTAATTTGATGTTTTGAATAACAACAATGATTTCTAGTATCATGTTTAGGGAAAAGGTTATTGTTTAGGGTAATTTTACCCCGTCACGTGGTCCAATCAGAGGATGACACGTGTCAATCTCAGGATGGCCGACAGTGGACCAATCCCTGCTTGACACGTGTCACTCCAGAAATTAAGGGAAAAAGGCGGCCTTCAGGCCCAAATCCCGAGAAAGTCGCAAAGCGGCGCAGCCCACCAATGATTAGGGTACAATGACCTAATCAGGGGCACAAATCCCAAAAACCCTATAAATAAGGAGATGTCCCTCTTTTTGAGGGCACGTTTTACCATCTATTACACATTTACTCTTTGATAGAGACATCCTGAGCTTGGAATCCGAGCAGAATCCCACCTAAATTTCCGCACCTTTTTTCTCCCTTCAAGTTTCTAACTTGTGCGTCGGAGGCGGAGCACCACCCAACCAGTGTCTCCATTTGTTTTGCAGGTACAGCTCACTCCAGATCAGTCTTCGTGTTGTAACTCTCTGAGGGACAAAAACACCCAAAACATTTGGCGTCGTCTGTGGGGAGAGTACCTCGAAGATGGTTCAAGAGTCTGTACCACCCCCTAACCGTCTAGGCGAAGACCAAGAAGTCTTTACAGACCAGGAAGATGAAGATCCTCAAGTTGAAACCTTGATAGCCGAAGACGGCTCTCTCAGAATCAAGCGCATCCGGCCCAGAGAGACTCTGGAGCGGGGTGCCTCCCAGGCGGGTGCAAGTAGACCCCCTGAGCAGCCGGAAGGGGAAACCCATGTGGCAGCTGGATCAGCGCCTGTCACCCGAGACGAGCTCATGAGATTCATGACAAGTTTCAAGGGTGAAATTAAAGATCTGATCACCCAGAGCCGGGCTTGCCCAAGTAGAGGTTAGTCGGCCAAGAAGACTCCTCTGGAAAAGGGGAAGTCAGTCAAAGATCGGCAGCCCACTCCTCATCCAAAAGAGAAGGCAGCCGGGACCATTGATTGGTCCGAAATTCTTCTCCCCAAGGGGAACAACAATAACTCCCGCCGGACTCAACATCCGGTGACAAGTAAGAAGTCATCTCTTGATGCCTGGGAGATCATCAACTGCAAGAGAAATCAACAGCTGTCTGAGTCGGCTTCCACGTCGAACTTTCTTGACAGCTTTAATGATACCTCTGCCGGGAATGCATCTTCCTTCCATGAGAGTCAGACAGGCAGTAATACCGTCCATTCTGGCCCTCATATGATTGGAGTTGTACCGTATGTGCCTACTCAGGTCTACGGCCAGTATCCCCCCATTTCATGTAGCTGGCCCTCTTTGGAGGTCAGGCGGCATATCCAAATGTCCAGCCATTAGACTGGCAGCTTCATCTGCTGCGCCAGTGTGAACAGCCTTTTGCGTTCACCCGGGAGATAACCGAGGTGGCACAGCCAGCCAAGGTTAAGAATGTGTTGGTTGGTACCTATGATGGTACCACCAATCCGGAAGACCACCTCATGGCTTACACCAACCTCATGTATCTGCAGGGGTTGGATGATGTCACTTGGTGTCGGTGCTTCCCGGCTACATTGAAGGGCATTGCCCAACAATGGTTTGGCAACTTGCCGGCCGGGTCCATCGATAGTTTCAGGAAGCTCGCCTTTCTGTTTGCTTCCAACTTCTCAATGAACATCCCTGCTAAGAAAACAAGCCTTGATTTGAGCAATGTTAAGCAGGGAGAGAGAGAAGGGCTGCGCTCCTATGTCAGGCGATTCAATCTGATCATAATTCAGATTCAAGGACTGTCTGAGGAGGTAGCTTTTACAGAATTCTTTAAAGGTCTGAGAGACGGGTCGACTTTTAAGTTCGACCTAGTCAGCAAAGGGGCTTTCCCTTTACAGGCGGCCCTGAGGGAGGCGGAAAGTTACATTCAAGCTACCGACCTCTGCTCGCCTGGTAACCAGTCGAACTCTAAGAAGTCCGACTAACCGAAAGACAGCCGGTCTGCTCAGCTGGCCAAAAATGAAGAAGAGAGCAAGAGAAGAAAAGAAATCTGGGCGATTAATGATTCTGACTAGCCGTCTCAGAAGAAAAAGAAAGAGTTTAAACCGTACGTCCCCAAGTACGAGTTTAACAAAGACTGCAACTCTATCCTCATGGAGGTATAGGACCGGCTGTCCATTGAGAAGCCGAATCCTATGAAGAGTTCTGTCCAGTCATGGAACAAAAATAAATTCTGTCAGTTCCATGAGGAGGTCGGCCATGATACCAACGACTGCTTCAATCTTCAGCGGGCGTTGGACCGTCTGGCTGACAAAGGGCTGTTGAAGTCCTACATTTCTAAGTCCCCAGCCGGGGCAAAAAAGAAAAGCAAGGGTCAGTCCTCCAAGACTACCCCCCAGCCTGCTAGTAGCTCGGATACCAACAAGGAGCCGGTCTACACAATAGCAGACGGATTCTCCTGTGGTGGCCCTACCATCCGGAGCACCAAAAGCCATCTTCGAAAGATGGACAAGGATGATGATGAGCAGGCGTCTGCAAGCACCTCCTTCCCAGACGTCTTGATCACTGAGAAGGACAGGGGCTGCGTCCGCCGTCCGCATGATGACCCGGTTGTCATTGAATGTAAGGTTGCCAACCAACTGGTTGGAAGAATCCTTATTGACATCGGCAGCTCATCAGACATCATCAGCCTGTGGTGCCTGCAATAGCTGAAATACAATGTCAGTAGCATGCATCCGGTCACCCACCCCTTGGTTGGTTTTGGGGGTGGGATGGTCTACCCAGCCGGAAGAATTGACTTACCTATCCGGCTGGGGGAGAAAGGCCAGGGACTACATATTGTCGTCAGATTCCTGGTCGTTGAGGAGTTGACCGCCTACAACATTATCCTTGGCCGGCCAACCCTCAACGTGGCCAAGGCAGTAATCATCCCGTCTCTGATGCTCATCAAATATGAGAGGGATGACGGCTCTGTTGGTTCCTTGAATGGGGATTAGAAGACGGCACGGGAGTGCTATCTCTCAGCCGTAAGGGACAATGTGGCCCCAGGCGGTCAGGAACCAATTGACCTTGACAATGTCAAGGATGCCGATCCAGCACCTGCCCCACCAGCAGCCGGAAAGAAAAGAAAGGCACCTCTGCAGGTGGAGGTGAAGAAAGAGAAAAAATAGTAATCACTGACCGGTGAACGGTCAGATGAGCTTCGTCCCCAACCAGCTGGTGAAAGCATTGATCTCGTTCTGGATGACAGCCGTCCGGAACGTAATGTAAAGGTTGGGACGGTTGCTCATAATACTTTGGGTGCAGACTTGCACCTTCTGCTAAAGGAATTCAAAGACATTTTTGCCTTTGAAGTGGAAGAGATGCCAGGCGTCAGCCTGGATCTTGCTGTCCACAAGCTCGCCATGGATCTTAAAAAGAAGCCCATCCGGCAAAAGAAAAGAAACTACGGTGAGGAAAGGAGTCAGGCGGCAGCTACCGAAGTCAAAAAGCTGCTAGACGCCAAGTTCATCCGGCCTTGTAATTTTCCCGACTGGGTGGCCAATGTGGTCCTTGTTAACAAACCGAATAGGACCTGGCGCATGTGTGTTGGTTACACAGACCTCAACAAGGCGTGTCCAAAGGATATTTACCCGCTTCCAAAGATCGACAGTCTGGTCGATTTTACAGCCGGTCACGCCTTGATGAGCTTCATGGATGCCTACTCCGGCTTCCATCAGATAAGAAAGATCAAGAGAAGACGGCCTTCATCACTGATTAGGGGTTATTCTGTTTATTTGTGATGTCGTTTGGCTTGAAAAATGCGCCTGCCACTTTCCAACGGATGATTAATACGGTCTTCATTAATCAGACTGGGAGGAATGTGGCGGCGTACATTGATGACATGATAGTCAAATCCAAGCTATAGACGGATCACCTTGCTGATCTCCGAGAAACATTCACCACCCTCAGGCGGCATAAAGTTATGTTAAATCCTAAGAAATGCGTCATTGGTGTTGAGTCTGGGAAGTTTCTCGGATTCCTGATTGATCAAAGGGGGATAGAGGCTAACCCTGAAAAGATACAGGCGGTGATAGACATGAAGTCACCCCGTTCTGTCAAGGAAGTGCAGAGACTCACCGGCTGTCTGGCCGCCTTGGGGAGGTTCCTCAGCCGTTCAGGCGACAAGTGCCTCTATTTCTTCCAAGCAATCAGGAAGATGACCAGATTTTAATCGGGGGATGATGCTGAGACGACATTCTAGAGGTTGAAAGAGCATTTACATTCTCTACCTAGGTTGATCAGTCCTTTACCTAGGGAGACGTTGTACATGTACTTAGCCGTCTCCGATCATGCCCTAAGTGTCGTTCTCCTTGCTGAGCGAGACGGCGTGCAGCTCCCGGTTTACTTCATTAGCCATGTTCTTAAAAATGCTGAACTCCGGTATCCCATGGTTGAAATTTTTTTCCTTGCTCTGTATATGGCTTTCAAAAATTTGAAGCCCTACTTTTTGGCTCATCCGGTGGTGATTTACACCGACCAGCCACTCAAGCGGCCAATGTCTACCTTGGACTCATCCGGGAGAATGTTGAAATGGGCTATTGAAATGGAAAGTCTTGAAATCACTTACGAACCAAGAAAGGCAGTGAAAGGTCAGGCGTTTTCGACTTCATTGTTGGAATGACTCGTCCGGTGGCTCCGGATAATCTTGATCAGGTTTGGAAAGTGTATGTAGACGGGAGCTCTACAAAGAACGGCTGTGGTGCAGGCGTAATTTACAAGTCTCCTGAAGGGGACAAATTTGATTATGCACTACGCTTCAAATTTCAGGCCCCTAACAATGAGGCGGAATATGAAGCCCTACTAGCCAGCATTCGCATGTGTAAGGCAGCAGATGCCATGAAAATGGACACCTACTCGGATTCTCAATTGGTTGTTAGCCAGTATGAGGGAAGCTACGAGGCTACTCATCCGGCTATGATTAAATATCTTCAGGCAGTCAAAGAGGAAACCAAGGCACTTGAGGAATTCCGGCTGAGCCAAGTGCCTAGGTCGGAAAACAATCAGGCGGATGCATTGTCAAAACTGGCGTCTTCCGCCTGCCATGATACGCCTCGGTCATTCTTCTGGGAAGTTCTTGAAAAGAGAAGCATCTATGAGGATCCCATTGGAATTCTGGACCGAAGCTCTACCTGGATGGATGGCATCCGGGCCTATCTTTCAGACGGTACACTTCCTGATTCGCCACAGGAGGCAGCCGTCCTGAAAAAACGAGCTGCAAGATTCGAGTTGAAAAATGGAGAACTCTTCAAGGCGGGGTTTCTGAATCCTTTGTTGAAGTGTGTCACCCCAGAAAAGGGGAAAGAAGTTCTCGAAGACTTGCACTCGGGATTCTGCGCCTCCCACATAGGCGGCAGGTCCCTAGCCGTCAAAGCCAGACGACATTATTTTTGGCCCTCTCTTGACAAAGACGCCAAGGAGTTGGTAAAGAAATGTGACAAGTGCCAAAAATTTGGCAAACTCATTCACCGTCCGGCTATTGATCTAACGGCCATCCACAGCCCAATCCCGTTTGCAAAATGGGGCATGGACATTCTAGGTCCTTACACGCCTGCTCCAGGCGGAAAGCGCTACATCTTGGTAGTTGTGGATTACTTCACCAAGTGGGTAGAAGCTGAGGTGGTTAAAAACATCAAAACTTTAGACGTGATTTCCTTCATCTAGAAAAACATTATCACCCGGTATGGGGTACCTATGTCTATGATATTTGATAACGGTCCTCAGTTTGAGACGCCTCAGCTGAAAACTTGGTTGGGATATCAGGGGATCTCAAGTTATTTTGCATCTGTTGGCCGGCCCCAAGCAAACGGCCAAGTTGAAGCCTTCAATAAACTCATCTCATATGGCATTAAGAAGAAAATAGAAAGAGCAGGTGGCTTATGGGCAAAAGAGTTAATCCATGTCCTATGGGCCATCCGGACAACAGCAAAAGGGGCAACCGGTGAAATCCCATTTCTCGTGGTTTACGGTGCTGAAGCCGTCTTGCCCATCGAACATTACGAGCCGACTCTCAGAGTCATGCTACATAATGAAGAGGCAAAATGGGAAGCAATGCGCCTAACATTGGACTCACTTCTAGAACGCAGGGGCAATGCCGCCTTGCATCATGAGATTTACCGTCTGAGAATGACGAGAGCCTACAACAAAAAAGTACACAAGCGTCCTTTGAAAGTTGACGACTTGGTGTTACGAAAAATGGAGGCAACCGGTAGGGCCAATGAGCTGGGGAAGCTAACCCCAAATTGGGAAGGCCCCTACCGGATCTATGAAGAAGTAAGGGATGGCACTTACCGCCTGGAAACTCCAGACGGCAGGCGTCTGCCTAGACTTTGGAATGTAGACATTCTAAAAAAGTACTACTTCTGAGAATGTAAACTTTTTGTAACAACAAGTCAATTAATGAAGATTCATTTTTTGTTTGCAAAATTGAGTTATTGTTTGATTATCCATCCGAGCAATACCCAGAAGGATTCTTCATTTACCTAACTAAGTTTGATACTTCGTAAAGGTTACATTTGTTGGACCGCCTGGGTAATACTTAGATCCCTTGTTTACTTGAGTTTGATACTTTGTTTATTCAACTGCCTGATTATCCGCCTGTGTAATACTCAGACGGATTCTTCATTTACCTAACTAAGTTTGATACTTAGTATGATCAAATATTTGCCTGTCCGCCTGGGTAATACCCAGACAGACTCGTTTGTTTAAAAAACTAAGTTCGATACTTAGTGTAAATTCAATACTCTGACTAAAAACTAAGCACAAAAACGTTTAGTGGCTATACAACCGGTCTCAAACAAGACCAGAGGCTAAAATGACCGGATGGTTGCTCATTTTATAAAATCGCCTGTCCCAACATGGACAAAGGCGTCCGGCGACACCCCTCTGGGTGCAATCGTCGCAGAGACCAGACTATTTGTCAATTCTACGTACCCATGCAGACGGCAAAAATTGAACGACCAAATTGGTCAACTCATAGCCGTCTGACCAAAATGACATGTGAAGAATGAACAAGTTTCCGAATACCGGATGCCCTGGGGCATCAGTCGGTCACCGGCTGAAGATCTCACTTAGGTTATTTATTCCAAAATTGCAATTCCTACCTCAATTGGGCAAAGGAGTCGTTTAATGGCTATGAAATCTCTACCAAGACGGATAAACACCGTTTAGGTAGTGACTGGAACGCCTGTTGGTGTACGGCTGTGCACTTGGTTTGGGGCAATCCCTATTGTGATTGATTGAATTGCAAACATATAAGGCTCTTTACAGCATCAGACGTATTCAAGTCAATCAACCAACTCCACTTGAAACCAATCACACAGCCGTCCAGGGGCAAGGACAACCGGACTATTGATTAGTTGGGAAAAAATGAAAAATCGCCGCATGCTTTTGATTAGTTAGGCAAAAATGAAAAATTAAGATCAAAACCGACTCAGTCGGTGCATTTCATAAAGACCACCCAACCAAACGGTTGTAGTAGATTAAAGTGTTAACCGGGAGAAAGAGAAATTTTTAATTAACCCGACTCCTCAGCCGGTAAATACAAATATACTCGGCACACAGGCCGGAAAAACAAGTTTTGGCATACTGCCGCTGAATAAATATAAAAGAACAGAGATTGGCCTGCAGGCGGCTCCTCTTGGTCCTCCTCCTCATCATTTGAGGGTATCTCCTACGCTTCACCCGGACCAGGTAGCTAAGGTACGAGGGGCTCATTGTTGGCATTAACCCAGGCGTCGAAGGACTCAGGCTCTTGATCACCCTTCTCTCTTAGGTACACCACGTCCTCGGCGTACCTGTGAGCCAGTGCCTAGAAGCCATAATCCGCGTCCGGGTACATGGCAGCCCAGGCGATCTTCATCCGGGCGTCATTATCAGCGTCACTCTCAGCAATAAGGCGGTTTTGCTCCGCCTCCAGGGTTGCTGCAAAGTTCTTCTGAGTCTGAGCAGCCTCCTTCTCCAGTTTTTGAACCTTGGTCTTCAGGTTGGTGTTCTCTTCAAAAACACCTTGGAGATTGCCAAGGTCCGTCTGGGCCTTCTTGAGCGCCTCATCAGCCTTTTTGGCACTCTCACTAGCCTTCTTCTAAGCCTCCTCCGCCGCCTTCCGGGCCGTCTCAGCATCAGTCGCCCGCTGCTTGGCCGCCTCCAGATCTGACTCCAGTTGCTGGATTCTAGACGCCTGTGTCATAATGATTACTTTAGTTTCAAGTTCATTCATGATAGTTGAGTGTAAAGCAATATTGTCAGCGTCTATGGCGGACTTCTTGGCCCTTTTTACCTCCTCCCGTTTGCGGGAATAAGGACGTTTGAGCCCGTCCACCCGCAGCATGGCCTGCAAAAAAGCAGGCGATATAAGTATGGCAGGCGGGATAAAACACATGGAAAAAATAAAATTGAATTGGCAAGTTTCTTACCTCAGCCAGAAGGGATAGAATACGTTTAAGATTGAATGTCTCTATCCCAGGGATACTGTCTTTATCCCTCATCCGGACGGCCTCCAGCATGGCCTTGGCATGCTTCTGGACGTCTGGCTAGTAGGGAGATTGATCTGCACCACAATCAATACGTGATGAGTGTGAAACTAAGGAAGCACCTATTTGTTGTCGGCCGTCTGAAGATGACGTCTGTTGAGAGTGGGATTTCACCCGCAAAGGCCACCCCAGCTCAAGCGGGGATTCAAAAGGGTTCTTACCTTCAGAGTCGGCAAAGCGGGAACCGCTTGCAGGCGTGGTGAATCCCGCGGCTGCTGATAAGGGGTTGCCGAGATCAAGGCACACGCTGCCGCCTATCTTCTTGAGTCGCCCCGCTATCCTTATCTGCTGATGCCCGGCTGAGGCGCCAAGAGTTGACGCACAGGTGGATTTTTTGATTTTGTTGAGAACGGCGGGGGTCTCCTCCCTACCCCGTTTGAGTTGTTTCTCAAACGACTTTCCAACCTCTCCTCCCTACAAAAATAACCAATGTTAAGGTTAGCATCCGGGAAAAACAATTTTAAAAGATCAACTTATGAACGGGCCAGGCATTTGTTACCTTAGCTTTGACCTCAGCCGCAGCCTTTTCCGCAAGCTCCTTACGGATGATTGCAGAGGACCGCTTGGGGGTTTTCTCCGTCTGCAACATGTTTAACGCTTCTTCTGCAAAAAAAAGGAAATTGGTCAAAATCATAAATCAATTCTAGTAAAAAGCTACTACAGACGGATATAAACTCAGGCTCATACGTTTGGTAAACATGTGTCCTAGCCCGCAGGCGGCTAGCAAAAACTCGTCCCTGAACCAGGCGCTCTTGGAGATCCAGTTTTTGGGGACCTTTATTGTTTCCCTAGTTGACAAGGTCGCGTCTGTGAGGCCAAAAAAGTCTGCCTCAATGATCCTGTCAAAGTCTTCCTCTAGGACCTGGGGAAGAGCACACTTCCGACCCAACAAGTCGGGCTTCTTATTGTACAGACGGAAGTCATAATTCTCCCGTCTAGTAGGAACTTACATCAGGAAGAACCTGTGCTTCCAGCCGTCGAATTTCGAGACCTTGTCTAAGGTCATCATATATTGGGGCTGCGTGGTTAGGGTGTACCATGCCCTCCAGCCGCCTGGGCTTCTGCTAAGATAATGCATGATAGCAAAATCCTCTCAGCCGGGGTTAAGCCCTTGAAACTCGCAGGCGGCAACATACCCCAGAATGTTTGTCCAAGAGTTGGGGGTAAGTTGCCAGACTCCGAGACCGTAGCCTCTCAAAATTGTCTTCACCGCCTGGTGAAGGGGGAACCGGAGACTAGCCTTGAACGCTGCCTCATAACAGCCGAAATAACTGTTGGCGTTCTCTTGATCGTCCTCCCAGGTGACGGTGCCATTTTCAGGCGGCACCCGGATCCTATACCCGTCTCCAAGCGGGTGAATTTTTGTAAAATTCTTCAAGTTTTCCTCCATTTGGATCCGGTCCTTGGAGGAGACGTGGATGTTGAAGGGATCATCCTTCTCGTTCCACTTTTTCCTTTCTTCCTCCTCGCTGTCCGGAAGCGGGGGTAAATCGTCACTACTCTCAGAGGTAGAGGCGGAGTTGTCGCTCTCCGTCTCCTCCTCACTTTGACTCAAGGGGGGCAGAGACGGCCTCGTCGCCGCCTTGGTCGCACTCTTCCAAAAAAAAGTCAGCAGGGGTTGAAGGGGCGCGCGGAGGGGATCTCTCCAGAGCCGTCTCGTCACCCTGACCGGACGTTTCTTCCTCAGGCGTTTGGCCGCCTGAGCCCTCGCTCTTGTAATTTGGATCAGTCTCCGTCTGCATTATCTGAGCCATTGTGTCCTGCACAGACACGAAACTGGTCGGAATCTGAGGCAAAGGATGGTCCCAACACCCCGAAACGACACTCCAAGTCCTAGACTCAGCCGTCCCTGGTGACCGGCTGGACTCTAACCTAGGTTGTGCTGTGTGTGTTGGTGATGCATCCATTTATTGCAAGAAATATGTACAAGCGGTGAAAAAAGAAAAAGAGCTAAGAGAGGCAGAGACGGTACCTTTTGAAGAGATATCAGAAACTAGGCGAGTCCGGCTGGGTCTCTGGAGGGCGAGCTTTCTTGCTTGCGCCTGACTCAAACGGATGACTTGTGCTCTCTGAAAGTTCTCTCTAGGAAATGTTTTGTAAACGTACCAAAATTATGAGGGTAAACGGCTATATATAGAGGGTAAATACGGGGGCATTTCCGTAATTTACCCGGAAGGTGAACGGTTACTCTTTAATGGTAAAAATACCGCCAATTGGAGCGTGACACATGTCACAGATGCCACATGGTGTGCCACGTCACATCTGTGAGGGGCAAATGTTTAGGGTAATTTTACCCCGCCACGTGGTCCAATCAGAGGATGACACGTGTCAATCTCAGGATGGCCCAAAGTGGACCAATCCCTGCTTGACACGTGTCACTCCAGAAATTAAGGGAAAAAGGAGGCCTTCAGGCCCAAATCCCGAGAAAGCCGCAAAGCGGCGCAACCCACCAATGATTAGGGTACAGTGACCTAATCAGGGGCACAAATCCCAAAGACCCTATAAATAGGGAGATGTCCCTCTTTTTTAGGGCACGTTTTACCATCTATTACACATTTACTCTTTGATAGAGACATCCTGAGCTTGGAATCCGAGCAGAACCCCACCTAAATTTCGGCACCTTTTTTCTCCCTTTAAGTTTCTAACTTGTGCGTCGGAGGCGGAGCACCACCCAACTGGTGTCTCCGTTTGTTTTTCAAGTACAACTCACTCCGGATCAATCTTCGTGTTGTAACTCTCCCGAGGGACAAAAAAACCCAAAACAGTTATAATATCAAATATGCTTATTATGATTCCTGCGATGCTTCCTATTTTTTTTGTAATATTTATGATTGTTAGTTTCATGTTAGGGTTAAATATTTGATCTTTTATTGTTTTGTGACATGCTAGAATTTGTTATTTATCTTGTTAATATCATGCCTAGGATCATGCTATTCTTAAGCTTTAACATGATTATTTTAATTATGATTATAATTTTATGATGATGATTATTATAATTATTTTAATGATGATTATTACGTTGCTTGATTATATTTATTTTTATTGCTTGATCGCACCTTTTATGCATGTTTAAAGGGAATTGGTACTTGTAATCACGCTTAATAAGATAATTAATAATCTTGTTAAGGGTTAATTTATTTATAATTCAAGTGATCGCCAATAATAGTTTTATTTGTGCATTAATAATCAACAAACATAGATAAACAGGTTTAGGGTTAATCATATTGATTATATGTTTGTCAGAAAGCGCACATGAGTACGATCAGAATAAATTAGAGGCGTATTATTAGGGCAGGTTCAATCTCTTTTAGGTTGGATTTGTACCTTCATCCCTGAACTACCACTCATGGTTCCAGACCTATTGGAGTTGAAGATCTCCTGGATCGTTAAGGGGTGTAACCTTCACCTCGTGAACGGTTTACAAGTTCCTATAAACTTGTTGGCGATCTTTTGCTCTATCTTCTTTCCCTTTGGACGCCACCGTACTTTAATGTATTATCACAGTGAGGTTCAAGCTAGGGGTAATGCTTGAAATATTCCCTACAGGTCGTAAATGTCATAATCTGTGATTGTCAAAGAGACGGTCGCAAAGTCATAATCTGCGATCGTCAAAGAGACAGTCGTTAATGTCATAATCTGCGACCGTCAAAGAGACGGTCGTAAATGTCAGAATCTGCGACCGTCAAAGAGATGGTCGTAAATGTCATAATCTGCGACCGCCTCTAAAACGGTCGTAGATTTCTAATTTTGCGACCGTATTAGCAGTCGTAATTTTTTTTTTTAATTTTTAAAATAGGGTATAAAAGGGATGGAAACTCTCACTAACCCTTTTTCACAGCCGCTACTCCTCCTTCATTTTCTTATCTCCTCTCTTTCCTTCTCACGTTCCTCCTCTCTCTAATTCTCTTTCTCTTTCTCTTTCTCTTTCTCTTTCTCTAAATTTCCTCCTGAACTCTTTCCTCTTCTCCTTCTCGTTCTCTTTCCTCACCTTCCTCCATCTCTGTTTCTTTGTTTCTTCTTCATTTTATCTTTTTCTTAGGATTTCTGTCAACAAATGAATTGTGGTGTTGTATTTTCGTCAAAGTTTAGTATTAATGGTCAAATTCGACCATAAAAATTCCAGATTTGGAGTTTTTATGGTCGAATTTGACCATGTAAACCTAAAGAGGAAGAAGTTTTGTGAAAGGTATGTGTTTCTTCTCTGAATTTTTATTATATTTCTGTTTATTCTCAATTTTTGTTGTTTTATTTTGTTCTCTAATTTGCATGTTTGTTCATTTTTTTCCGATTTTTTTTTTTGTGTTTTTGTTTGAGTTTTGGTTCGATTTTTGTGTGTTTTTATTTGAGTTTTGGTTCGAATTTTTGTTGATTTTGTTCGAATAGTAGTTCGATTTTTGGCGAAATTGTGTGATTGTTCGAATTTTTGTGGGTTTTTTTTAGTTGAATATTTGTTCAAATTTTGCTTAGTGTTTGTGGGTTTGATTTTTGTTCGTATTTTTTTCTGATTTTTATTTAATTTTTGTGCATTTTATTTATGGGTTAAATTTTTTTAATTAATTTATGTTGTTTTTTTTTTCTATTTTTTTGTTTGATTTTTGTAAATTTGTTCGAAATTATATGGGTTGTTTTTGTTGGTTTAATTGGATTTTTTGTTGGTTCAATTTCTGGGTTAATTTTTTTTTGATAAATTTATGTTTTTTTTGTTAAGGGTGGGTGGGTGGTGGTGGGTATTGATGGTTGAAGGTGGGAGAAGGTGATGGTGGGTAGAGGGCGGCGGCTAGTGGTTGTCTAGGGTGGGCTGTGGTGGTGGCTTGGGTGGGATCTAGTTTCGGTGGATCTGGGTCAAGAATGAGTGGGTGATGGGTCTGTTTTCTTGTTTTTTATGTTTTTTTAAAACTTTTAGCGACCGCTTATGACGGTCACTTATTTAAAGATTTGTAACCGTTTCATAAAGCGGTCGCAATAATTAATATTTGCGACAGTTTTCTTAACAGTCGTTGAAAATAGTAAAAACAGTCGCAATTTTGTTTTTTTTGCGACCAAGAGAATAACGACCTCCATAATACGACCGTTGACGGCCGCAATTATGTTTTGCGACTGTTTTTGCTAATTTCTGCGACTGTTTGAGGCGGTCTCAATTTGGCTGAATTTTAGTAGTGGAAATACCTCTTGTCCAAGAAGGGACCCAAGCCAATATTGATACGGTGGGTCTTGCTCTTACAAGACTATGACATTGAGATCAGAGACAAGAAGGGTGCCGAAGATTTTGTGGCCGATCATCTTTCACGGTTGCCTATCTTTGTAGGTGATCTTGATAACTTGACAATCGACGATTCATTTTCAGATGATCAATTATTTGCTATTCTTCAAGCATCGGCACCATGGTTTGCGGACATTGCAAACTATCTATCTTGCTCTATTCTTCCTCCAGACCTCTCCTACAAAAAAAAGGAAGTTTCTACATGATGTTCGCCAATACTTTTGGGACGACCCCTTGCTCTTCAAACAAGGTGTGGATGGCCTTTTTAGAAGGTGTGTCCCAGATGATGAAATTGAAAATGTTATCACAATGTGCCACTCCTCCCCTTGTGGAGGGCATATGAGTGCTAACAAAACTTTAGTGAAAATCTTACAATGTTGTTTTTATTGGCCTACAATGTTCAAAGATGTGTGGGATGTAGTGAAAGCTTGTGATCGGTGTCAAAGAACCGGTAATATTTCAAGAAGAAGTGAGATGCCTTTGAATAAAATTCTTGAGCTAGTGATTTTTTATGTATGGGGCATTGATTTTATGGGGCCTTTCCCGACCTCTTTTGGGAATAAATTCATTCTTGTGGCCGTTGATTACGTGTCAAGGTGGGTAGAAGCAGTTGCATCTCCTACTAATGATGCTAAAGTGGTGGTAAAGCTTTTCAAAAGAGTAATTTTCCCAAGGTTTGGGATGCCACGTGCCGTTATTAGGGATGGAGGTTCACATTTTGCAAAGTGGTCCGTTTAATCTCTTCTTGAGAAGTATGGTGTGAGGCACAAAGTGTCATTTGCTTACCACCCACAAACTTGTGGTCAAGCCAAAATTTTAAGTCGGGAGATAAAAATGATTCTTGAGAAAACGGTGGATAGGTCTAGGAAAGATTGGTCTACAAAGCTTGATGATGCTCTATGGGCCTACCGCACCGCATTCAAAACTCCCATTGGCACCACACCATACAAGCTTGTTTATGGGAAATTAGGCCATTTGTCGGTAGAACTTGAGCATTGTGCTCATTGGGCCATTAAAACATTGAATTTTGACCTTCAAAGTGCCAGTGTAAAGAGGTTGCTTGACCTCCATTCCTTGGAATAATTAAGGTTGGATGCATATGAGAGTGCACAGATTTACAAAGAAAAGACCAAGGTTTGGCATGACAAGCATATTAGCAAAAGGGAATTTAAAGAAGGTGACAAGGTCCTACTATTTAATTCCCGGTTGAAGTTGTTTCCGGGTAAGCTCCAGTCAAGATGGACTGGACCTTTTACCGTTAAGAAGGTGTTTCCATATGGTGCAATTGAAATCTCAAATGACAATGGTGAACCGTTCAAAGTGAATGGCCAAAGGCTAAAGCCATACTTTGACGGTTTTGTGCATAAAGAAGCCAAGGTTATTCGCCTTGATGAGTTTGATGTTCCTTCCTCTCATTAATCCCGTAATGTCGTCAAGCTAGTGACGTTAAAAGAGCGCTTTCGTTTCTCAACCTCTCTCTCTTAAACTATTATTTCCCTTCCATCATTTTTATTATTACTAACTTTTCTCTTAATATCTTTTGTAGGTATTGATGAAAAGAGAAGTAAGAAAAATATTTGTGGATGTAAAGTAGTAGGCTTATCAATAATCATAATAATAATAATGGTAATAATAATAATTTTATTATTATTATGCCTGATTATTATTCTCTAGTAAAAAAAAAGGGGTAAATATGTGCAGCATTAGGTCTGCACGGACGTGCAGAACACCGCACGTCCGTGCAGAAGCAGTCAAAAGCAATCAAGAAATTGAGAGTCAAAATTACAAGTTTGGCACG
The DNA here is from genome assembly GCF_001683475.1 of Chenopodium quinoa. NCBI lineage: Eukaryota > Viridiplantae > Streptophyta > Magnoliopsida > Caryophyllales > Amaranthaceae > Chenopodium > Chenopodium quinoa. The sequence continues at coordinate 375,141 of NW_018742412.1, read as the reverse complement.
GACGTGCCAAACCAAGCACGTCCGTGCAGGTAGTGCTGCACGTCCGTGCAATAAGGTGCAATAAGCTCTGTATATTCGTTCCTCCCTTTCACTAGTTTTATTTTTTAAATTCTTGAGTTTTTGCATGTAATTGCCTGAAAAAGTTTGGTTGAATTGTTTATGAGTGATTGATAGTTGATAATTGCAATGTGTTAGTGAATTTGAAGGTGTTTGGTGAATGTTGTGAGTATTGGATTTTTATAAGTGAGATTGAGGAATTGATTTTTTTGAATGAAAAAAAAATGCTTGTTTGAGTGAGTTATTATTGTGTTGGTTTGTTTGATGTTAATGCATGAAATTAGTGTCGACTTACTATGGATGAATTATTGAAGTAATCTTGGTTGTTTGGTGACTTTCTTGCCTTTTTTAGGTGGTGGACTTAGAGCTTGACTTGATTGTGTTGTGCTTATTGGTGTTGATTAAGCCTTGAGTTGTTGTCGTAGTGGACCTAGTGCCTTTTGTGTGTTTGGTGTGTTGATTTCTCAGCTGTGGTGTGTTTAATTTCTTCGCATAAAGACCGACCATGAGCCGAAGAAACCGACCGAGAAACCCGGATACTAGGTACCGCAACCCTTCTTCCCCTTCCCCCGTTGATCCACCACAAGTAGATACTATGGGAAATGTGTTCAATGACCCGACCTTTTTGAACAATTATATTAGGAAAAGTGGGAGGAGAGTTAGACCAACCAAGTTCTATGATGAGAATGTTGTCGAGGCTTTGAGGGTAGGAGACGACATCAGAACGCTATTTGAGGGATGTGGCCTAAGTAATTGGCTAGACTTACACACCTTAACCTACAAGAGGTTGACACTTGAATTCCTTTCCACCTTCCAAGTGCAACGAGACACCAATAGAGTCCCCCGCCTCCTTACCTTCCAACTTATGAACACCCAACACAATATGACCATAAGGACAAGCTTTTGGGTGGCCAACTAACGGAACCATGGGACCAAAGGATAGACCCCCCCCCCCCATAACAATTGTGCGGGTAAATTTTGGAGAAAAATCACCGTCCTACTCCACTACAACCCTAGGACTAACAAGGCCACAACCATCATCCACCCCGCCTTTAGGGTTTCACAGTGCACTATAGAGAACACGACGTTCGCTAGAGGTGATAGTTTAGGAGTAGTATCCATTAGGGAGGTTCACTTCCTTTGGCACTTGAGCGAGGGTAGCAAGACCTTATATGTAGGGTCCTAGCTAGTGGACCACCTAGAGGATGTTGCCACTAGGTCCGGTAGCATCACCATAGGTGGCATGATCACCATTATTGCTTCTGTTGTTAACCTTGATTTTGCAGATGAGGAGGTTTTTCCAGGGCTGACGCAGATAGACATGCGATTGCTGAGGACGATGAGATGGGTTGTGGATGTAAAAGGGCCACATCCTTACTTGTGGCATGTAAGTGGCCGGCTCTATGCCTTCCTTCTCGACCCAAAGAAGACCTACATCTATGATGAGAGCAACTGGGCCTTTGAGAGGGACCATCCTTGGGTTCCCGGTGAAGAGGAGGAAGAGCATAGGCAACCTCAACAATAAGAGCTAGAGCAGCAGCAAGATCAAGAGCAACAACAACAATAACAATTTCTATAACAACAATTCCACCAACAACAATTCTTTCAACAACAACAGCATGAGAAATAACAAGGGAACCAACAAGGGTACCAAGGTCAAGGTGTGGGTGAGGACAACCCACATCTCTCTTTCGAGCAACAGATGCAGCTCATGAATGCCAGTTTCACCCGCATGACAACCGAGTTTGAGACTATCAGAATGTCTCACGAAGACATGTGGTCATCCTACGACAACGTGAGGACAAGATTTGAGGGTCCTTCAATCAGAATTGGAAGAATTCCGGAATGTCTACCGGCATTGGTACCCCGGGGGCTCAAGCTCCCAAGGAGATCGGAGCCATTAAGTTGGTTTTCTTCCTCTCCTTTCTTGTGGCTTTATTGTTTTAACATTGGGGACAATGTTCATGATAGCTTGGGGGGAGAGTCATTGGCTCATATGTTTGTACTTATTTGTGTGTTGATAGTGTTGAACTTGCATGTTGATTGTTCCTTTCCCCTAAAATCCAAATACCTTGAATCCAAAATTACTCCCTTTGAAATCCAACACCCTTAATCCTAATCTCTTAATTTGTAAATACTTCTCCTCTTTCTATTTATTTAGATTTCTAGTTATGCATAGCTTAGTTAGTTTAACTTTTTAATTATTCAACTAAAAAAAAATATTGAAAAAATGAAAAAAAAAAGCTCAAGGATGAGACTCAAATGACGATGCTTATATGTTTTGCTTGCTTGACTCTTAAGTGATGAGTAAAATGTGCTTTTAGAAGGGTATGTGCAAGAGTTGGGGTCATTTAGAGGTCCATTAATCTTGATTGCATTAGAGTATATGAAATGAAAACCGATGAATGCTTAATTGCACGTGTAGCATAGGATATTGTCAAATTTGTCCAAAGTAGGATATGTTTGAATTGATTTGAGGTCCCTTGTGCCCTTAATGTGCCCCTTTTCCACCCCAAAATGAAACTCTATTAGGGAATTGGTTCTAATTGTATCATGTGTAATAAGTGGCATAATAAGCCACATGTTTTGAATAAAGAAAGAGCTACTCACAGTTAAAAGAGGCGAGGGCAATGTATGTTGAAATAAAATATATAGAAAAAGAAAGGGAGATACAAAAAACTCCAACAAAAATTCTCAAAATTTTCCTTTTTCTAATTTAGAGGTCAACTTGTGGATGCCTCCCACGCATTATCTATTTTGATGTTTCTTGTGTAAATACCCGAGTTAGAGTGTAGTTGAAGGGGCTTGGGAGTGCATTTTGGGAGGTGGACTTGCATTTTGAGATTTTATAACTGAAAGAGGGCTTGTTGCAACTTTGGAATATCTAGACGTGCTCTAATGAACTAGTAAAAGGTATAAGGAAATATCCTAGTGCAACCTTGCTTAGTTCTCCTCTCTACCCCCAACTCATGTGCACATTTGTATGATCGATAATTCTTGAAAGTCGCTCACTTGTCTGCTTGTGATTAATATCCCGATGAGTTGACTTGGGAAATAAAAACATTGGTTTTGGTGTGTATTGATTACTTTAATAGTAATGATGTGTTTTGATAGTTTTAGCGTGGTTTGAGTGAGTTGTGGGTTAAGCTCAAGGGAACCCTCACAAGATAAAAACTCGTCCTCTTAGGCGACTTAGGGGTTTAAATTACTTTTCACTTATTCTAAAAGTGTTTATGGTTGTTGCCATGCGGATTTGTGTTTTTGTGTTTCCTCTTTAGTACCTCTCCTTGATTTGATCATTAGCAAGTTATCTTCCTTCTTGATTTGGCATGTTTGTTTTGCTCGAGGACTAGCAAAAGCATAGCTCGGGGGGATTTGATAACTTGTTATTTGATATGATTTTGGAGTGATTTTGAACCTTTTTTACTTGATATATTGGCATTTTGGTTCACTTCTACTCTATTTTCGTTCAATTTTTGTGTATCCCTTGCTTCACGCGCTTTTAGTATTTTTTGAGTTTTTAGGTCCAAAGACGACCATTTGAAGCATATGGATGATAAAGCGATGTTAGAAGTCGAGACAATGGAGAAAACCCGAAGAAAAAGTGAAGATAAGGGCCTTAGAGAGTCTGCACGGATGTGCAAGGTATGGCACGTCCGTGCAGGAGTGCTTTAACACGACCACAAACTGCTTCTTGCTTCTCTCAGGACCTGCACGTCCGTGCAGAGTTCAGCACGTCCGTGCAGGATACTCAGCACGTCCGTGCAGGATACTCAGCACGTCCGTGCAGCTTGCCCAGCCTGAATCAGTTTCAAAATTGATTGTGCAGTTTAAGGCTTGCACGTCCGTGCCTAATGTGGCACGTTCGTGCAAGATTTCCAGGCTAAAACAATAGCTGACTATTTCTCTTCTTTTGGATGTGCACGTCTGTGCATTAAAGGATGCACATCCATGCCATGTCCGGCACGTCCGTGCTGACCTGTAGCCGTGCCCGACTTTTGTTTTGTCTGTCCTTTTTATTTGGGGGTATTTATAAATAACCTCTTGAGCTCATTTGTAAGACATAAAAATTTTTAGAGCTTTCTCCTAGTGTGTAATTGTAGAAACACAAATATTCTCAAATCATTAGTAAGATTTTAATCAATAGCTTGAAAATTTCAATCTCAATCATTGTAGAAGACAAGTTTCACCGTTGTTATTTAAGTTTAAGCTTCTAGTAACTTTTTCTCACTCTTCTCTTCAATTTTAATTCTTATTTTTCTTAATTCATGTATTCTTAGATTGTTACTTAGCTTAATCTTTAGTTTGAATCTTGTTCATGAGTAGCTTGAAAACCTTAAATGCTTTAATTTTCATGGATTGTGAGTAGTCTAATTTTCTAGGGTTTGGGTAAACCCTCAATATAGTCACTAATTACATGTTTCATATGTAAATTTTGTAATGGTTGGGTGTTAATTAGTTGAGCTTAAGTGGTTTAATTTCTTAGTTGTCGTATATGGCCATTGCTAGAATTATTATTCAAGCTTTCTCAACAAAGAATCGAGAGATGAACTTGAGTTAGCTCCCTTATGCTTAATTGACTTGAAATGCCATGAGAATAAGAATTTCCAGTCAAGGGAATGTTTTTTGTCATCTTGATTATGATTTAATACTTGTTTTATGCTTTGTAACAACTAGAGTAGGTTGTGTCCATGATTCAAGTAATTCCTCTAGCTTGAGAGAGTAGTTGGGTGCTTTAAATGACTTCCCTATACTATCCCCTTAATTTACCATTGTTTTCTACATGTTAATTCTGATTTGGGATGAAGTTGAGTGGTATTTCCCGAGCCCTTGATTCCTTTAAATATCGTTAATATCCCCTTAGTCTTAGTTGATTTGAACTAGTACATGTTACACAAAACCAACCAAACATTGACTTAATTTAGCTTATTTAAACGGAAGTATCTCGGTGGTTGATTTAACGCCTCTCTTGGGTTCGACGCTTTCTTACCCTTGCTATTAGCTAGTGAGACCAAGATAGGAATTTATGTTTTGTAGGCTCGACGACGACCTATCATAATGCTCTCACTCAACTGCCAAGCTACAAATGCCTTTAACTCAGGATTGGTGTGGCAAATCATGTCAGTATACCTTGGAATCAAGGGGTAGGACTTATCATGCCCACCAAACAGTTCTTGAATGACATAACTATTAAGCATTTACAATGAAGCTTGTTTCATATATATCCCAAATCTCTGAAAGAGAAGTTTATTCAATGCTTTTCCTGAAATGTCTAGAGCAGCTATAATATCTTCCATCACTTTTGGAGTAGCCCACTTCACATTGCAAATAGGGTTATACGTTTCTAAACCCTACAATTATGGTTATCTGGCCATAAATTCTTTATTTCCCATGTCTTACCATCAACTAACCTACTGGCATGCAATATTCACTCACAGCATTCAGCATAACATGTCACAGTGTAACTAGTATTGTCTGCATCAACAACATGTAAAGCAAAATCTTCTTGGATTGCATAATCTTTCAAAGTATCCCTTAAATGAGCCTTGTCTATGAAAATCATTAGGGGTCTAAGCACAATCTTCCCAAATTTCACATTTTTATACATTTCACCATTCCCATACAGCTATTTGAAGTACTTATCTTCATCAACATCATCTATAAATCCAGACTAGAAACCCTGCTCCTAATTGTCTTCTATGTAGGGAACATGTCCTATCTCTTCCCCCTCATCTTCTGGTACATCACCATTAGGGATAATTTCACATCTGAATCTTCATTCACATTATCAAACTCTCCACCAATATCAGTGAAATCCTCATCATCTTTACGACTTTCACTAGAGTAACTAGGGTCACCCCCACCATCATCATCAATCTCAAAAGGGACTCTTCTAGTAGTTCGTTGACTACTTTCCCCAACCTCACTTGACTTATTGGGGACTCTAGCCTTAGCAACATTCCAAATTCCCTTTTGAATAGTTGTACTCTTAGGAAAATTTCTACCAAAAAGGGTGGGGTTAGTTGTTAGATTTAGACCCCTTGTTTTTGGACTAGTTGAAATAAAATAGTTGGTTACTTAGTAGTAGCTGGTGAAAACCTAGGGCTTCTATTAACAACTAGTGTCTTGAAAACAGTGTGTGGTGTAATGGGAGATGGGGATAACTTCTCACCACCAAAAATGATGAGCTTTGCCTTACCCTTATCCTTGCCCTTTGCCTTACCCTTTTTCCCTTTTCCCTTTGCTGAAGCACCAGAAGAACCAGCTACTTCTTCTCCCTTAGCCTTATCTTGACCCTTATCCTTGTCCAAATACTTCTCAAACTACTTTCTACCCCTTCTATACTCTTTTGTAGACTATTTAGCACTATTTAGTTTATATGAGTCTTCTATTTCAGTGAAGGGAGCATCTAGGTTATAGTTTAAAATCCTAGGGTCAAAGTCTTCTAATCAAGGGTTAACAGGAGATATAGGAGTTGTTGGTTGAGGTTTTGATTGGTATGTACATCTCAATATTCTCCTATGTTTTAGATTGCTCCTTCAAGAATTTGAAGGGTTTGTAAGAGCATCAGAAGGAGGAGCTTTAAAAGGGTTGGTAGCTTGTACATTCTCAAGTGGTGGTTCATCAACAAGTGGAGGTTCATCAAGGGGTGGTTGATTAATAAGTGGAGCTTCATCGATTGGTGGTTGATTAACAAGTGGAGGTTCATCAAGTGGTGCTTGGTTAGCTCTTTCAGCATCTATTTTGTTTCTCCTAAACTCAAACACTAGATCATTTAAGGAAGTTAAATTCATAGTAGTCCCAACTAAAATCTCATACATATTAGAATTTGGGACTGTCCTAAACAACCTCATTATCCCACCATTATCATTTATTGGCCAATGTTTACCTCTATAAGCATAAGCAAAAATAGAGTTCACCATAACTACTCAATTTTTTTGTAACTTATTTTCAAATTCTATGACTAAATCCATTAAGTTACATTCATGAGGGTCCACTTCAATATAAATTCTATGCACCTTATACTTAAATCTAATCAAAACATTGTCATTCATTCTGCAAAATCAGTATAAAATCACTTAATTTAACCACACAAAAACATCACATTACTTTGCCAAATCTTAACTAATAGTGTTTCATGAAATCACTAATACAATCTCACAATCAAATTTATTTTATAAACTAGAAAAGATTAAAATTCATCAAGATAACATGATTATATGTTAATTGAGCATAATTCAAAGTTAAATCCAATAACACTTGCAAATTACCACACCAAAACATCACATTACATTGCAAAATAAGAAGTAACATTGTTTCATGCAATGACAAACACAATTTCACACTCAAATGTATTTTAATGTCTGAAAAAGATTAAAAATTTAGCATGTTAACATGATCATATGTTAATTGAGCATAATTTAGAGCTAAATCCAACAACAATTGCAAATTACCACAGAAAATCAAACAAATTTCACAAAGATGCATACAATGCCTTAAACCTAACAATTTAAACCAAAATCGCCAAAATTCACAAGAGAATTAAGAACCAACCTTTAGAATTACAAAGAACTGCTAAATCTTCAAGGATCCTACTTCACTGAAGCGTCTGCTAAGGTTACTCGGAAGAAGAAGAACAAGGGAAATGCTCAAGAATATGAACGATCAAATTTATTTTTGTATTAAATGGTGTTGGTTGGGCTTGGGGGTATTAATAAGTGGGGGTTATTTTCTCAACCCAAGTCAGCCCATTAACCTTGTCAAATTTAGTGTACTTAACGTTTATTTTACATTATGATTACAGTAGCAATTAAGGCAAAATTATAGGGGTACCACTGATAATTAAAGTTTAATGATGTGTATCATTGATAAAAGTAAAAACCTGGAGGGTATCATTGATAATTTCCCAGAATAATATGGTAAGAGAGATTACTTGGGGAATAATAAAGGGAAATATAAGGTAGGAGAATTATATGATCAAATATTTAGGAGATGGAAAAATAGAATTAGGGAAAATAAGAGATTTGAAGGAGATAATTAAAAATACAATTTACCAAAATAATTTCCCCCAAAAATCATACAAGAGGGTCGAAAATATTGAGCTTCCATATCTATTTTCAGACCACTCTAGTATAATTTAGGAGTTTTTTTTGCTAGTTTTTAGGAATTAAAAATTTATTAAAATAATATTTATTGTTTAAAATAATTAATTAAATACCAATTATTCACCAATAAAATAAATAAGAAAATCAGATTTTCCATACGTCAAAAATCCGTAATTCTCAGCTACAGTTTGGGAATTTTTGGACTTTTAAATAATTAATAAAATATAGTTTTTACTTTAATTAAAGTATCAAAAATATATAAATAATTCGATTTTTCAAATAAAATAAATGGATAATAAATCTTATCCAAAATCTAAAAATAATAATTAGGTTTCAATATATTTTTGGCTCAAAATTCAAATATCATTTTGGCTCCAAAATACAATTAGTAAGTTACTTTACAAAAAACCCTTTTTATGAAATAATTAATTAAATAATTAATTAATTAGAAAAATACGTATAAAAATACGAGGTATTACAATTATCTTGGCCATTGGTGCTAGAAAATGCAATCAGCTTGGATTTTCGGAATTAAACTTGCCAAAACAAGATGCTTATTGCACCAATTAAGCTATTTCCATGTATATTTTATCTAAATAATACTACTAAGCTTATAGGTATCCATTAGAGCAAAAAGTAACTAAAATAATAATTACCTTAAAAGTTTATGTGGCATGGTAAGCTAATTGTCAAATTAGCTTGCCATTGCAGTTTCTCTAAGCTATTTTCATATTACATGTCATTCAATAAAAATAAAATTTTAATAAAGATATTTATCATGGAAAAAACGTAGTATCTCGAGACATCTCCCGGGCCTTACACTAGTTTGGATATTGTTCCTTGCAAGAGTTTTACTACTTCCGTCCCTCAAAATATTTGGGACGTTGGGGTGGACACGTAATTTAATAAAATTGCAAACAGGTCAATATAAAACATTTGTTTAATATATAAAAGATTATGTTTTGTATTTTTATATTGTAAGAAAAAAAACAAGTGGAGTGAAAGTGGGATATGTGAGGAGAGAGAAAATGTGGGAATATATATATATAAGGAATATATATACATATATATATATATATATATATATATATATATATAACGAAAATGAAAATCGTGTCAAGTATATATTATAGGACGAAGGGAGTATATAATTTTCCATTAGTTTTTCAATGCATTGGATGTTTCCACGTGTAGAGGGTCTCCTATTATTCACACATGGTTAGGTCTTGTAAGGAATATTTCAAGCATTTCACATTTGAGCCCGAATGTGATCATACCCTTAAGCATGGTGGCGTCCAAAGGGAAGGAAGCTAGAGTAAAAGAAACGCCAACAAGTTTTAAGAACTTGCAAACCGTTAACAGGATGAAGGTTACACCCCTTAACGATCCAGGAGATCGTTAACTCTAATAGATCTGGAACCATGACGTGAATTTCGGGGATGAAGGTACAAATCTAACCTACAAGAGATTGAACCTGCCCTAATAACAGGCCTCTACTTTATTCTTCTCGTATTCGTGTGCGCTTTTTGACTAACATGCAATCATTAGATTAACCCTAAACATGTTTAATCTGTATTGGTTGAATATTAATGCACAAACAAATCTGTTATTGGCGATCACTTGAATTATAATCATATTAGCCTAAACAAGATTATTAATTATCTTATTAAGCGTGATTACAAGTACAAATTCCATTTAAACATGCATAAAAGACGTGATCAAGCAATAAAAATAATAATATAATATCAAGAAACAATATATAATAATAATCATAATCATAATCATAATAACAATCATGATCAACATCATATAAAAGCTTAATAATAGAATGATCGATCATCATAGGCATGATACTAACAAGATTAATAATAAACCCTAACATGTAACTAAACATTAAATATAAATTAGCCCTAACATGACACTAACATGATATTTGGAAAGAAATATGAAGCATCACAAACATGATACTTGAAAGCAATAAAAGCATCCTAACATGATACTAGGAATCAACAAAATAATATAAGCATGATTTCTATATCAAAAGATCAATTAAGCGATTAAATAACTAACTTTGATGCCTCGTACCTCTTTCTAATAACAAAATACACACGTTAGAAACTTCAAGGAAAATATCAAATCAAAACAATTAAACTTAAATAATTGAAATAAGGATTTGGGACCAAACCCTCGGAAATATCAAACCTTTCACGTCTAGGGTGAAGGCAACTTTGAACTTGGCTAGGTGTGTCTAGAACTAATGTATGAGGAATTTTAGACAGAGAAGGTTTAGAAAAAGAATAGAGAGAGAGAAAGATTCTAGATTTTAGTGAGAATATAGAGAGATGATGGTTGTGAATGATTAAAAAAGGGGAAATACGACCCTTATTTATACAAAAAATAGCACGGGATCAAAGAAAGTCATATTCGGAATAAAAAAACCTCCTATCACCAAAGACATGAGTCAGCGCAAGACGACAAGGGCAGCACCAGGCGACAACTGTCAGCGCCAGGCGACAGCCTTGTTGTCTCGCGCTGAATCAAAATTACAACACGCTTTGTACGTGGAATCATCTTCTTAAAACGGTTAAGCAAGTAATTTTGTGTTAAGCAGATTAAAATCATATTTGTGACAAATAACATATTTTATTCAAAATAAAACATTTAAAAAATATAATTATCAATCCCAATCTTATTAGAATTGAAAAGAATCTTCTAGATATTCCTAGAAAAATAAAATCAATCCTAACTATTGTAGGAATAATAATTAATAGGCCCTCCTCTAGATCATTGGGCCACATGTAAAATCATTGGTCCAAATTTGATTTAATCCATAACTTCCTCATTATTTATTAGAATCGGGCTTATAATATATTGTTGGAAAGTTCTTTTCGAGCCCAATCCAACTACACAATTATTAGACCCTTATCATGGACCAAACAAAAATTGAACTGGCTATTTCCATAAATAGAGTAAGAAAAAAATATTTTTAAAAACAGAAAGAGAAATATTTTAATAAAAACATCCTCATCACTAGAATTTTCACACATTCACTTTGTTCGATAATCAAATGACGTGAAAGGTATTTATCACTGGGTTTGGTTTTAGACAAACACATTTAGGTGTCTACAGAAGCCCCCACTTTGACTGAGTTTAGAGAAATGCAAGTTTTGAAAACAAAATTAAAAGAAGCGATAGGAGGGCCTATAGCTATCATTCTTGTAAACACCGATACCTGTAAACTAGCGTTAGTTAAATATATAAAAGAGTTAAGAAATGCGTATCTTGCACCGTCGAGCACACGTCTCTAGAGTAACTAATTTTTGTTTGACTATCTTCCTCAAGCTAGGGGATATCGCCTGAAGACTGCTCCGCTTGTAGCTGCCTTCAAATTCCGGTGTGATAGTCTACAGCAATTTAGGGAACACTATCGAAGATTTCTCCGCTTGTAGCAACCTATTTCCGTTTAGTGACCGTCTTCAACATCCTAGGGAATATGATCGAAGATAACTCCGCTTGTAGCCATCTTCAGTTGTTTGTGAGAACTCTCTGCAAGCTAGGGAATGATGTCGAAGATAACTCCACTTGCTGCCATCTTCAGTTTTGTGACAACTCTCCACATCCTAGGGAATGTCGTCGAAGATCATTTTGCTTGTAACGATCCTCAATTTTGTTGTGATAATATTCCGAAGGAAATTACCGAAGACCAGCGCTTGTTGATCCTCAATGCTCGCTTGCACTTTGCTGCTGTGATATTTGTTGAAATTAAAACGGTGCCAGTACGTTGATGCATTTGCTGCTGGTGAACCATTACGTCAGTGCATTTTATGACGAGCCAATGTTTAGGCGCTTTAAGCTAAGTGAGACGATCATTTATCAGGTCGATCACTTACTGTGATTGTAATCGAGCTGATTACTTAATCATTTTAAATTTCTTATAGGGGCTAACAGGCGCACCAAGGAACGCGAAATTAAAGTATAAGGTCTGCATAATAATTTATGGGGGCCACACATCCTGTCGCTTCACCAGCGCACACTAGAACATGCTGTTGCAAGGATTTCGCTCTATCGCCAGGCGACAGAGGTTAGCGCCTGGAGACAAGATTTTCGTTTGGCGCTGATGTCGGGTTTTCTAAAATAAAACCCCTTCTTCCTTGTTTTTTCGTGGCTTTTGTTGTTGCTTGCGTTTTCGCTCGAAGTCTTCAAATCGGTTGTTCTTGTTCGTTTGTCCACCGCCAAATTCGCTTAAACGTCTTGCAAATCAAAGCTTATTTCATCTAATTTCTTGATCCATATAAATTTTTCTCAAACTTATCTCTGTTTTGTCTGAATTCGAACATATTCATGCGCAAGTTTACAAAAAAATTTGAACCCAATTGTGCTTAATTTGCTCCGTTTGTTTAATCTTATGCCTTAAAATTGCTTCATTATGTTTATTATTTACCTTTAATTTTGAGACTAGTTTTACTCAATTTGGTGAAGAAAATGAGCAAATTGCCATTGTTGAACCCCTTGCGTTCCTGAGAACAATGTGACTTGTTCTTCGTATGTTTGCTAGCCATTGTTGTCCAATTTGTCACAATATTTGTCATAGTATAGCAAGAAATTGTTTGATTGTCGAAAATGGCTATTTATGCTAGAATTAAAATTATACTCTGTGTTAGTACTACGTACTCTGTTTTCTGCGAACAAAGTATCATGCGGCTAGACGAACCTTAGATACTATAAAACCTTAATTTTCCATTATTTTGCATAATATAGCATGGCTAGACGACGAGGTTCCGGTTCTCATTCTAGGGAGGCTCATCGGGAGGACGATCCCGTTGATGCCGACGTAGGGACCTCTTCTTCTCTAGGGAGGTTCCCCGAGTTGGGCGAGAGCACTCTATATTTTGTGCCTGAGTTTCACATTTTGGAGCGCATTCAGCAAGGGATTCTCAGTGGGATAGTTCGTAGCCATGGTTCTGGACACACGACCATCGAATCTTTGTACAACACTTACTTCCGCAACCATGGGAGTCTTGCGACTTGACTCCTTTGTTGTGAGCCACTTGGGCTATGTATTCTTTCGAACAGAGCCATTACGTGGTCCGAGCTTTGGTTGAGTTCTTTTGGGACACCACCAACACCTTCCACTTTCCCTGGGGTGAGATGATTGTTACCCCTACTGATTTTAGTATCATCACGGGATTAGAGTTTACTTCGATCGCACTTTCATTGGATAGCGAGATCTCCGTCTTTTCTCCAGAGGTACTGGAGCTTGGGACTTATCACCATTCAGGCTCTTAGTGAGGTTGAGCCGACGCATCTTAGCACTAGGCGCATTCGCCGGTCCACGCTTGCGGAGTCTTTTCAAGACAGCACGACCACCCCAGAGCAGCGGGTGCGCATTTTTACTCTCATCCTGTTGTCAAGGACCTTTTCGCCCAACAGAGGTAGTCGAGTGCTACTCTACTACTTGCCTGCTCTTCGCGACCTTCACTTGGTCGGGTTGTATGATTGGGCCAACTTGGCCTGCTTAGACTTCCTAGTCGGACTACGACTTGTTAGTCAACATAGCTCCTTCAAGGGAGATATTGCGCTTTCCAGCTTTTGAAGAGTCGTAGAGGTACACTTTATTGCCTTTATTAAAGTTAGCTCTAGATCTGTATTGGCATTGACATTTCTTTAACTTCATAGATATGGTTTTACGAGTATTTTCTGTCTCTCGCTCCAGCGAGATCTTCTCCTCGTGAGCTCCCCATTGCTGCAGGTTGGGGAGGCAGTCACAGTGATGCGGCTACTACTAGGCGCGTTCGAGAGTTGATCCTCTCGGTATGTTCCTCGAATACTTGCTTTTTTAATACCTTTAGTAGGATTTTATCTTATGAATATGCATTTTGTAGGAGCCAGCCATAGAATTTCGGCCGTGGGCTGATTTCAACATTCATGTGCTTGCTGTTAGGGTTTGGTGAATCCGAATCACCGCGGAAACATACCCAAAAACAAGACCACACTCGCAATAAATAAAACCATAAACATAATTAACTTAATGACAAGATTAAAATAATAAATATACCTTTGACGCATGCTTTGTCCGACCTCGAATGGCTTTTACTTCGAAAGCTAGCCTCGAAATTACGATGATCTCCAACAGAAGTCCACCCTCAACTCGAACACTGACTAGGTCCAATTCCTTGGAGTTAACCAGGCCCGACCAAAACCCGAGTGATTGAGTTGAAAGGTTTTCACAAAGGTGATGCCTTTTTCAACTATTGAGTTCAAAGGTTTTCAGTACTAGTGATGCCTTTTCTAACTCTTACTCAAGTGAACAATCCCAAGCCATCCCTTATCTATTTATAAGGAAAGCTTCCTTGTGAATTCCACTCATTTTTCAATGTGGGACTTTTTCACAAACAGATCCCACATGGAAAGATTGATGAATTCAACCCTTAGTTAAATAAACCAAGGAATAAGTAACAAGTGTCACATGGCTAGGTGAGGACCATATTCTCACTTGGTCCCCAAGGAAACTCACATGAATTGTGAGCTAACCATGCGTCATCGAACCTTGAGCCTCAAGTTGGGTTCAGTCGGGCCGCTTTCTTTTGGCCCGTGTCCATGACTTGTCACCCGGGTCCATGGCCCCCTTTTGCCACATGTTGCTGCCACCTTAGCGTGCTGCCAACGTGGCAAGTTTCTATTTGGCGCGCTTCTCTAGCCTTTTGCTAGGGTTTTACTTGTTACTTGAAGCATTTTCACGTCTAGCCAAATCCTAAATTTTTGCTCGACATTTGAGATTTTGTTCCGACGCTCGGTTTTGACGCTCTAAGCTTAAATTTTTGACGTGTAAATATTAATTACTCGGGCGACTCATTAATTTATTCCGAATCAATTTGTCGCTTAGGCTTGTTAGTTGCTTGAGTGTGACTCGAAGGGTTCAGTCAAGATTAAGTTGTACTATTAATTATGCATTAATATTATTGATCGGAAGCGGTCTCCACCCAGGTATTCCGATCACTTGACCTCACTGAAAAATTATCTTTTTCATAATTTCGAACCCCCTATCGGAATAATACACTTGTTCAAAGGACATTATTCCTTTGACTTGCTGCGCAATACAGTGCTCAGCGTCGGTACTTCCAGGAGACATATGACGCTACGGTGTATCTAGGTGAGAGAGTTGCTATTCAGCACTCCTCGGATGCTTTTGTTGTTCCTACTCGCCCTCCTTGGCATATATTTGATAAGGCGAGATTGAGGACCTTGGCGAGTAGGTCAGCAGAAGGCACACCTTGGCGGACTCATGCCCATCCGGAGCTATGTTACGCAGAGGCATTGCTGCTGCTCTTAGCTCAACCACCTGCTTTGCTAGAGGGAGTGGAGGAGGTATTCTTCATCTTCTGTATTTGTCTTTTGTATAGCCCCTAAGTAGGTATTGACTAGTTAGATTTATTTTGTAGGATGCGCGCGCGGATTTCGTTGCTTCACCAATCTCCATCACCTATTAGGAGATGTATGGTCCTCTTGAGGAGATGATTCCTCTAGCTCCTCCGGATCACTACTTTATTGAGCGATCGATACCTCGGCACCAGACTTAGGTAAGTCATTTATTTATCATTTCACTTGTACATACATCTTTGATTGTTACTAACTTGTCTCTTGATAGTTCTATCACGAGGTGGTAATAAGGATGGCAAGGGGTTTGGACGCCTTTCGCTACCAGCTGGTGAGATTGAGTAAGCCTCTTGTTGTTGTGACGACACTGCAGTAAGTATTTCACTAATCCTTTATTTTATGTTTAATGTACTCATTTAGCATCTTACATGATTGTCTTTCGTAGGGACATCCTATTCCTCCACATACTCAGACAAGACCTGAGGCTAGGAGAAAGAGATCCGGGTCTGGCTCGAGGCGTCATCGTACCTCTTCCAGGGGTGAAGATGGCCGGTCGGAGACGCACTTGCTGGGAGATCGGAGGGTTCAGGCTCTTCGTATGAGGGTGCATATGCTAGGTCGTCGGGCCAAGGAGGCGTGACATCGACTCCTTTAGGGGTGGTGGGACGTACGAGGTTGACTCGTCGTCGCAGCCTTAGCCGTTGGCTATTCAGCACCAAGGTGAGGCTAGATAGGCTGGCCCTACATTGTCGATCCCGATTGTCGGCAATCTTGGAGCTAGTGAGGGACATACACCACAATCTACTTTGTTCTTTGACACCTTAGGAGTGCCTCCCCATTTGCGTCCTTCGGCACCGTAGTTGTACCTGTATTTATTTTTATTTGACTTATAGGACTTTACTAGCTTGTATTATATAACTTCTATGTTAGACACACTGTATATACAAACTTATTATGCTTATTTTATCTCTGCATTTTTATTTTTCATTTTATGTTCATGTGAGTGTGTGAAAAAATTGTGACTAATTTTTGCGCAAAAATTTCCGTCATTTTTATTATCAATGGAGAGTATCCGAATTTCTCCCCCAAAAGAAAAAAAGAAAAAATAAATAAATTTTGACTAACATAAGCCTAAAATTAATTAAGCTTAAATTAATTGAAAAGTGTTTGGAAGGGGTTTTGAATCAAGAGATAAAAAATGGTAAAGTCAATGTACAAGATTGAGTCGTAATAAAATTTAAAAAAAGAAAAAAAAAACATGATTTGAATAGTGCGAAAAGCTAGCGTCGACCCGACTCTCTGTCGCCAAACGCTGATCTTGTCGCTAGGCGACATGCCTTGTCTCCATGTGACAGGCCTCGTCGCAAGACGATGTTCCTGTCGTCTGGCGCTGAACTTTTTTCACTGAATCCTTTCGGGAAACAAACTGTACCAGTTTTGTGCATAAATAGCCCCCAAATCTTCCAATTTTTGTATATATTGAACAGATTAAAACAATAGTTATAGCTTTAATTCTCTTTCAGCAATCATGTCTAAAATTTTTAGTGATTTTACTCGTGAGTGGTGCCGATCTTTGACTACTAAGGAGAGAAAAGAGCTTGATTTCTTTCACCTGGGAAGTGTTTATGGTATTAAGGGGGTAGACATAGATATATATTTTATTCATACCGCCTTAGAATACTGAGATCTAGACACCCATTGCTTTAGACTTGGCTTTGATGAAATTAGTCCTTTACTGGAAGAATTTGGTGCTACTCTAGGCTTCCCTTCCATGGATCTTGCAGTAATTCCTAATGTGAGCGAATATTACTATAAAGATTTTTAAGCGTTTCTTTAACCTTAAAGACAGAGATCTAAATATATTGTAGATTGAACTGTAGTTAATCTGAAAGAATTTGCATGCCATTACTTTGATTGACCATATTCATAGTCTTTTCATGTTTATAGGAGGAGAGCTTTTCTCTTTTGCATGTTTATCCAATATCTCCTCACTAGTGGAAATAATCGTGACTGTCATGGAACAAATTAAATCAGGGAGGAATCCAATGTCATTAATTGTTGGAGAAACTATGCTTTTGTTTGGATGAATTAAAGAAAAATCATAAAGCACCTTTTCGAGGCTCTCTAATTTTATTACAGGTAGAAAAATGATATTTTTAATTACATAAATCAAAAACATATATTTTTGTATAGTAATACTAATTATTTGCATTGAATTTTTGCAGATGTGGCTAATGGAGAGGCTAGAATTAATTAGTCCTCTCGACAACATTGACAAATATACACCAAACTGTTTTGTTAGGCGAAAGAAACGCTTTTCCATAAAGATGGGCCACCGGGAGTGGAGAAAAATTTTCACCTCTTGTGATTTTGCTATCAAGTAGATCATCCCATGGTGGAAAATTTAAAAGATGGTTGGTATCATGAAACAACATTTATGCTGCCTTCCTAGCTTATCCAAATTGACTTTCTATTACCCCTGTAGGGTAAAAAGGCAGTATGGCCTTGCTCAAAACATTCCTTCTGGAGATCTTTGTCGTCCTTATGAGTTTCCTATTTCACAAGATGTAGAGAGGTTTGATACTTATTGGAGTGCTAGGCCTTTATGGGAAGTTGTTACCCAAAAGGTTCCTCCATCTTTGTCTAAGGATGTGAAGCATTGGCTACTTAATAGGCCTAAAACGACAAGAAAAGAGTTCAAAATAAACCAATGTGAAGAATCGTCTGGGAGACAAGATAGCTCCTGTTAACCAACGCCTAGGTGAAAAAGTTGAATTTAAAACTCCTATAATGCCCAAGACGAAGAACACTACTAAAGGCAAAGAGAAAAGAAAAGTTGACTCTACAGAAAATAAGGTGTGGGTAGAGAAGAAACATGGAGTGATGGCTAAAGGAGAAACTATTGACACAAAAATAGAAAGCAGATCCTCTAAAGGATGCTTGCTAGCAAAAGTAATGGATGAAGAAGAAGATGCTGAAAAGAATTGGAAAAGAGCCAAGAAAGAGAAGAAAGATTAGAGCATTGTTTTACTTTCAAATTATTAGACAATTTTAATATTTAAGTTAATTTATTTTTTTAGCTTTCATTTAAATTCCATTAATAATGTAATTTTACTTTATTTTTATTAATGCAATTTTCATCTTTTTAAATTAAATTAACATTTACATTTTAATTTCCATTAAAGCATTGAAAACACTTAATTATTTTTCTAAAAATTATTCGAGTACGGAAGTTGAAAATTTCCGAAATACACCGATTTTCCCAGCTTAATGCAGAGAAACTAGTGTCGAAATTTAAAGTTTGTTGCCAGACGCTGCTGTTTGTTGCCTGGCGCTAACCTTTTCACCAGACGCTGCTGTTATCGGCTGACGCTGACGTCTGTCGTCAGGCAACAACTTTTCTGCGGTGCGTTTGAAAATTTTTGCGCTAATTGCTTTGAGCTAACTCTTTGATGTTGGGATATGAGATTTTTAAAAGTTAAAGTGGTCGCACCCTATAAGGGTTGCCCACGTATCCTTTCCTAAGGAATTAAGCTAAACGTAGCTCTGTTGAGTATCCTACTCAAGTAACTATGGGTAGTACTTCTTAAGTTGGTCAAGATTTGTCATATTTGAGAACTCATTACTATCCATATCACTTAATTTTGCAGCACCTCCTGATAGGATAGTTTTGACAATATATGTCCCAGACCAATTAGGTCTAAACTTGCCTCTTAGGTGTAAAACATTTTTCCTTAATGCTTTTAACACCAAGTCTCCTACTTTAATATTTCTTGTCTTGACTTTCTTGTTGAATTATCTAGCCGTACGAGTTTGATAACATTGAGTATGATGTAGAGCCTCTAGTCGCTTTTCATCAAGTAGAGTTAGCTCTTCATATCTCGCTCTAGTCCATTCTACTTCATCGAGCTTAATTTCCAATGTGATGCGTAAGGATGGTATTTCTAGCTCTACATTTTGTACGACATCCATCCCATAGACTAAGGAAAATGGTGTATTTCTTGTCGACGAGCAAATTGACGTGCGATAACCCCACACAGCAAAGTGGAGTTTATCATGCCAATCTTTGTGATTTTCTGTCATGTTCTCGATAATAGTCTTTAAATTTTTATTAGCTACCTCAACTGCACCATTTGCCTTAGATCTGTATTTAGAAGAGTGATGGTTTTAAATGCCATACTTTTGTAACAATTCTTCACATTCTGCTTGAAAGTGAGTTCCATTGTCACTTATGATTTCACGTGGGACTCCATACCGACAAATAATGTTTCTTTCGATAAAGAAAGCTACATGTTTTGTAGTGATCTTGGCGTATGATTTTGCTTCAACCCATTTAGTGAAGTAGTCAATTGCTACTAATATGTATTCATGGCCTCCTGTTATTGGAAGAGTAATTCTTTGAATGATATTTATTCCTCTGTTGAGAATGGCCAAGGTGATGTACAGGTGTAGAGGAGAAATGGAGGAACATGTTGCAAGTTACCATATATTTGGCATTTAGGAAATCTTTTGACATATTGATGACAGTCCCTATTCATGGTAGTCCAATAATACCCTTCACGCGTTATCTTTTGGACTAGCATTTTTCCATTTGCATGTGTTCCACATACTTCTTCGTGGACTATTCTCATAGCCTTTTAGGCTTCCTTTTTTTCCTACACATAAAAGAGATTGACCTTTAGGTACCCTTTTGTGTAACTCGTCGTTAATGGCACATATTGGGAAGCCAAGAGTCTTAAGGCTCGTTTTGCTCTTTTGTCAGCAAGGAGTGGATATTCTCCCTTTGTGACATAATTGAGGATGTATGTATCTCAAGGCTCTTCCTCGTCTTCTTCTTCTTCTTCTTCTTGGGTTACATCATCATCCTCTATTGCTTGGATATAAGCCATTTTATGCCTCTAATCTATTGTTAAAGGCATTTACTCAATTTTCGTAGGAATCCTAACCAATTAGGCTAGTCTTATCAAGGCATCAACAAATTGATTTTACTCTCTAGGTAGATACGTGTACTCTACCTTTTCCAGTTGGTTTGTTAGAGTTTCCAATTAGGTTTGGTAAGGGGCCAAGCTTTCACTCCTTACTTTCCATATATTGGAAATTTGATTGACGATCAATGAAGAATCTCCGAAAATTCAAAGTTTCTTTACTCCCAATGCCAATGTTGTTTCGAGGCCTACCATGCATGCTCATATTCTGCAGCGTTGTTGGTAACGTCGAAATCTAGCTTTATGAAGATTGGAACATGTTCTTCTTTAGGTGATACCAACAGTACTCCTACACCACATCCCTTTTGGTTTGAGGCTCCATCGAAGTAGAGAGTCCAAGTATCATCTTCTGTGACCATCAAGTTTTTGTCCGGAAAGTCATTATCGTGTATATGCGTGGAATCTTCTCTTGGGAAATCTGCTAAGAAATCTGAAACCACAAATCCTTTAATAGCCTTTTGGGGCATGAATCTTACATCGAATTGGGCTAAGTTGAATATCCATCTTGATATTCGCCCATTAAGTGTAGATTACTCACAAAGATACTTGAGTGGATCCATTCGAGATACTACAAAGACTGTGTGAACGAGCATGTAATGTCTTAACTTGGTTGTGACCCATACTAATGCGAGGCACAATTTCTCAAGTGGTGTATAGTGTATTCCATACTCGGGCATCATTTTACTTAGATAGTAGATGGTATTCTCCTTTCCTTCTACTTCTTGTACAAGCATAGCCCCCAATGTCTCTTTGGTGACTGTTAAATATAACCTAAGAGGGATTCCTGGGAATGCTGGTGCTAATAAGGGAGGATTACCGAGATAGGCATGGTTTTTTGCCTAACTATTTCCAACGGGTTTTTCATGGTGAACTACACCTCCAAAGAGAATCCCAAAGTAACAACTCCATATCCACCGAGGATGCATCAAATCCATATAGAGACATGGTATTAGATGCCTTAGGACTGGAAGGTGGTTTAGAAAATATTAAAGAAGAACCACATCCTAGTAACAAGAAGTTTTTTGACATGTTGAAGGCAACTGAAGTGACATTGTATGATGGTTGAAAGTTGTCTGTACTGTCTGCTGCTGCAAGGATGGAAAACATCAAGTGTGAGTATAATATTCCACATAGAACTATAGATGGTGTTGCTTCCTTAATGAAGGACATGTGCCTAGATGAAAATAAGATGACCAAATAGTTTTTACAAGACTAAAAAATAGTTTGAAGGGCTAGAGCTTCCGCACCAAAAGATTCATGTATGTCCAAATGGATGCATGTTATTTTGGAAGGAACATAAAGATCTTAAAGAATGTCTATATTGCAAAGAAATTCGTTATAAGACACTTAGAGAAAATGACAACAATTCTCCTCATAGTTTTCATATATACTTTCCAATAGGCCCGAGATTACAAAGATTATATGCAACAAGATCTACTGCAGAACAGATGAGGTGGCATAAGGATAATCCTCGAGTTCATGGCCTCATATCTCATCGAAGTGACGGAGAGGCATGGAAACACCTAGATGAAGAGTACCCGTCTTTTGCTACGGAGCCTAGAAATGTCCGTCTAGGTCTTTTCACCGATGGATTTTCACCACTTGGAAAGACAGGAAGACAATATTCTTGTTGGCCCATTATTTTAACTCCTTATAACCTTCCACCCAATTTGTGCATGAAGAAACCTTTTATGTTTCTAAGTCTGATCATTACAGGTCCGAAGAATCCTAAAGGGAATCTTAATGTGTTCTTGCAACCTCTTATTGAAGAGTTAAAGTAACTATAGGAGGTTGGGCTGCTGTAGGTGTCGCTCGAAATGCGCCTACGTTAAAGCATGTGAAAATATGCTTGGCAATCATAGGAAGTGGGAATTGACGTATACGATTAGGGACAGGGAAATTAGGGAGCCGCTCACAAGTTTTTAAGGAACTTGTAAACCGTTCACGGATCATAAAAAGCAACAACGATTAAGGGACAACGATTGGCAACAACGATTAACCCGTGAAGGTTACACCCCATTCATAATCCATGAGATTACTAACTCCATATGGTTCAGAACCACGAAAGGAGGATCGGGGATGATGGTACGAAGTGAGTCATGGAGTCACATTCCCCCGTATTGGCCTCTACTCGATTCTTATAGTGAAAAGTGATTCCTGCGATATCAAAGGCATACAAACAAAATATTCAATTTGCTCCTAACTATTATTAAGCTAAATTGGTTGAATATTAATGCAAAATATAATTCTAAAATATTTGTGATCACTTTAATTAAAAACAAGGTTAAAAAGGATCCTAAACCGGTTATCCAAATTATCTTATTAGGCATGATTTTCAATTACATATTCCCTTTAAACATGCAATATGGTGATCAATAAAAATAATAGAATAGACATTAATATTGGAAGCAATTTAACAATAATATCATTATTCAAATCATATAATAATAATAACCCTAAGCATGATACTAGCAATATAAAAATTAGAGTAATTAAGTGAATTAATTACTCACTTTCCGCGTTTCCTTGAATTGCTACATCATGAATAAACTGTTAGTAACTTCAATTAAAATATAAATCAAATTAAAACAATTAAATTAAATAAAAAGTAGAGTTGATTTAGTCCAAAACCTCAGTCAATTATACCTTTCACGCCTTGGTTTAAGTATAGAACTTCGGGTGTTGTATGAATTCCTTGGAGTGATTAAAGGAAGAAATAGTGAAAGAATGGGGAGGCTAGTGTTTAGGCTAAAGAGGGAGAAGAGAATGATTTGATGATCAATCATGTTGATTATTGGAAAATGGGGATATGACCTCTATTTATAGAGAAAAAATAATGGTAAAAAAACTCAAGATAAGATCCGAATTAAATCGGAATAAAACTCGATAGACTGCAGTTTTTGCGATTTTTCTTTTTATCATATCTTTTGATCCAGAAATCGTAATAAGATGAATAAGATATCGTTGGAAAGCTCTTGAAGTCTACTTTCTAACACAATTAGATACGATGAAAATAGGATATAGAATAAAAGGTATTGCCGAAATAGTGAGAAGGTGTCAGTTTTGGATAGAGTTTGACATTTTATTCATATCTTTTCCGTTATAGCTCGGAATTGATATTATAATATATAATTGGAAATATAATTTCAAGGGCTATACAGCCATATAAAATTTGGATAAAAAATATGAGTCACGAAAATAATATCTGTCTATCTTTGAATGTCTTTCAATTCGAATAAAATTAGGACTTTAAAAAAAGGGAGTTTTATTCAATTTCAAACTCTTTAATCTTATCTTTTAAAAAATGATAATTAGGATCTTTTAGAAACATATAGAAGTTTCTAATTAATCTTAATTGTTTTAGGAATGGTAATAAATAATTTGGACCCTCCTCATGATCAGTGGGTCGTTGGCAAGGTGGGCTTAGGTTCGGTTTGGGCTAGTTTAATATTTTGGCCATAACTTATTCGTTATAACTCGGATTTGGGCTTATAATATATCGTTGGAAAACTCTTTTAAAGCCCCATAAAAATATTAAATCATTGGACCCAGATTATTGACCAAAATAAAATGGATTAAACGTTTTATAAAAAGGACACGAAATGAATGATTTTAAAGGACACGGAATGAATTATTTTGGGTTTAAAGGCACGAAAAGAGGAAAATAAGTTATGGTTTGGGGAAATGGGATAGAATTGGGTTGGTTTATGAATGGAAATATGGATTTAAGAACTCTAAGATTTAATACTCCACCCGGCCAATAATGGCGGTGAAAGGTTGTTCATCATCGGGTTTGGTTTTGGGGAGACATTTTTAGGTGTCTACAGAAGTCCCCACTATGACTGAGTTTGTAGAAACATCTATTTCGAAAATGATAGTCAAAGTAGTCAATAGGGATGGAGAATGATTTAAGACGTTCTGCGATCCTAAATCACTCTGTATACGCCGATACCTGTAGAAAAGTGTTAGTTCCACAAATAAAAGAGTAAAGGTAGAATGCGTATCTAACACCAGTGTATTAGTGAAAAATGAGTTTGGTAGCATCCTATGCTTGAAGGAATCCACCGAATGACGTTTGTTGAAATGCTTTCCATGCTTGAGGAAAGCCGACAGATGAGTTTGGTAGCTTTCTAAGCCTGAAGAAACCTACCGGATGACACTTTCCATGCTTGAGGAAATTCGACATATGATTTTGGCGTTTTTCTATGTTTGAAGAAATCCACCGATAATGATTTCCATGCTTGAGGAAAGCCGACAAAGGAATTTGGCGGTTTTCTATGCTTGAAGAAATCCACTGGATAATACTTTCCATGCTTGAGGAAAGTCGACAGATGATGAGATTGCAAGTCTCTACGTATCGAGAACCCTGCGTCATGAAATGATGGTGGTTCGATTGTCCCCGAACGTGGGCTGTAGATGGTCCGCTCGTCCCCAAACGTGGTCTGTAATTGGTTTGCTTGTCCCCGAACGTGGGTTGTAAATGGTTCGCTTGTCCCCGAACGTGGGCTGTAGATGGTCCGCTTGTCCTCGGACGTGGGCTGTAGATGGTCCGCTTGTCCCCGGACGTGGGCTGTAGATGGTCCGCTTGTCCCCGAACATGGGTTGTAGATGAGACCTGCAAAAATAAAATTGTCAATTGACTCGTATATATTGTGATTGACTTGACCACTGACTTGACCAAGTTTGACTTGATGTGACATGACATGTGTATGACTTGTGACTGTGTGTGTGTGTATATGTGTGTGTGTGCAGACACAAGCAAACAAAGATGCAAAAGCAAAAATTTTCCGTCAATTTTTGTCATGAGACGAGTGGAAGGTACTGACTTTCTCCCGAAAAAGAAAGACGTGAAAAATGAAGTTTTGTTTTCGAAATTCCCTCGATAAAAATTTTGAAAAAGTTTTTGAACATCCCAAAAGAAAATAATGAAAAAGAAAAGAAGTTTTGAACTTCCTTCTTAAGCAAGACGAAATGAATCGTATTGATTGAATTGCTTGTCTTGTAAATAATGTATGCGTGATGAATGTTCTTAGGCCAGGAGGCTAAGGACAATTACATCATGTGACACGATAGATGAATTAACTTAGGTCATGGAGCTAAGCATCATATATGGTGTAAAGAAACAATCTTGAACGTCACTTAGGTCTAGAAGCTAAGCACGTATTTAGATGAAGTGATTATTGAGTATTACATAATGAATGTTGCTTAGGCCAAGAAGCTAAGCACGATATACTTTGTATGATTAAAAATCATTGATATATAAATGTTTCTCAGCACATTATGCGATGCATGAAACAATGAATATTGCTCAGGTCAGGAAGCTAAGCAAGTATACAATGTTTCTTCTAATGAATGTTATCTTTAAATATGATGAATATGCACAGTGTTGAAACTAGATTTCATGATAAGGGCTCTTAAAGGGAACGATGATTGATATGGATATGGATGTGGAGTGAAGTGTGTGAATGTGATACTAAGGCTGGCTGCAAGGGTTATGGTGATGGAAAGAGATGTGAGAATAGTCAAAGATGATGACTCTTTAGGCTGGGTAGGCTAAATGATGTGGGTTCAAGCCCCCCAAGTCTAGCTCTATATGGGTAACGGTAAGCATTGGATATTGTTTGACTTGATCATGCATGGATATGAATATTAATATGGCCGCACCTCGATATGAGGTTGCCTACGTATCCGTTAGAAATCAGGCCGAACGTAGCTTTAATCGAACTTTGCACAAGTGCATGTACACCTTAAAGAGGTCTTTCAAGGGTTGCAAGGTGGTTAAGCTGAAGGTTTAAGGAAGAAAGGGGTAAAATGCTCAAGACCCGAGAGAAGCCCCCAAGATAGGCAATTGTGTATTAGACTTTGCAAGTTTTATTTTTCATATATTTTTTTGTTTTGAATTTTGCAAGTTTATTTTCATTTTTTCTTATTTTTTTTTTTTGCTTTTTTTTTCATTCTTTTGAATCAATGT
This sequence comes from Chenopodium quinoa, assembly GCF_001683475.1. Lineage (NCBI taxonomy): Eukaryota > Viridiplantae > Streptophyta > Magnoliopsida > Caryophyllales > Amaranthaceae > Chenopodium > Chenopodium quinoa. The sequence goes on along the minus strand of NW_018742412.1, from coordinate 348,649 downwards.
GGACAATCTCAGATCATGCGGTCCATCACTCACTTAGCATTCATGTTTCTCAGGCACGGTACCAAGCACTCGATGAGAGACGCAATTTGAGACGTGTCCATATCAAAGACGTTGGAACACTTTCCCTTAGACATTGTTTTATTGTTGCTTTTCTGATATTTTTTTTTACTTGCTTTTTGAATGTTATACAATTACACATCTTCCAATCCATGGGTTAAGTGAATATGGGTTGAATAAATGAGGCCAACCGTTAGACGAGGCTCAAAGTGATTGATGAAGAAATGGATATTTGATTGAAAATGGTTTAAGGGGAATGACAAGGTTGCAAAGGTGCCTCAAGTCATTGATGTACCTTATGTTTAGTTCGACATTTTTTTTTTGCGAATGAATTCGATGATCGATTGCAAAGGAAAAGAATGCTCATTGATGGAACAAGTAAGAAATATGACACATATACAGTACATATGGATCACGGGAACCTATGCTAGACTTTTTAGGGGGAAGGGTTTAAAACAAAAGAAGAAGAAAACATGAAATCTTTGTGAGAAGCTTGCATCGTGCTTTGTCTTCATGGCTGTTTATGAGTAACTTCTTGCCGCCTGGTGAGGAAAAACGTTTTTTGTTGTTGATGCTTTGATTGGAAGTAAAGAAGGAAGGAGTGACGTTCCCCTTATTCTTCCAAATATTGCCTAGTGATTCTTGAACTCGAGTATTATGGAACAAAATGAGCTCACTAAATGCTTTGACTCAATACTCAGATTGATCAAAAGGAAGAGTGTATGAAAAAATTTTGAAAACTGATGGGAAATACTCCACTCATTCCTATTAAGACAGAAAACGACGCATGCATGGTCCTAGTATACGATCATTAACAATATAGTGCATTACTCGAAGACAAAGTGTGTGCACTGACTCAACATGTGTGATTAGGTGAGTTTATTAAGACTCTTGGTATTATCGCATGGATAGACATGAGGAAGTTGTGAAAAACAAAGGACCTAATGACCAAATAGCATGAAAGACTAAAAGACAAACTAAATTGATTAATTTTGTCCAATTTTAATGTTTATGCTATTTGCTAGGTGAAAACAGTCTATTGGCAATCATTAGTCATAAATAAGATCAACCACAATCAAAGACAAAGAACACATGTTAAGGTTAGCACTAGGAAGAGGACTAGAATTTTAGAAGAGTTAGGACTCAAGGGTATAAAAATAAAAATCTATAACCCTATGTTATATGAGTTGACACGGATTAAAGGACTTGTCTAAGACTAGCTTGACATGAAACCAAGTATCGGTTATAACTTTTGATCTGTCACTCTGATTGGAACGAAACCAACTCTAAATCAGAGATAAAACTCGGGGGTACAGATCCATATGTGGCACGACACGTAACTCTTTCTAAAACTCCGGATATGACCAAAACAAGTTGACTCTTGTGCAGTATACGGGAATAAAAATCCGGGTGACTCAAAAATTAAAAAAAAAAAACTATTGCTCGACTCTAATAATAAAAAAATGTTTTGATAAGTGAAAAAAAAAATAATTAAAAAAAATTGAATAAAAAAATGCACATATAAGCATATTGTCACGCATGATGCAATGGAGTTCGCAACCTAAAGTCAAGTTCTATGTTCGACTATGGTCAACCTTTTGGGTGTCAAAGGGTACCATGGTTAAGAGTTTGGACGCGTTAATAAGGCAGCCTCCCTTGAGGGTGTATGCCAACGGGCGGCTCCGCGAGTTCGTGATGAAATCGAACTCGACTCCATGGTTTAGGTGGATTTAAAAACTCGGATGAACCCTTATTACCATGAGCGTTTTCCGGTTGATGGAGCATAAATCCATCGGGCTAGCCACATACGTAGAACACGTACTATTGTGACAAAATAGGTAACCTAAAATGCATATGCATATGTGAAAATGCCAATCAAATTGCAAGAATACAATTTAAGAATCTGTCAAGACACATCCACTCATCTTAATGAAATACCAATCACTCACATCGATAAATGACCAAGAATCCTCCCAGCGGAGTCGCCAAATTGTAGGCGTCGCTCAAAGTGCGCCTACGTTAAAGCATGTGTGAATATGCTTGGCAATCATAGAAAGTGGGAATTGACGTATACGATTAAGGACAAGGAAAGTAGGGAGCCGCTAACATGTTTTTAAGGAACTTGTAAACCGTTCACGGATCATAAAAGGCAACCACGATTAAGGGACAACGATAGGCAACAACGATTGACCCGTGAAGGTTACACCCCATTCATAATCCATGAGATTACTAACTCCATATGGGTCGGAACCACGAAAGGAGGATCGATGATGATGGTACGAAGTGACTCATGGAGTCACATTCGCCCGTATTGGCCTCTACTCGATTCTTATAGTGAAAAGTGATTCCTGCGATCTCAAAGGCACACAAACAAAATATTCAATTTGTTCCAAACTATTATTAAGCTAAATTGGTTGAATATTAATGCAACGTATAATTCTAAAATATTTGTGATCACTTTAATTAAAAAAAAAGATTAAAAAGGATCCTAAACCGGTTGTCCAAATTATCTTATTAGGCGTGATTTTCAATTACATATTCCCTTTAAACATGCAATATGGTGATCAATAAAAATAATAGAATAAACATTAATATTGGAAGCAATTTTACAATAATATCATTATTCAAATCAAATAATAATAATAACCCTAATCATGATACTAGAAATATAAAAATAAGAGTAATTAAGTGAATTAATTACTCACTTTCCGCGTTTTCTTGAATTGCTACATCATGAATAAACTGTTAGTCCAAACCCTCTGTCAACTATACCTTTCACGTCTTGGTTTAAGTATACAACTTCTGGTGTTGTATGGACTCCTTGGAGTGATTAAAGGAAGAAATAGTGAAAGAATGGGGAGGCTAGTGTTTAGGCTAAAGAGGGAGAAGAGAATGATTTGATGATCAATCATGTTGATTATTGGAAAATGGGGATATGACCTCTATTTATAGAGAAAAAATAATGGTAAAAAAACTCAAGATAAGATCCGAATTAAATCGGAATAAAACTCGATAGACTGCAGTTTTTGCGGTTTTTTTTATCATATCTTTTGATCCAGAAATTGTAATAAGATGAATAAGATATAGTTGGAAAGCTCATGAAGTCTACTTTATAACCCAATTAGAATCAGATTAAAATATGTTATAGAATAAAAGATATCGCCGAAATAGTGAGACGGTGTCATTTTTGGATAGAGTTTGACATTTTATTCATATCTTTTCCGTTATAGCTCGGAATTGATATTATAATATATAATTGGAAATATAATTTCAAGGGCTATACAACCATATAAAATTTGGATAAAAACTATGAGTCACGAAAATAATATCTGTCTATCTTTGAATGTCTTTAAATTCGAATAAAATTAGGACTTTAAAAAAAGGGAGTTTTATTCAATTTCAAACTCTTTAATCTTATCTTTTCAAAAAGGATAATTAGGATCTTTTAGAAACATATAGAAGTTTCTAATTAATCTTAATTGTTTTAGGAATGGTAATAAATAATTTGGACCCTCCTCATGATCAGTGGGTCGTTGGCAAGGTGGGCTTAGGTTCGGTTTGGGCTAGTTTAATATTTTGGCCATAACTTATTCGTTATAACTCGGATTTGGGCTTATAATATATAGTTTGGAAGCTCTTTTAAATCCCCATCCAAATATTCAATCATTGGACCCAGATTATTGACCAAAATAAACTGTATTAAACGTTTTATAAAAAGGACACGAAATGAATGATTTTAAAGGACACGGAATGAATTATTTTGGGTATAAAGGCACGAAAAGTGGAAAATAAGTTATGGTTTGGGGAAACGGGCTAGAATTGGTTTGGTTTATGAAATGGAAATATTGATTTAAGCACTCCAAGGTTTAATACTCAACCCGGCCAATAATGGCGGTGAAAGGTTGTTCATCATCGGGTTTGGTTTTGGGGAGACATTTTTAGGTGTCTACAGCTGCCAACATATGACATCTCTCAAAAACAAAATTTTCAACTGAAGGTGATCTAGGGCGGAGACTAGGTCGTTAAAAACTAATCTACCCTTAAAAAAACATAATTTGTAATCTCTCAACACACCTCTATACCAAGCATAGAGTAAGTCGAGGGTTGAACCACTAAGAATGGGAGGTGAATGCTAATTTCAAAGTTTAAGTTATTTCGAAGCAATGAAGTGAGGTGTGTATATTAAAAACAATCAAAAAATCAAAATGAAATCAAATTTATCAAGCACTAGGGTTAAGATCCGCATATACTCGGAATGCATATAGCTAATTGGGATTGGAGATGACTTAGTCGAGTGTTGCGAGGGAAAATCAATTAAGCAAAGCAAATCTCCTAGAGGTCAAGTTAGCGTCAACTACGAGAGACTCTAATTAGGAACCTTGCAAACCTACTCAATCAACAAAAGCAAGCCACAAATTAATTTTCCGTATCAATGCAAGCTTACAATGCATTATATTGTAACAATCAAACTTAGCTTCTCTTCAATTAATCACACACATGCACTTAATAAATCAACCAATTTAATCACAACATCAACTCTATCAATTTCCCCAAATTAGAATCAATCCATTACTCATATATGATTCACCATTCCCCTAGCAAGAGAACTGCTCACAATCCATTGAAATCGAGATCAAAAGTAAACTAATCAACAATTGCATCATCATCATATCAATAAAACTAATTCTTGTGAGCAGTTCAATGGATTTGTTATAATTCTATTCTAATTTTTGAATGAAGTTCCTCTCTCTAAAAATAGAATGAAAATCTATATATAGTAAAACTAACTAAGAGAAGTTAGTTAGATCGACCCCAAATACACCCATACAGGCACGACCAACTATAAAGGAGAGCGCGGCCACGCAAATCTGGGTACGGAACAGAGACTCAGACAGGCGCGCCCTCGCCTGGGAACATGGCAGCCTTCTTCCCTATCATGCCGATGCTCGTCGCGCGTTTCACTTAATGCTCTTGATAAACACGGGACCTTGCAGTTTCTAAACTCCATGTTTGTGGGTTCAACACTAGAAATCATGCCCCCACAGCTTGAATGCACAGCTCAAGGACTTTATGAACTTGCACTTCTCCATGCTTGAGCTTCAAATGGAGAACATTAGACATCATAATCAATGCCAAACTTGGAAAGAGGCCTCGGGAAACTTGGATAACGACCTTAACCTGAAAAAAAAAGGAAAACAAGTAAATAAAAGAGAAAATAACAAAATAAACCAAGAAATGCATAAAGAAAGAAATCCAACTAAGAAAATGCAAACTAAAAGAAATAAAGAGTAAAATTAAGGAAAAGCTGAGTAAAAGAGCTATAGAATAACATGAAATTCACCCTAAAAGGAACCAAATGAGTGCTATAAATGACACACATCAAATTCCCCCAAGCTAAACTTTTGCTCGTCCTCGAGCAAAACAAAGCAAGAAAGAATAAGGATGAAAGACTTATTCAAAAAGAAAAAGAAAGACATAAGACGGGAATATGTACTAAGACTCACTAACGTAGGAATCGCAGTTGTTTTTAGCTACAACAAGCCCTTTAAACCCCAAAGTCGCCTATGAGGACAAGTGAGGTCTCATAAAGGTTTCCTAAGAGCTAAACCTATAACTCTCCACCAACATACATGAGGCAATAAAAAAAAAAGGAAAGTAAAAGAAAGAAAAACAAAATTAAGACCTTTACGAATTGGACTTTACAAAATGACCACATTTCAAATGAATAAATATCTTTCATAAGCAATAAGGGTTTGCACGTTTCAAGCTATCCAAGGTTTATTGAAACATAGAGTATGCTAAGCATAGAGAACTAGTTATCACAATTCACCTTCATCCCATTCGATCTTACCGCGTTTTCCCTGTAGTCTCAAATCTCCCTCTAATGATCATCTCAATAGCTCCTCGAAGGAGCCGAAAAAGAACACATTTTTGGGCTACATGACGTCTTGAGTATGCACCCCCTCTCTTTCGGCTTTAACTCATAATTTTCTCCCTCGAAATTTGACTCAACCTCTAGGTCGAAAGGTTATTCCCAATGGTTGTAGCGTAAGGGAAAAAAGGGTTAGGGGTAGGCTAAAATTTTAAAATTT